>NC_133397.1:109991064-110294094 GCF_047511655.1 Castor canadensis | reverse complement strand
GTCCTTGCTGTGCAGCCGTGACTTGGGAGTAATTAAGAAGTTTTTACCTTGGCTCTCCTCAGACCCTCAAGAATGCAGTGGATGAAATGGTTACAGCTCCTGAATGACCCACTTAGGGGTTGGAATTGGGAATTGGGTTCCCTTTTAGGTATCCTGTTTCTTTATCTTTCTTCTCTCTCCCCCTCTTCCTCCTGTGAGGGCCCAGTCTGAGATAGGCCTGTAGGGCCACATTTATCAAAGTGATAATTGTCTCCAGTTTTGGTTGCCTGATCTAGTACCCTCTGTTTCTTCAGAGCAGTAAGGATCTGAGATAGCAATAGCATTACATCTTTCCAGCTCAGTTCAAAGTTTTGGCTGACTTCTCTAAATCCCTGGATGTAATGATCTGGGTTTTCTTTGTAATTTCCTAAATCCTTTTTTATTTAAGTTCATTCACTCTAAAAGAAACATGAGCCCTATCCCCTCCAGGAATTAACTGGAGGGGATACAGTCCTGTGGGATGATGTCTACTGTGTGAGGTAGCTGCATAAGGGGGAAGAGGGTGAGCTGATGGAGCATCAGATGGGTTCTTTGGTTCCTCAGAAGAGTTTGGGGTTTTTTTGCAAAGGGTTACCATGGTCTGGGTATCTACCCTGTGTTTGTTCAGCCATTCTGGATGGTCTTAGGAAAAAGAACAGTTGAACATATGGAACTTTGGTCCACTTTCTCTCCCTTTTACAGAACATATCTAATTGAAGAATGGTATTAAAATTAATGCTCCCTCCTTCTGGCCATCTTTCCTCATCTCCCAGAGAATACTGTGGCCAAGTCTGGGTGCAATTAAACTTAAGTCACTTTTGTTAAAATTAATATTTTAATAAGCAGGCAAGAGAGATTGATTCCCCATCTAAAAAGGGAAACAAGAGAAAACTGGTCACCTTCACAGGAGTTTCTCCTTTTACCCAGGCATAGAGGAAAAACTGTACATGCGAGAGGGCATCCCTCTCCCCCTTGCTCTCCTGCCACTGCCACCTGTGGCTAAGGTTGTGGAGGACTTGTTTAGGTTTTCCAGGTGCAGTGACCCACCCCCCCCCAAGCCTCTGACCAATTTCTTATATATTTATTTTGACTTGCATGTTTGCCCTGTGACTCAAGTACCTGGTTCTCCTTTACCAGCTGAAGGCTTGTAATTTAAAACTAACTCTATCAAAGTAATAAAGAGGGCTTGCATGGCCAGAGGAAGGACTCCTGCAGAGGCATGAATGGGGACTCCTCATGAAGTAGACTTTTGTCCCCCTATATATCCTGTGAGGCATATATTTTCTATGAAAGGAGAGGGAGCATCTGAAGGCTTTGCTGTGGTAAGGGGAAAAAAATAGAGAAGACCATGAGGTCTCTGCCTTAGTTTTCCCCCCCTGAGGGCAGACTGTAGAACCTGTTTAACTAGTTTAACCAGATGCCTGACAAAGGCAATTAAGTCCAAGTTAGAGACTAGCACTTTCTGGTGCCTGCAGGGATTTTTCCCAAACTCACTGAAGAAGGAAACCACTGCTGTTTAGAGCAAAGGAGGGTGGTGAGGGGGGACACTCATCCTGAACTACTTGGGAAAGGGGAAGGAGAGGCTGAGGATTGGGGAAAAAGAGTGTTTCCAGGCTCAGTGATGAGGGATTATTGATCACATTGCTGCCCAGGTCAATCCTGCCTGAGGGCTCCTGGAGCACTGGAAGCATGGTGTGACCTCTACTCTCAGGCCATGGAAACCATGAAGGAAGCATAAGAGATCTGATTGTCTGTTTGCCTCATACTTTGCTGGAGGGGTCTGAAATGTAGCCACATTTGGAGCCTCATGGCGAGTCAGGAAGCTGCATCTCCAGCCTTTGGGTGACCCGAAGTGCCCTGGCCAGAATACCCTTACAGCTTGAAGAGAAACTTTCCTTTCCACCAGCTGTTTTCAGACCTCCTCTTAAGCGGGTCAGATCTTGAGAGAGAGAATTTAAGGAGAGGAAAAAAATCCTTGGTGCACTGAAGTTCAGCTCTGCCCACATAGCATTGGCAGTCCTGTATAAGCCCCCAGCTGGCCCCTGAGCTCTCGGGTTGCCTGCCTTACAGCTGTAATGGGCTCAGAGCTTTTCCTCAGTTTCCCAAGGGAGAAACCACGGGGCGGGGGAGGCGGTTGGCCTGAGAGGTCCACCATAGCTAGGCTGTGGTGGCAGAACTCTCCTGGAGTACAGAATCCATCAGAGTGCTGGATGGTCATGGTCTTGTTCCTAGGCAGGCTTTCCAAGTTTGGCACAACCTATACTGATCTCAGGTGAAGACTTGTCCCTTTGTAGTCATCAAATATGATGCACAGATGACACGTGCAGGAATTTCAGGTGCTCAGGGTCCTTGAGCCTGCTCTGAAAATGAAAGCACAGGCAGGCTCCAGCAACAGAGGTCAGAAAGATTTTATTTGTAGAAAAGAGAAAGACTACATGATGGGGAATGCAGGGGGACACAGAAACCAGTAGTCCCATGGGTCGGTTTCATAGCCTTTTTGAGTATTGCCTGAGGGCAGAGATGTCTCTCAGGTGTAGATAGATATTTCCTGGGAAGGAGAAATGTCTCCTTGACCACTTACCACCTTTTGGGACCTCCTGCAGTTCATCCTTCAAAGGTATTCTAGTTAATTAAGGAGTGATAGAAGTAAAGATAACATTAAATTATGATCATTTGTAAGTCACTAATGAAATGATGAAATAGGTTATGCCTACAGCAGAAAGAGGAAAGCTGAAATTACATGCCTCCTGATGGAAGTTCACAGTGTTACCTATGAATTATATCAGCCCTCTCCTCCTGGACTCCCTCACAGAAATCAAACCTGAACTGATCTGTTTGCCCAGTCTTCAGTATAGCTACTGATTTACAGGAAATACAAAAGATGGACATGATAAACTAGGATGTGTTAAAACTATACCAGCAGGACACATTCACCAGTATCCAAAATGAGGGAAATGAGGAGAAAAATGACCTGCTTCCTTCAACAAATAAATTCCAAGAAAATAAGAAAGGAGTTGTCTGTAGAGAACCATTTCAGAGACATACCAATCAAATCATACCAACCAATTATTTAAAAACAACTTAAGAACAGATATAAAAAACATTAAGGAAAATCTGAATACTGAATACTGACTGGTATTTGGTACTTATTTTTTAAAGGTGGTATAATGATATTGTGATCATGATTTTCTTAAGAACTCAGTTTCAGAAATAAATACTGAAATATTTACAGAAAGAAAAATTACATCTAGGATTTGTCTCACAATAATCCAGGAATGTCTAGGGAAAGTGAGTAGGGGTAGGGATGAAACATTAGTGGCTCACCTGTTTGTGTTTGAAACTTTCCATGCTAAATTATTTAGATCAGAAAATAGAAGAAAACTCTGTGTCCCCAACAAAAAGAGAGAACAGGGGGCTGATGGTTTAGCTCAGAGGTAGAGGGCCTGCCTACAATGCATAAGGCACCAGCACTGAGAAAAGAAAAAAGAGGATTTGAATTTTGGCTCTAAACCTTATAAGCTGGGCAGCCCTGGAAACAATAAAATGGTCCATCACTGAAATCTGTTTTCCTTTCTCTGCCATCCTTCCCCTACTGTCCACATTGTCCACTTATTGCACACCCTGCCTCAGAGTGCTTGCCAAACTATATCCAGAACCAGCTCCTAAAATGCAAAATCTGATCAGACTAACCTCAGTCCCTCTTAAAATCTTTCAAATGCTTTCAGTCAACTTCAAGACAAGAGTCCTGTCTCTTAAAATTGATACCAGATTGGATTGTTTTTCCCCGAGTTCAGGTCCTGGCACAGTGGATGATTGAAGGCACCAGACAAGCAGCTAAGAGGTCGACCAATTTCACACCACAGACCAGGAGTTAAGAGTAAAGCAAGAACAAAGTTTATTGAAAGGACAGGAAAGTATCCTATGGGTGGGACTTGGTAAAAGAGCTAAGACAAAGGATGGCTGAAGCCCAGATTAAATAGGGGCTGACTTTAGGCACCCCTCCCCACTCTATTTTGAAGCTGTAGCTATAATTGGTTGTTTAATTAACTTCTTGCTGAACCTGACCATCTGACTACCCACCCCCCCATCCTTCTCAGGCCAGATATTCCAAGAGGGTCTCATTAATCCATCCTGTCCTTGAAACCTTGACTACCACTCATTATTCTGGTGAGACCCCTTTCTTTGTTTATTTTGGGAAAGTTTGCTATGTTACTCTCCTTTTAGGGGTCACTATCTCATCTCTTTAGATGTCTGCCTTTAGGAATGTTTTGTTTTCCTTATCTAGGAAAAGAAACTACTGTGTCTCAGCACTTTTGTGGGAGGCTGGTTTTTCAGTTTCCCCAAATGTTTTGCTTTTAAGCATGCCTTCCTGTCTCCTTTATCTAAAACAAAGTTACTCCTGCCATCCCATTCCTTTATATCCCCCATCCTCTGGGGATGTTCTTTTACATCCCCAGGGTTGCCATTTGTTCCTAGGGACATTTCTGCCATTTCCCCTCAGACTTGTCCCCTTACAAAATGACCAAGTCCTCTATGATCTGCTCCTATCCTGACCCCTTTCTGCTTTAGTTTTGGTGAAATCCTTTCAGTTCTTGTACTGCACCCTGTATCCTCTACTCTGTAGCTCCAGTACTGAAATGACCTTCCCATCTATCAGCACTCCCTTGCCTACCTACCTCCTGTTCATCTTTGAAGGCTCAGATTAAATAGCATTTCCTCACAGAGGCCTACCCAGATTGCTTCTCAAGAAAGTTATGTACATAATACAGGATTTCTTCCCATAGGAACCTTTTCTCCGCCAACACTCAACAGTTGTTAGTAAACAGTACTTAGTGTAGTAATTAACTATTTATGTTTTCCCAGTAGACTGTAAATTCCAGGAAGGAAAGTACTAGAATCTGTTCACTGCTGAACCCTAAATTTCTCATAGTGCCTGGTTGCTAATAACAAGTCACTGAATATATAAAATTCACAGCTTTCTGTTTTCCTCATATCCAAGTTCCATTTTCCTCATCCTTATTTGCAACAAATAGGCATCTCTACAGGAACCTGAATCCTGCATAGGAATGCATGTTAGGAAGTGACTGAAACACAATGGGAATGAACATAAGAGCTGGGAAGTGAGGGTCTGACTTCAATCCATCCCACCTTCCTTCCCCTTCCCCCCCAAAAAAACCTGAAGTTGGGAAGTTATGACTCTAAAAATCTATTTTCAGTCTGAGATAATTTGTATCCATATTTACAATTTTAGAGAAAACTCAGAAGAGTTAATCTGACAAAATGGGGTTCAAAAGACACACATAGTCTCTGCCCACCATTAACAACTTTTCAGAGGCAAAATGTCAAGTTATTTAACCTCCCCAGCCTCAGTTTCCTCATCTGGAAAATAAAGGAAAGTAATCAGTTGGTTTAAGATCCTTTACAGAGCATTGCATGCCTTCATAGTTGAAAGAAAAAAAAGATATGTAAACTACTGAGATCCTAATCAGTTTCATCCTCTGGTGGTATGAGCTTCCCCTTCCCTGCTACTTAAACTGATCAGGGATGTTACAGCCTATTGTCAGGATTACAGCTAAATCTTTCAATCTTTTCAGCCATTATTAAAAAAAAAAAAGACAAACTGCTGGGCACTGGTGGCTCACACCTGTAATCCTTACTACTCAGGAGGCAGAGATCATGAGGATTGCCATTCCAAGCCAACCAGGTCAAATAGCTTGCGAGACCCTATCTGGAAAAAACCCATCACAAAGAAGGGCTGGTGGAGTGGCTCAAGTGTATGCCCTGAGTTCAAGCCTCAGCATTTCAAAAAAATAAAAATAAAAAACTCACAAAATGCTTTTTACACTATTAACTTGCAAATTTAGCAAGAATCACTGTAAACTGATGAGACAACAGAACCAATTTAAACCCAAAGTGAATGAATTACTGAAGCATATTGTATTTTGATTTAAAGTTTTTAAAATCTTACTGTTACCCATTTTGAGGGCTAGCTACCTAAATTCTTGATCACGTGTACGGCAATTTGAGGAGGAAGTTTTACCCCATGGTATAAAGACAGATTTCTGTGAGAGACTGAGGCAGAAGGATTTGGAGCTCCAGGCCAGTCTGGGTGGGTTACATGGGGAGACCCTGTCCTTAAAAAAAAAAAGACTTGATTTTATCGGCACTATTTAACATCTAACTAAAAAACAAGAAACACATCTCTCTGCACCTTAATCAGCTGGTAGCTAAGATTTAAAAAAAAAAATGTGTATCCATCCACTTCCAAATTCTCACACAATTCAGAGTTCATCCTATAATGAAACCCCACACTTATTTTATCAGGGAACTGACATGGTGTACACATCTTATTTTGGAACCAGAATAATTTTTTTCAGTACTGGGGACCAAACTCAGGGCTTCTCGGCCTAATAATAAGCAGTCAGTCACTCTACCTCGGCTGAGCTACAGCCCCAGCCTACACCAGCCCCAGCCTATCCTGATAATTTTTGAAAGACTTCAAAACTAAACATGGTAAATAAAGAGACTTGTAACTGTTTATTATTGATAGACACCCAGTTTATAATCAGCTACTGGAAACCAGGGAGAGGACTGAAGTAATAACACGTGTTTCCTGGTTTGGATCAATTACTAGTTTTCACAACTCTTTTTGCACCAAATTATGTCACGACAAAGCAATAAAATGTTCAAATGCATGTGGAAAAGGATGGATTTTCCCCCCTCCCCACCCCCACCACCCCCAAAAGTGTGCTTCTGACCAAATGCATCACCATCCTTCCGATCCTCCACAGAGCACCTAAAGTCCCTGAACCCAGCCAGAAGCCACTCAGATGTCACAAGTTGGATAACAAAGAAACCCCCCACCCCCACCCCACCAATCTGCACCAGTCAGGGAGGCCAAGTCCAATCGAACACTGCAGTGTTGCCCAGGCTGTGAGCACTGTAGCTCCTCATGCCACTCTCACAAGTCACCAGGTGGGACAAGGATTGGCAGGCCATCTGAGGATACGGGTTCTTTTTCTTCACTGGGCAAAAAATTAAAAGACAGGAAAATCGTGAGAGAATTTAGCAAAGATTTATTGGGAAAACAGAAAGTGAAAGTAAAGCAAGGAACTTCTCCAAGGAGAAGGGGACCCGGAAATCAGTAGTCCACTGACATCCTCCAAGATTTCCCCTTTCCTCTTTTCCCTCACCTAGGTGGTGTGGGATATTCCCTCCATTTCAATTTGCCCGGATTTCCATCACCCTCTGTCCACACGGCCATTCCCTGTCACTGACTGGATCCCCCACCTGTGAACACTGCAGTAGTATGGAAGTGAGGGGTATCCCCAGACCCAGGGCATGCTGGGAAGAAGCCTCTGCATCACTGGTGCTACAAGGAATCTGCCAGCCATGTGGACTCCACCATCTTTCCCTTACTGCCTGTATCCTACCATCTGTCCCTCATTCCGCCCCCTCGGATGGCACCCTAACTGCCATTAGGGATCAGAGGTGATGACCACTCTGACTGCTTCCTGCTGTGTGGGGGCTCAGAGTTAGTCGACCAGCCAGGGTTCCTCCAAGGGGAGTTAGGACAATTCAGATGGCTTCAGAGGAGTTGGGGTTCCTTATGGACAATCTTTTGGCATTTGATGGGTTCTAAAAAAGAGGAAACCCACTTTACTAGTAGCTTAAAGAGACCAGGCCCAAAGATGAGTAGTAGCAATTTGGTTACTATGGGACCCAAAAAGGGTTGAAACCAAGTAACAGAGGATAACCAAGAATGGATCTGGGACCATACTTGGCTAGCTGCCTGAGAGTTCTGGGATTTTTCTTTGACTCATATAGTATGTTTTAAAATGTGGTTGGCCCATTCCTCTACTGCTTCTGAAGTATTAATGTAACTGCAGCAAGTAATGTCAGCTATGGCACACACTCTGCCTTGCTCTGCTAATAGGAAGTCAAGGGCCAGGCAGTTGTCCATGACCATCTCGGCTAGGGAGTTAAGAGATTTTTGCATATCCTTAAAGTGGAGCCATTTCCATTGCCACATGTCCCACCATATGGGTTAAACTGGCAGCAGTCATGATGTTGGACACTACAGCATAGAATAGTCCTGCCAGGCTGGCTATTAAGGTTACAGATTTCCATTTATTCCTGTGACTGTAAGTCCCATTTCATCACAGTTTGAAGGATGGAATTATTCCAGAAGGTAACCTGTTTGTCGTTAGGAACTAACTGTCCGATGGCCCAGTTACCCCTAGTCTTGTAGGGATGTAAGCACTGCAGGCCAAAAGCTTTGGATCTGGTGTCATTGAGAGTTACTCCAATGAACAGGTAACCCGGGGGGAGACAGAGCAGCTTTGCTGTAGTGAAACTGGAGGGATATAGATTAGATCAGCTGAAAGATTCCCGAGGACACCCAGGGTGGTCGTCCTGTAAAAACTCCTAATGCAGGGCTTGCAGGAGAGTTTCTCTATATAATTATTAAATTGAACCCTAGCAATCTGAGCCTGGGTATAATTGCAGGTCTGGTTGCACACAATAGTGCAGTAGGGTCCAGAGACATTTTGCCTAATGATGGTACAATTGCTAGCTTGGAAAGAAGTGTCCAGTACAAACATATGCCATTACAATGACAGGTGACAGTGTCACCCAGCAAACAAGGAATGCCTGTCCTATTACTGCCATTTGGGCGATGTGTTCTGTTAGGATTTGGGCAGGAGGGGGCCCTTGACACATTGAAGCCAGGGACTATATTAGTATTCCACAAATACTTAGCAACATCCACCAACAAAAGGTGGGTATCACCAGGCAAGGAAGTTATCCTTGCTAAGTGAATTAGAGGTTCAGTAAAATTTAAAGGCTTCCCAGTAAGAGGGAGTGAATGAGCCATGAAAGGGTCAGTGAAATTGATGATAAGCCAGTCAGGAATTTTGCCAGCACTGGGCCTTTCATAGCAGACCCAACAGTTTTTTAGGTGGGATTTCTTTCTGGCCATGGCCTGAGAGATAGAGAGGAAGGAATTCTCCTCCCAGATACCCCCGCATAGGGGGGAAAAGTGAGACTAGAGAAAGGAATGTAAGGAACATAGTTACTTGGCTGAACTGGGCACAGCCTTTTTGAAGAGGAGCTTGTTGAAGGTTCAGATGTAGAGGAAACCCCAAAATAGAGCAGATGTAGACTAGAAAGAGAAGCAAAGTAGTATCTCTGGGATAGTTCAGTCAGAGGGGGCTATAGAAATAATTATCAAAAATAATTATCACGACTGTTCCAAAGACAACGAAGGCCCAAAAAAGCCCGGGCATCACTTATCTGGAGAAGTAGGAGTCTGCTTCCTGAAGAGTAAGTAGCTTGAGTCTCTCGGTAGGTTCACATGAGAAAGCATAATCTGGAGCTGTCAGACTCAATGTCTGCTGTTCCAATGGCAGTGGGACTTCCTTTGTTGGAGGGTTCCAGTGCTTTATTCTTGAATGGTGAATGCAGGAGTCTAGTCCTGCCACCTGCACTGCACTGCCTTTGTAGTGGATAAAATGACTGGGAATGGTCCTTCCCAAGGGTGGGGACGGTGTTTAAGTTTCAGTAAGGGTGTAGAGATTTAATCAAGACTAGATTACCCAGGCAACAGAGAGGGGGGTCCATTCACTTGTTCCCTGCAAATCCCTGTTGAATGTTAAGACAAAATTTGCTGGCATTTTGCAAGCTGGGTGATATGGGACAACAATTGAGCTGTCTCTGGATTGAGAAGGTCATTAGTAAGAAATGGCCTGCCATAGAGAAACTCAAAGGGAGTCAGGCCGTGATTCCCAGGGGGTATTTTTAAGTTTGAAGAGTGTGATGGGCAGAAACTTGATCCCTGGGGACTGGGTTTCTTGGATCAGTTTGGTCACTTGTCTCTTTAGAGTTCACTGACCTTTTTCACCTTACCAGATTATTGCTGCCACCAAGCACAGTGGAGAAGACAATCTGTCCCCAAGCCTCCAGTGAGCCCGACCTGGGTCACTTGGGCTTCAAAGGCAGGGTCGTTTTCACTCTGGAGGCTGAAGAGGGGAATGATTTCAGTTATTAGGAGTCTGACTACTTCTCTAGCCTTTTCAGTTTTGCAAGGGAAAGCATCTACACATCCCATAAATGTGTCCACTAGCACTAGCAGCAATTTTGAGTTAGGCACTCCCCCCACCACAGGGCATATGGGTAAAGTCCAACTGACCATCCTCACTAGGGTAAGTCCCTTGCCTCTGTGTCCCTGGGGACTGGAGACATTACTGGATTTGTTCTCTGGCGTATTTCATATGGTTGCACTATCTACTGAACCATGTCTTTGAGCCCTACTCCCTTGAACAGCTTCCTTGAGATTAGGGTATAGTTGATTAAGGGATTTTAAAACCTTCCAGTGAAGGGCTCTAGGAAGCCACAGATTACCCTCTGGGGACATCCACCAGCCTCTGTGACACACATGCCCATTGAGGCATGTGGGCTTCCGCCTGCTGGTAACAGGGATTCCCTAGGGGAATCAGAGATTGCTCCCATAGAAGACAGCCTGCTGAAGACTCCCTCATGGCTGGCTGCCTTTTTCACAGCCTCAGCAAAGGCTGGGTTTCTCCTGGCTATTGGGTCATCTCCCTTTTGATGGCCATGATGGCCGGGGCAATGAGTTACTGACATTTATTTGGGGAGTAAAACAGCATCTAGAAGGGCGAGACTCTCCTGTGAATACTTAACAAATGGCTGCCTAGTCCAGAATAACTCTGGCCCTGAGTCCCTTCCCATCCAGCATGAGTCCCAAACGCCATGTGAAACTTCCCTTTTCCCAGATCATTCTAAAGGCTAGAGGGGAAGCGACTTCCCCAAGGTCACCGGGCACCATGACCCGATTCAGCGGCCAGACTGTGGCCAGCACCTGACCACGGGGCCCAGTAGCTGCTCTGGGAGAGACACTGTCCCCAAGCACCTCAAGGTCCCCTTCACCACAGCCGCGCTCTGGGGCCACGCGGCTGCCACGACCAGGCTGCCCTCTATCGGGCGCCTCCCGCCCTCCCTTCCCGGCAGACCAAGGTCTGCGCTCGCGTGGGGGTCTCTTGGACCACCCAGGGCAACTCGGGGTGCGCGCGGGCTGCGCCCCAACTAACCGTTATATGCGCAGCTCCCAGCGGCGCGTGCTGAGTCCCTCGGGGCGGCTCGGGCCGTCGCCTGCCGCTGGCTTCGCTGTTTCCTGCACCCACGCGGCCAGCACGCTCCTTAGGTCGCACCTAGGCACTTTGCCGGGCAGGCGCGGCGGCCTTATAACCCGCGGGGGCCGGAGCATGCGCACAGGGGGCGGAGTCGCCCTTCCCGGCCGCCGCCCCCTCCCTGCCATCCACACACTGAGCGGCAACTCGCGCCTCCGCACGCTCGCGGCTGCGCGTGCCCGCTCGCTCGTGCGCGCGCCGGCGCCCCCTCCTCGCCACGTGACCGGCGGCCTGACGGGACCCGCGCGGCGCCCCTGCGCTGAGGAGAGCGTCTCCGGGCGCTGGCTCCGTCCTCGCTCCGCAGTCTCTGAAGAGAAAAGGCAAAGGCCGCCCCAGGGCCCGACCCCGAGGTGTGGGGGACGGTGGCGCGCGGAGTCGCCGGGAAGCGACCCCGGCGCGACTCGGACCCAGGAAGACGCCAGGGGCCGGGGCCAAAGAGCAGGGGCTGTGGACTCGGATGCGCCCGGTTCCAAACCGGCCTGGCACTTGAGGTCAGCGACCTGAGGTAGTCGCTCAGGACCTCCACGCCTGTGTCCTGCGCCAAACTAGCGACAGAAGTAGGACCGACCTCAGAGGCGACCTAGGGAGAGCGGGGCCTGGCGGGGGCATTTGATGAAGGCGGGGTTGAAGGAGAAATCTGAAGCAGTGCAGGTGAGCGGGTGGGACACTGTGGCCCAGGTCATAGGCTGTGACAGTCCATGATCTCAGGCCACATTGCAAAGTTTGGGACAGGGTGGAATTGCAACTAACGCGGAGAACTTCAGCTGAATTGTTTTCTCTAATCCTCAACCTTTGAGTAGAACTACTGCGAACAATCTACAGCCAGGGGACCTGAGGCTTAAAAAGGTTTTTTTAAAAAAGCTGTGATAGAGCCATCATTATGACAGGAGTTGACCACAAAAGCTGCCTATGAAAGCAGAAGATACACTGCAGGAGACCCCACACACACCCCCGATTGTCTGAAATTTGTGTGGCTTGTGATCTCTAGGCAGCTAAATTGGGGGCAGACCTGTGAGCCATGACTTAATTTTAATCACCTATGTGGGGAAGGGGTTAGCTTAGTGGTACAGCACTTGCCCAGTGTGCATGAGACCCTGGATTCCATCCCCAGCACTGCGAAAAGTAAAGCGCAGAATTCAGTTTCTGGTGACTTCTGGGAGCCCCAAATCTGCCATCAGGTCCTGTACCATACATGATCTGTGACAATTGCACCCAGGTGGGGTTCAGGGGCCGTCAACTCTACTTCTGAAATCCTTCCCTGCTCCACCTTAGCTTTTGCACAAATCATGGGGTCAGATGTTATGCCAGTTAATGTACTCTGGTAGAGTACCCTTTTGTGGTCATATAATAAAGCCATTCCCCAGTGGGTAGGGTGTAAAAGTTTCCTATTAAATAGGGAGATGCCCTCATTACAGTCATCATGAAGAATAACTTGGCACCAGGACAGTTGGAAGGTGGCACTTCTGGATATGCCTTTTTTTTGGGGGGAGGGGCAGTACTGGGGTTTGAACTCAGGGCCTTTTAAGGGTGTGGACTTGGAGACGTTAGGAACTTTCAAGGGCCCTCCTCACCAATAGGCGGACATGGCTTCTGTACAATGCTGCCTATTCCTAGAGAACCAAAATGAAAGTAAACATTCATGTTTTGAAAGTCTGTTTATCAGTGCATCACTCCACTTATCCCTGAACTTTTCAAGTTTAAATTACAGATTCAAACTGAAAAATCTCCAAGGACTAGGAGACAGTTAATCAGTTCAGTATAAGATAATAAAGAGTGGTGTGGGCTGGGCGTGGTGGTTTACAGCTATAATCCCAGCTACTCAGGAGACAGAGACTAGGAGGATCAAGTTTTGAGACCACCCTCAGCAAAAATCCAGACTCCATCTCAACAAATAAGACAGGTGTGGTGGTATATTGCTGTAATCCTGGCTACATGGGAGACAGTAGGTAGGAGGATTTCCACCTGAGGCTGGACCCTACCTGAAAAATAAAGCAAAGAAGGGGAAGGGGCATGGGTCAAGTTGTAGAGTGCCTGCCTACAAAGCACAGGGCCCTGAGTTCAAACCCTAGCACCACAATAAGTTTTTAATTATAAAGGAAAGAACCACACAATAACAGGAAATTGAATGTAGGTTAGAAAGTGGAGAGGGTTGGGCTGGTGGAGAAAAGGGGCAAGCAAAACACTGCAGTAGGCTTGTCCCTCAGCATGGTCTCTGCTGCAGAATTTCAAAAGTAGGGAAAAGGGTGGGTCTTGCCCGAGTCCTCCGGGTACCTATGGTGGTTTATGAAAGACCTCCCAGGGAAACATAGTCACAGAACAAGGATTTTAATAACAAGATTTGGGAGTCCCCTCCCTGATGGGGATCCTTCCATTGCCAGCTTTGCAGATCTGGATTCATGTTTCCCGATAATGCCTTACAGCTCCATCCATTTTTCCCCTGTCCCAGACCCGTGGTTCCATTTTGGCTACCATGGCCACAGTGACTGAAAGGGCCACTTCATCTTGTGCAAGACAGCCTTCAGTTCAGCCCCAGACACCACAGCCAAATGGGCAAGGTCTTTTCTCTCCAGTATCTTAGACTCCTGGCGTGAGACTGAGGGAGGGCTTTGAACTCCTGTGTACCACCTCTAATGTACCAGCAAGAAAGAAATGGGGCATCTTGTAGTAGTGAAGAACCCTTGGTTCTGTGCCACCTACTCCCAGGACAGCTGGTCTACTCTTACCCCAGAGCCAAAAGTGTAGTCTCCAAGCCATGGCAGGAAGTAGAATCTGGAGAAATTATACACCATACAAACGGTTAACAAGAGGCATGAAGCCATAAATTGCCGACAAGCACCACATCAGTGTGGATATCCAAGTAGAGGCTGGGTCTGCCTCCATCTCTTGTTCCATTAGGCCCAGACTTGCTAGATAATGGATTTTCACTCCTATTTCCAATTTAAAGATCAGTCAATCCAGAGCCTTCTAACACTTCTGTTTCATTAGTCACTCATTTGATCAGCCCAGACAAGACCACATGGTGCATGAAAAAGCCCAAATGTGCTTTAACTGTAACAGGAGTACATAATTCAGGCTGCGATGGCTACTGAGACCACTTACAAAATCCAGTGGAATGTGAGGCATGGACGTCAGGATTTACTGGAGGAACTCCCAGCCCCTGCAACCTAATCCCAAACAAAGATCTTCTACCAAGAACCCAGAGCAATCCCATTCCATCCCCCAAATGCACAGGTGTGTCACTAAGTTACGCTTAGTCATAAACTGAATAATGTTTACCTTATAAATACTATCAAACTGACATTTAAATCTCAGTCTTCTTAACTCATAGTTTGTGCTAGGGTTTCTATTTTTCCCCCTCCATATTGTAGTTCAGTCTAGCCTGGAACTCATTTTGTGGCCCGAAGTAACGTTAAACTCTATCTTCCCACCTCTGCTGCCTGGGTGCAGGGATTACAGTCATGTACCACCATCTCCTGCCAGTAGGTTGTTTGTATTCATTTATTTTGTTCAAAGTCTTGAAGTTGGACAGGATGGGGATTAGAGGAATGATAAACAAGAAAATGTGGGGCTGTTTCCTGTTCAGAACCTTCAGTCCCCAGCCTTTGTACACAATGCTGCTGCTTTGTAGAAGCCACTTTTTCCTAGGCTGGGGATGTAACTCAGTGATGGAGCAGTTGCCTAGTATGTGCAAGGCCCTGGGTTTAGTTCACAGAAAAGAGGATAAGGAGTTGCTTCTTCCTCCTACCTGGCAAGCTGTGTATATAACAGCATGGAAGAGAGGCAAGTACACTAATAAGGGAGTGCTTATAGCAATTCTGTTACATAATTTGAACCTCCTTTCAATTTAGCTTTCTTAATAATTAATGTGAGTTAATAAGGCTTTATAGTTTTTCTATTTCCCAGATTTTTTTCTACATAATTATTTTTTCCCTCTAATAAATTGCTTAGGAAGGCCACCTCCAAATTATTTATGTTTCATTTCCTGTTTCCTTCCAGGGGTGCGTGATTACTTTTGGAAAAGTGTTGGTTTTCAAATTCAATTCCTTATCCTGCCCTACCTCCTCTGAAGACCTGCATCTCCTTTTTGTTACTGTCTGTTGATTGTCTTTGAGATAGGATCTTGTGTGTACACTAGGCTGGCCTCAAACTCGTGATCCTCCTGCCTCAGCCTCCCTCATGTATACCAACCACCATACCTCACTCTCCCTTTGTTTTTAAAAAGCAGTGAAGGGTGTGAAGGTGTGGCTCAGTGGTAGAATACTTGGTTAGCATGTGTAAGATCCTGGATTTGTCACTAGTGCTTCAAAACAAAACTTAATAGTAAATAAATAAAAATTGTTGTCACTTATAATAAAAATTATTAGATAAATAAATAAATATGAATTGTGAAATGCATCGAGGGACTGGAGGTGTGGCTCAGCAGTAGAACAGCTGCTTTGCAGGTTCGAAGCCCTGAGTTCAAACCCCAGTCCCACCAATAAAAAAAAAGGCACTGAGAAGTAGAAACACTTATACGTGAAAGTTAAGGACATTCGCATGAAACTGGGACTCTAGGCAGTTGGAAAGTTTTTTGGTTAGTTTTGGGTTTTTGAGACAGGGTCTCACTATGTAGCCCAGGCTGGCCTCAAACGTGACTTAGAGATCCTGCTGCCTCTACTTGCCTGGTCCCGGGATTACAGTTGACCTGCAGCTGGTTTCTCAGTCATTTTCCTGGCCTGCCTGTTGGCATGCTGCCCTCATAAAGGGGTTTGGGGAAATTACAAAGGTGGTTATATTACAGTAGAGGTCCTTACTCAAGTGTCTGACTTCCTTGGAAAGTTTGATTCTTACATCCAAAATATATGTGGCATTTGGTTTGATTAAATTTTATGACACCAGAATTGTTGAAAAGCAATAAGTAGGTACTGTGTAATTTGTTTCTGTTTGCTATTCAAATATTAGTGATTTGTGTTTTTAAACTTGTTTGGAAACAGTGGGCTGTGAACTTTCCTGAACCTTTGATTCTGGGCTCCAGTTGAACTACAAAGGACATTGTAACAAAGAAACTGAATTATTACTTTCTTTAATGATGTCACTTCCTATCTTCTCTCCCTCAAAGTGTAGTACTGTAAATTTCTTCACAGAGGCCTGCTTCATCTTTGGTATCAAAATTGACTTCTGTCGATGTAGGTGTATGGCTAATAAATACTTCTTGTTTCAAAGCATTGGGTGTCCGTATAATAATGACAATATATGGCACTTCTTCCTGTGTCCTGTGTGTCAGGCACTGTTACAAACATTTTCCATGGAGTTGCTCAGTGTAAAACCACTTTTATCTGGTTGTCTTTATTTTTCTGGCAATGTCTTTAAGAATCTATGCAGCAATAAATTCCACAATGCAATCTTCACTTACCCAACAAAAATGACTAGGATTCCAGTGTTTTCCCTTGCTTCTTTTGACTTCAAGAAGCTGTCAACTTTCTAGATTCGTGCCTGTCCCTAAGGCTTGATGTGAATACACAACAGATAACTGCTTTGCTTATCTTCCAACATAAGGCAGTAGGGCTGGGGGTATGGCACAGGTGGTAGAATGCCCACCTAGCAAGTGTGAGGCCCTGACTTCAAACCCTAATACAGACCCGAAAACATTTAGGGCTGCTTGTATAGCTCTGTGGTATAGGGTGTAGTGCTTTCCTATACAGGGCATGCCCAAAGCCCTGGGTTCCCCAGCACTGGGGAAAAAAAAATTTAATTTCATACAATTATGAATTCTAACTATTTAGTAGAAACAAAGTTGCCAAAACAGTCATTATCCAAATGAGGGGCATGACTTATTAATCGTTCATAAGAGTTAGCTGGACTTGGTGGCCCCAGCCTTAGTCCCAGCTACCTGGGAGGCTGCGGCAGGAGAATCACTGAGCACACAAGAAAGAGGCCAGCCTGGGCAGCAGAGTGACACTCTGTCTCACACAAAGTTTGAGTTGATTCATTCTTCTAGACCGAGGAGGGGGTTTGCCAATGAGTAGCAATTCTTCCACAGGTTTATGGATAGAGGATAATCTGGCTTTGTTTATTGAGGAATTTTTTAAGTATTAGCCTCAAACTAATTTTATAAAAATGCTCTTCTATCAACCAAAGCTCTTGCTTAGCTACACCACATTTCTACTCTTTCTGAAGTACTTACAGACAGTGGCCATTTATAGCTTTAAACTTTGGTACGGTTTTGAGAAATTCATTTTTTTTAACTTGTTCCAGTACTGGGGATTGAACCCAGAGCCTCATGCACATGGTCTACCACTTGAGCCATGCCCCCAGCCCTATTTGCTTGTGTGATGTTTTTGAGATAGGGTCTCACTACCTTTGCCCAGGTTGGCTTTGAACTCTGGATGCTCCTGCTTCTGCCTCCTTAGTAGCTGGGACTATATATGTGCATGACCATGCTAGGGCTGGTACATTCATTGTAACACTGCTCCTATACAGTATGGATTCCACAGGACTTTAATAATTGCTGTTATAGTTTAAGACACTTATTTAGTCACTTTATTTCATTCAAGTATGTATTCATTCATTCCATGTTCATCAAATGTGCAATGTAGATATTCAAATATCAGCTAGCACCAGACTACCAACTAGGAAGATTTGTATAATGAAATTCTATTTTAAAATAATTCCTATATGTGGAATAAAATTCAAAATGTGCAAAGGAACATACAATAAAGAGGAAATTCCCTTTCACCCCAGTTTACTTCATGTCTCCAGAATCAACCAGTGTTGCCATTAACAATTTTAGGTTGCTTTTACATTATTCTAAAGATGTTCTATCTATAAAAGCATATAGGTAGGTATATTCTTTTGTGTGTGTGAGACTGGGATTTGAATTCAGGTCCTCATGCTTGCTACGGCTTGAGCCACACCTCCAGTCCACTTTTTCTAGTTATTTTTGGAGATAGGATCTTAAGAACTATTTGCATGGACTGCCCTTAAATTGCTATCCTCCTGATCTCAGCCTCCCAAGTAGCTAACATTACAAGCATGAGCCTGGCAGATACATTCTTTTTGGTATATACTGACAGCATACTGTATACACTATTCTTTTTTCACATAACAGGTTTTTTTTTTGTTGTTGTTTATTGGTTGGTTTGGGGGGTGGGGTTTGTTTTTGGTTTTGCAATACTGTGATTTGAACTCAGGGCTTTGTCCTTGCTAGACAGGCATTCTACCACTGCAGCCAGGCCTCTGTCTCTCACATACCAGTTTAATGGTTAAGATCTATTGCTGTTGGGCTGAAGGTGTGGCTCAAGTGGCCTCCCTAGTGTGAAGCCCTGAGTTCAAACCCCATACCACCAAAAAACAAACAAGATTGATTGCTCTTTTTTTTCATTAGATTAATGTCAATAGCATGGCAACATATTTAAATATTAAAATGCTAGTCAAAAAAAAATAGATTCCCCAGAAAATACCTTGAAATAATTTCTGTAAAATCAGTAAGGACAATGTTTTTTTCAGAATCAAAAGGTTATCAGAAATTTTTACCTTGGTGGACATGATGGCACAAGCTTATAATTCCAGCACTTGGGAGGCTAAGGCAGGAAGACTAAGAATTCAAGGCCAACATGGGATACATAGCAAGACTCTGTCTCTAAAGACATAAATACATAGTTTTTTAAATTATAAAAATATGATATACAATTAGTATAAGAGAAAAACCTAAAGAACAATTAAAAAGTGTAATAATAGGCCTGGGGTCAGAGCTCAAGTGCTAAAGCATTTACCTACCAAGCACAAGGCCAGTAGCACAAAAAGAAGAAGAAGAGAGAGAGGTTATTACTCTTGGGGAAAGAATAAAGACTCAGAAACAGCTAAAGGGAGAAGTTATATGAAGATGAGCACTGGTGTTCTATACATGGTCAGCATATTGTGACATTTTTTGTTTTGTTTTGTTTTTCTTTTTCCGCGGTGCCTGGGATCGAACCCAGGGCCTTCCACATGCTAGTCAAGTATTCTACTACTGAGCTACATCCCCAGCCCTCTAGGGGCATGTTTTAGATTTGAAAAGCAAAATAAAATAAAATGACCCATGGACAAGCCAGAGAACAACTGAAAGAGAAAAGACATCATTCTAGGTGTGGTTGTGCACATCTATAATCTGCCCACTCAGAAGGATGAGGTAGGATTGTGAGTTCCAGGCCAGCCTGAGCTACATACCAAGACTCTGTACCACCAAGGGCTGGGGGATGTAACTCAGTGGTAGAGTGATTGCCTAGCATGCACAAGGCCCTGTATTTAATTTCCAGCACCCCAAAATACGTACACACACACACAAGTAAAAAAAATAGGCAGAAGAAAGGTTTAGGTGTTAAAAAATGCAAATGAGCAATACAGAAAATGTTCAATAATTAAACTGGAACCTGTAAGTAGAGATTGCTCACTGCTGCTCTACTTTTTCAGCATCTTTCCACATTCTCAGCTATGCTGAAAATATATGAAAAAGAGTTGAAGTCAAGGAATGAGCTTTTCACCAAAGATTTTGAGCATGTGAGAGTCACACGGGTGATGTCGTGGCCAGGATGCATCCAGAATATTTGTGACCACAGGCTACTCTGAAGCAGACCTTGTGGATATGTAACTGATCTGTCCTTCTCTGAGATGCTGACACTTCATAATTGACTTTCTTTCTATGAGAAGAATTATATATTTGTTGGAAGGGTGATCGGAAGGTTCTATGGAGAGGACAGGCTGCCCACCCTGGAACTGACCCAGGTAGGAGCCATGATGACCAAAGGTTTAGAGGAAAATAAACAGGAACAGAAAGACAAGCAGAAGTTCCCTCCGTGTAATGCTGAGTGGCGTGCCAACAAGGGCAGCCAGTCTGGTGTTCCCCAAAGAGGAGGTGTAAACAGAGACTGGATTGGTGTCCCCAGGAAGCTCTATAAGCCAGGGTTAAAGGAGCCCCACTGCATGTGTGTGAGAACAACTGGTCCCCTCCAGTGACCAGCCAGACAGCCCAACACACAGAAATCCCGGGAATCTGGAAGACCCCAACTTGGAGGAACACAGGTTGCCCACCCCTGGCCATCAGGTGCTTCTTCCCACTCTAAGTTGGTGCTTGTGTGTGGATGCACACAGAAAACCCTGCCTAGGACTCTAGTAGCCCTTGCCAGTCATGTACCCTAGGATGGCTCCCAGCATTAACAAGAGAGTCCAGCAGGGCCCCACCTACACTTTGCAAATGTGCCTCTAACGGGCTTACCATATGGTGACTGAGGCAAAAGCCTGGAAGACTGCCTGGAACTGGTCAGCCTCTTTTGACACATCCCCCTAGGTCTTGACACTTCCCCCTAGGTCTGCATGCCATCTTCCTTCAGAGAACTTCCTTCAGATACTATGGGCACAAGTGTGACCAACTCAGGACTAACAGGACAAACAAGAAAAAAGTCTTTGAGCTCCCGCAGCTTTCTTCCCAGGGACTCCCATGGTACCTGGGTCATCTGCCAGTCAGGGCTCTGCCCATATCCAGCCCCATGGACATCCAGACAGAAAGGGACTGTGGCTGTCAGCAGAGACAGGGAGACATGGAGTGGGGCTTTTTGTTTGTTTCAGTACTGGGGTTTTAACATTGGGCCTAGCAATTGCTAGGCAGGTACTCTACCACTTTAGCCATGCTCCCAAGCCCTTTTGGCGTTAGGTTATTTTTCAGATAGGGTCTTGCTTTATGTCACTGTCCTCAAATCACAATCCTCTTACCTATGCCTCCCATGTACCTGGAATTACAGTTTTGTACCAACAAATAAAGGGATAATAATTAAACCAGGTGAACACCTGTGATCCCAGCTCTGGGGAGGCTAAGACAGGAGGCCAGCCCGTGCTACACGGCAAGACCCTATCTTACGATAGTAATAATTAAACATGCATACTGACAAGGAATTCTCTAAATTATGAAGCCCAGTACCTCAAGGGGTTTTCAAATGGCATAAAAATGTTGTATATTGGCAACTTTTTCTTTCTTTTTTTGTGGCCCTTGCTCACACCATGCAAGGCTTTTCACTCAGCTGCATCTCCAGCCCATTTTGTTCTGGGTCTCGCCATGTAGCCCAAAACTATCCTGGAACTTTCAATCCTTAGCTTCCTAATGCTAGATTATAGTCGTGTACCTCCAAGTGCAAGTGCAGCAACAATTTCTTTAAATTAAATAATCTAGTGCCTCAAGTATATCTGGAAACTACCACTCATACATTACTAGTAGGCATCGTTGCTAGTAACCTTAGGAAATAATCATATTCTCTTGTACAAGTTTGTTCATTGCAGTGTTATTCATAAAAAGAGTAACCTACCTTCAAAACAATAGCAGATGGATTAGTATGTAGTATTTCCAAATGATAGTTTACAAATACAGCCATGAAAAGCAGCCATACTTTAAGAGAATATGGGGGCTGGGTGCTGGTGGCTCACACCTATACTTCTAGCTATTTAGGAGGTAAAGATCAGGAAGATCATGGTTCAAAGCCAGCCTGGGCAAAAGAGAGAGAGAGAGAAAATGGGGAAATGGGGCCAGTGTTTGTCTACCATTTGCAAAGCCTTCTGTTTGATCCCCACCACCACAAGGAAAAAAGGATAAACTAGGAAAACATTTACAATGTATTACAGATAAAGAATTCAGGTTTCAAAATACTAGATATAAAGTGATCACAATTTTGTCTTTTTTTTTTTTTAAAGGAAATACACATAAAAGTTTGAGCACAAAAGTGATAGTAGGCTGGTTGTGGTGGCTCAAACCTGTAATCTACCTACTCAGGAGATGGAGGTCAGGAGGATCAAGGCCAGTCTGAGCAAACAGTTTTCAAGATCCCATCTCAACCAATGGTTGCCTATGGATGGCATGCACCTGTCATCCCACTCTGTGGGGACGCACAATTAGGTGGACTGAGATGCAGGCCACCCAGGGCATAAGGCAAGACTCTTAAAATAACCAACACAGTTCTGTGGGCTTGGCTCAAGTGGTAGAACTCCTGCCTAGCAAGTATGAGGCCCTGAGTTCAATTTGCAGTACAGCAAAAAAAAAAAAAAAGTAATATTAGATTATAACTCAAAATGTTAAGGATGGTGTTTATCCCTCAGTCATGGGGCTATCAGGAACTAAGCAGACACTCCAAGGAGAGCTATTTTAAAGCCTCCAATTGTTTTAAAAACTGGAAATGATTAAGCATTCCACGCACAACAAGGATGAAAAAGAGGAGAGTTTGTCAGATGAAATCATAAAATATTACTGCTGGAGGATGGGCTAGAAAAACTCGAACCAACTCCTTGATTTTACAGATGAAAAAATCAGATTTATCCAAGGCCACACTAGTGTTTTAAACCCAAACAGTTGGATTTTCTAATTTCCAGTCTCTTTAGTTCATCTTCTTCCTTTGTATTTATGTAACATGCAGTAGCTGACAAGTGTGTTCTAACTCTGCAAAGATAGATTGGAAAACGTTAGGATAAAAAGAAAAGCAATATTTTAAATGACATGCCAACATGTCCTTTCTTCCTGTTTTTGAATTGACATTTGCCAAGAAAAAATTTAAAAGTCATCCGTACGCTTTGTAGTTATCTTCAGAAATAAAACCTCTAACTACAATTTCATGATGCTGATTTAAATATCCCTTTCTTTCTAGCATCCTCCTTTCTTTCTCAGCTATGGAAAAGGCCATGAAAGCCATGGACTGATAAAAGAAGTAAAAATCAGAATGAACTTTCTGTAGACCTGGCTAGAATCTCAGGGGTTTTGGTTGGTTTGTTTTTGATTTGGTTTGGTTTCTTTTACAGTACTGGGATTTGGGGTTGGGGATTTAGCTCAGTGGAAGAGCGCTTGCCTGGCAAGTGCAAGGCCCTGAGTTCAGTCCCCAGCACCGAAAAAAAAAAAAAGGCTGGTGGTGTGGTTCAGGTGGTAGAGCACATGTTTAGCAAGTGCAAGGCCCTGATGCTTGCTAGGTAGGCACTCTACTACTTGTCACTCTGCCAACCCTTTTCAGTGTTGGGTATTTGGGACATAACTATTTGCCTGGGCTGACTTCAAACCTCCATCCTCCTGATCTCTGCCTCCTAAGTCACTAGAATTACAGGTGTGAGGCATCGGTGTCTGGTTTGGTTTTTTTGAGACAGAGTCTTCCTATGTAGTTCAGTCTGGCCTTCAACTTACCATATAGCTTAGCTGGTCTCAACCTTGAGATTCTCCTGCCTCAGCCTCCCAAGTACTGGGATTAAAGGTGTATGCCTCCATGCCTGGCTCTAGAATGTGAATTTTTGATGGCTAATGTGAGAAAGGATTGATGTGATTTCAACAAACCTAGTGTGATTGTCAAAAAATGTGATACCCCCTTGTATTAGAAAGGTAACATCATGGGCTGAAGGCATAGCTCAAGTGGTGGAGTGCTTGTCTAGCAAGCATAAGGTCCTGGGTTCAATCCCCAGTACTGCAAAAATACTAATGGAGAAGTTCTCTGCTCTAACATCGTGTGTATTTTTGTTTATGGATTTAGTCATTCAACCAATATTGGTTGAGCTCCTGCCATGAAACTTACTCTGTGTTATCCATGATATAAAACAGCAACTGAAACAGATCGAAACTGTGACTTTGGAGCTTGGTCTAATATGTAAGTCTCTGCTAATGTATATTGTAAGGCAGCAATGGTGTCTTATTTATCAGTACAATGAATGTAGCAGGTTTTCTCAGCATATTTATAGGCTAAATGAATGAGTTTTGCTGGGGGTTACTTTGCCATGAATTAGGAAGTAGTTATTACCTCTGACATATGTTTATGGGGATTGAGAAGTGATATAGGTTAGCAACAAGCCCTGACGTGACCTTCCTCTTACCTTTAGTGTGCTCCTTCCAAAAGCATCCCATCCTTCAACTCATCCAAAATTGGTGATGAAAAGACTTCTGACATAAAATTCATTTAACCATGGCCACCCAGTGATAAAGCAAGCAGCCTTGGTGCTCAGATACTGCTGTCATTTAAATTAGAACAGATCATTGTCATTTCGATTGCAATTTTGCTCTTTAGGAAGAGAACTTTGATATTTATTTTGGGACAATTTTCATAGTCCCATGACATAATTTGGGGAATATTCTGAGAGATTATATGACCTAGCATTTTTGGAAGCAAGTACCAGATTCCAACAGCAGAACTAACAAAATCTCTAAATATGTGTTTACATGACCAGAAAGTTGGGAACATTTACAGTTTTCAAGACAAACTGGTATGCAACTATGTCTTTTCATTTACTGACATGTCAGTCAAATCAGGGTGTGTGCTTTTGAGTCAAAGAAGGAAAAGCTTACAAGGGCTTTCTTCTTTCATCTCTTTTGTAAATAATAGATTTTTTAGTTTTACAAAGCAAACACCTGGCCTCCCTACCTCTGATCCACTTAACAGATAAAGTTGTGCTTACCTGGGATATCCAGAGTTAGCTTCTACTGTGTCTTCCAAAGGAAAGGGAATGTTGTCTTCTGGGCTGGTAGAAATGGAGGAAGACAGTAGCTCTCTTTGACCTTGTTTTTTGACATGATTCTGGCATCTGTGCAGAATCTTTTTGGTAGCTGTATTTTGTCACTTTCTATCAGATACAGAGACTAGGTACCTGGGATCTGAGACTGAACCAAGCCACAAGTTTCTAGATCTCTTTGAGGGTAGGAGAGAGGGGGTCTTAATGTTGTTGTCACTCTCACTCAGATGGGCTTTAGAGCCCAGTTAATGAGTGGGCACCGTGCCACTGGAAGAGAGCTATGAGCTGGGATCTCAAAGGGTATGCACTCTGAAAATAAAATCGTAAACCAGAACATCTGATGTGTGTCTCATACACAATGAAGCAGGGAGGGCTGCTGACGGAAATGTCACACAGCTGCTTTTAGCACTTGGCTCTCACTGGTGAAGCTTCCCCCTCTGTGGCTATGGTCCACCTTCTTCCTGCCTGAGAGCCATTTAGGGTGCTTTAGTTCTCATCCTGCAGGCCTTGTAACAGGCTGTAAATTGATAGCGGTTACATCAGTGTGGTTCATGGTTTGTTGATGGGCCTGGTGGCCATCAACTGGCTCAGCCACTCTTTGAGTCAGGAAAGAGTACCTACCTTAAAAGAGAGTTGTGTGCCCTGTCCTGAAAAGTTAGGAGTATGGCCCAGCTCCCAAATATACTTTGTGTGTTGCCAGGGGGAGGTACTGGGGTTCTTTCTTCTACAACTTTTCCAGTTATACAATTAAACACTGTAATCCTATGTGACTTTATAGTGCAATTGTGAGAACACACTTTTCTCTCCATCTGGAATTCTCTTCCCTTTAACTTTTCCATTGCCAAATCCTCCTTATCCTTTCAATTTCAGTTGAAATATCAGTATTTTGAGGAGATATTTCCAAATGCCCTATTTTTCCCATTGCAGAACATAGGTTTCAAGACATTCTTTTTGTATCTCATCTATAGAAACCTGCAAGATCTGATGTATAACAAGCACTTAACACCAGTTTGCTAATGGAAGGAAGACAGGAGAGAGAGAGAGAGAGAGAGAGAGAGAGAGAGAGGGAGGGAGGGAGGAGGAGGAAATGCCATTTGTCCCTTCCCTTCAACCACCTCCATCCTCCTTACTTCCCCTCCCCCTTAGTGAGAGGACGGTCTACCTCCTGTTACCAGGCAGGGGACTTCTGTGGAGAGAAGTTTCTATTTTTTGAGAAAAAGCAAATGCATGTTGACTTTTCAGTCCCTCAAGAATGGCAGAGTCCACACGAAAACAGGCAAGGTGTTTATACCCGAAGAGTATATTTTTTAATATATCCCGTTCCGATCAAAACCTTTGTTCTGCCCAGCTGGTGGCAAGGCCTGTAATCCCAGCACTCAGAGGCCAAGGCAAGAGGATGCAGAATTCAAGGTCAGCCTGAGAGAGACCCTGGTTCTGAGTCTGGTGTAGCCCTGGGAGGGAAAAGGTAAAAGTTCCAGGTCTGTGATTTTGATCATGTCAGGCTTTTCCTCTGCTTCAGTTTGTTCGTCCATAAAATGAGTCTGTGTTTAAAAATGTGAGTTTATGATCTATTAGTAGTTTGTGTCATCAATTTGGCAGGTTACAACTGGTTATATGTAGTCTTTATACTCATCTGCCCCTTCCAACCTCCCCACCCCCCATGGGGGCACCCATGTGGGTGTCCAGATGCTAGCCTAATTATCACTGGCTGTGTGGTTCATGCCTCTTTCATTCATCCCTGGGGGTCTGAAGTGTGTCCTGCACATATTCTTGGAGTCGAGAAGTGTGTCTGGAATATGGGGTGGGGACAGGTGTGATAAAAAAAAGGGTGGACAGAGCATAGATAGATAAAAAGTTTATAGTGGAGGGGCAAAGGGAAATTTTCCTTCCACCTACTGAAGGTTTGAGACAAAGACAGAGTACACAGGAGAAATACACAGGGAAACTCACAGGAGTGTGGTTACCCACTAGCTACTAGAAGCTTATATACTACCCCTTGTCTGTAGGGAGGGAGGAGTGAGGAATGTCAGGGTAATTGTAGATGAATTTTAGGGGCGGCCAGTGGGCTTGGAGAACGTACAGTGATCTGGGGTGAAGCCGGCTGGACCTGCAGACCCTGCAGTAGATTGTAAATTATTCTCTAGGAGACAAAAATAGAAGACAATGCTGCATGATAAAAGTCTGTCCAGGTGTTGATAGACTTGTTTTTCTTCCTACAATATCAGTTCAGTCTTCTCTGGTTAATGAATTTCAGCAAGAAGACTGATGACAATCATGCTAGGTAAAGAAGTGAAAGAAGGCCATGGAGAAGTGTTAAGGAATGAGGAACTGAAAGACCACCTACAGAGGAGAGGAAGGTAAAGAAGGAACCAAAGTAGAACTAGCAATGTGGACATTATTGAAATTTGCACAAAATTTTCAAACCACCAAAATTAAAGGACAAAGTTGTAAAATACTATCCTCAGCTGAAATGTAGCACCCATATGATCACTGAGCACTATAATCTCAGCACTGTGAGATTCTCTGAAGAATCAAAGATCTTGCAGACTTCTTGACTTCGACTAACTAGAACATCATGATTGTGGAGAAATGGAAGGTTGAAGGACAAGAACCAAAATTAGCCAGGCTGTTTTAGGCCTTTAATAGCCAATTTCCTTGTCATTTGTACTTTTATATCTGGCCTAAGATTCTCCTAATAGATAAACTTCTAGGAATGAATCACTGAGCTTAGCAGACCCGATGCTATAAAATAACATCTGAAGCTTACAGAAGAGATTTCCTGGCTTTATGGCCCACCTACCCCTACTCCAGCACCCCCACCCCTGTATTTTTTTTTTTTTTTAGTATATGTGCTGCCAAAGCGAGCTTAGCAGACCGATGCTATAAAATAACATCTGAAGCTTACAGAAGAGATTTCCTGGCTTTATGGCCCACCTACCCCTACTCCAGCACCCCCACCCCTGTATTTTTTTTTTTTTTAGTATATGTGCTGCCAAAGCGAGCACCACCCCTGTAATTAAAAATTGATATACGATTTTCTTTTGTGACTATAAAAGTTGGTATAGGGCTGAAGATAGTAATAGAGGTAAGCCTAGCATGCGTGAGGCCCTGAGTTCAAACTCCAGTATCCTCCCCACCCCAAAAAAGTCAATGTAACCTCTTCCATGGTGGAATGTGCCATCCAGGGTAACATGAATCAGTCAGCGTTCCTGTGCTGTAGTCACTCATTTTTAGCTCACAACAGACTATTTTCTTATTTCTTTAGAGTCATCATTTTGCCTCCACAGTAGCTACCACTTGATGAGTTCAAAAGAGAAAACAACTTCCAATTCCAATGTTCTCCCAAGAGTTTTCAGCCAAAATTCCTTTAGCTATGGCAGCTCTCCAACTGTGGCCATCACCGGAGCCATTGTCTGCTGCTGACATCCAACCGTTGACATTGGCATGGCTCCATGATCAGGATCACTTGGAGCAGGTGCTTCTCCTTGTGAAGCACCCCAAGACTCAGAAGACTCCCTCTCAAGCCCTTTCTCTTTTGTGCCCTTGGCTAACTCACGTTCACCCTCCAAATCTTGACTCAATCTCATCTTTCAGGATGCCTTCCCATTCTGCTGAGTTCTTTAGGGTTTTCTGCTAACTCCATGCTTTTGCTACATGGAGTACATTTGCTCTTACTATGTACTTACTTGTTACTTTCTCTCAAATTAGAATATGAATTCCTTGAGGGTATTGGGATTTAAGATACCACCCCAAAATATGACTGTAGGAGACCAGAATATGCCTCCCCAAAACCTGTCTTTTTGGCATATTGATTATTTCAGCTGATTATTGTGAGAAACTGCGGACACCAGGAGTAAAGAAACTTACATCTAAAAAAGGCAGTTTCATTTGTCAGGGTCTTTTCCTCTCTGCCAGAGAGAAAAGACCAATCACAAGATTTTCTCCAGTGATGGAGGAGGCAGGAACTTTACTCTGCATAACAGTCCTTGGCTGTGTTTAAGGTGCTTTTTCTGGCCAATTCTTTTTTCAGGGGCATGGGGAGAGAAGGTATTAGAGTTTGAACTCAGAGCTTCATGCTTGCTAGGCAGACTTGAGCCATTCCGCCAGCGCTTTTAGCACTGGTTATGAATGTCCAGGCTGGCCTAGACCATAATCCTATTTACACTTCCTTGTGTGTGTAGCTATGCCCAGCCATTGTTTGAGATGGGATCTCATGAACTTTTTCTGTGGGTTGGCCTCTAACTGTCATTCTCCAGATCTGTCTCCCAAGTAGCTAAGATTACAGGGGTGGAGCCACCTGTACAAATTTTCATCCTAAAGCTAGGCAACACTTCATTCAATAAAACAGAGTAAGTTCTAGTGGGCTGAGCTTAACAGATTGGTTTTATAGACAGAAGGGTTGATAAAAGAAACAGAAGAACAAAAAACAGATTTGAGAATTGAAAGTTATTTGCCTTGTAAGATGGATAGAACAATAGAAAAATAAGTAATTGGTTAACATCAGTTTATTTGAGGTTGCTTTTTTAGTCTGTAAGGACTAAGGTAGAGGAACTTCATTATCATGTCTATTGAACCTGGCCTGTTTGGGAAACTTTCTGGTTTTTATGGGACAATGGGGTTTGAACTCAGGGTCTCATGCTTGCTAGGCAGGTGCTCTTACCACTTGAGCTACTCACCAGCTCTGTTTGGGAAATTCATCTGGCTGTTTAATGCAGGTTTCCAGAAGGTCAAAGAAACTGCTTAGTTTCACAACTGTAGCATGAGTGACTCCATTTTCATTTTTAGCCTGGTCTGTTGGGACCTGGTGGAGGAGGCTAATCCAAAACAATGACCTGTAATTTCTATTTAATATTTCCCAGTATTTAACAGTGGACCTGACCTCAGGATATCTCACAGGGTATTTGTCTGCTTAAAAGCCATGCCATTTGGAGAAATTTGAGTTAAAAAAAATAGGAGAATTCCTTTTTGGCTTGAGTTAGGTATTTTTGAGATAGGGTCTCAAGAACTATTTCCCCAGGGCTGATTCAAACCATGATCCTCCTGATCTCTGCCTCCTGAGTAGCTAGGATGGCAACCTGCTCCAAGATGGCACTCTTTTTTTTTTTTTTTCTTAGCTGTCTTCACGTAGTGCAAAGGACAAACACCCTTCCTTGAGCCCCGTTTATAAGAGCTCTTCCCTTATAATCTAATCACCTCCCAAAGGCCCCACCTTGAAATTGCAATGTACCTCAGTGGTAGGGGCCTTGTTTAGCATGCATGAGATACTGGATTTGATTCCCACATCACAATTTAAAAAAAGGAGAAAGAAAAAGAAAAAGGAAAAGGAAAGAAAAGAAAGGGAGGAAAAGAGGAAGGAAGGAAGGAAGGAAGGAAGGGAAGACTCTTAATACTGTCACATTGCAGAACAAGTTCAAAGGGATGAATTTGGGAACATGTCAACATGCAGAGCACAGCAAGTTTTCTGTTGCTGTCCTTGGGTGTATAAACAGAGGAGTGGTTCTCTTTAAATCAGCTGAAGGAACTGTAGGTATTTTGGGAATAAAAGCTTTCTCTGCTGGCCTCTCTGACTGGAGTCATGGGGTCTGGAGGATGCTGAGTGTTAGACTGAAAGAGACACAGAGTAGATAGGCAGGAGCTGGCTCAAACACTAGCACAAGGTTTATTCTGGAAGAAAACCAGCTGAAGGGAGTATCTAGCCAAAGCCAGAACCCCACTGCCACTTACAGACTTGAAGTAGGTATAAGCAGGGGTCTGGAGAGGAAGGCTAGCCTGGCAGAAGTTTAGCTAGGGGAACTAGAGGAGATAAGTGGTAATTAGGCAGATTGGACCAGCTCCAGACATGGAGGTGAGAGTTTGTCATTCCCTTGAGGCTAGGTGTGGTCCTCCTACAAGTGGTGAGGTGTTTCCAGTAAGCTGCCAGCAGGGGTCAGGAATCCAATCCTAAAATGGCTTCCCTTTTGTTCCTGCTAACCCTGAGCACACCAGGCAGAGGCCTGTAGCTATTGAGCACAGCTGGATAGCAAATAATTCTTCATTTTTATGTAGGTAGAGTATCCTTACCTGTCCAGGGATGAAGGAACAGCCTCCTAGGATTGTCCTGCCAGTTGGGGTGAAAGAAACAGTCCATGGAGGGCCAGCCCATTGTCTGCACTCAGCCCTTCAAACAATGCTCTGGTTGGTACATTCTCAGCTCCTTTCCAGGGGAGGGAACAGCAGTTGGTTCATCTGGGAAACCTTCTGGTCTGGAGTTGGAAGGGTCCAGTGGAGGTCATCTTATCAAAACATATCCAAGCAAGGCCCTGGCCCAGATTTGCACAATCTGTTGCCTGCATTTGTACATAGCAGTGATTCTCGAAATATTGTCCTCCATGGCATCACTGGAATACCTTAGAGGAGTTAGGAATACAAATTCCTGGGCTCCACTCCAGACCTACTAAATCAGTATTCCAGGGTGAGGCCCAGGAACCTTATTTTTTTCCTTCACAGTATTGGACTTTGAACTTAGGGCTTCACCTTTGCAACCACTTGAGCTACACCCAACCCCCTTTGTCTTCAGTTATTTTTTTGAATAGGGTCTTGAGTTCACACCCAGGCTACCCTGGACCTCTATTCTCCCATTTATGCCTCCTGCACTACAGATACATGCCACCCTGCCCAGATTTTTGTTGGTCAACACAAGATTTTGAGAACATTTTTTTCCTGGGCTGTTCCTGAACTGCAATCCTCTGGATCTCTGCCTCTTGAGTAGTTAGGATTACAGGGGTGAGTCCCCATGACTGGCAGAAGGTGTGTTTTAATAAGTCCTACAGATGATTTTTATGTATGCCAAAGTTTGAAAAGTACTGCTAGAGAGGCTACATCTTTACCATTCTCTTTACTCTCTCTCTTTCTCTCTCTCTCTCTCTGTGTTTCTGCCTCTGTCTTTCTCTGTCTCTCTTTCTCTGTGTGTCTTTTTCTGTCTCTGCATATCTTTCTGTCTCTCTGTCTCTGTCTTTCTCTCTCTGATTCTGTCTTTCTGTCTCTCTCAACACACACACACACACACACGTATACACACACACACACACACACACACACACACACACACACACACACAGCTGCCTAACCTCCCGGAGCTGCTAGTGCCCCTTGCTCTTTTTCCCATGGCATCCCTCAGCAGGGTCCTGGGATTTGTTTTGTGCCACTGTGGACCCTGTTAATTTCCTGCTGCTTCCAAAAAGAAAGGCAAGAGAGCAGGAATGGAGGCCAGAGGGAGGGGAAGGGGCTAGCTACGGCGGTGCAGTTCTCCAGAATGAAAAGGAAAATGCTTAGTGACAATGTTCCTTTGTGAAGAGCCCAGGTTTATGTTGATAGAGCTGCAAGTCTTTAGCAACCCTGGGCTGTGGCGGGAGGTGACCCTGTCATTCTCCAGAGCCAAGACTGCCCTCTGCTGTCGACCTGTAAATAACACTCTGAGAGTTTAGCCTGGCAAGGAAAAGACGAAGAGCCTCTGGGCTGGGGTGGGAGAGAGAAGACATGACTAAGGCCAAGAGGTCACAAAGTCACCACTTCAAGCTTGCAGCAGAACCTTGTTAAAATCATGATTGCAGGGAAGGAAGACATAGCCAATTCAGTGGGTGTTTTCAGGCCTCATTCAACAAACAGTGGGCTTCTGCCAAGATTTCCACCAGCTCCCATGATTCCAAACTCCTGGCTTGATTTGTCCCTACACCCTTTTCCCCCCTTACCTCACCTTGAACAGGAGAGAGAGTTTCAAATAGGAAGAGAAAAGCAATGGAAAATTTTGAAGTGGAGATATTTAGAGGTAATTAGTCGAGGCTTAGACTTTTAAAAAATCTGTCTTTCTCAGGCTGGCTTTGTTTCTTTGGTCTCCATGAAAGCAGTATGTCTTTCTTCAGTCTTTCTTCTCTTGCCAGGGAACTCTTGCCCCACAGCTGTGGAGTCAGCTCTTCTTTCTAACTTTATTGTCTCACTTTATTGCTGTTGGGAATGACTGGGTCATGCAGGTCACTGGTGGTTGACAGCAAAGATTTTTGCCAGAATAGAAGCTTAGGCACAGCACTTACTCCTGCCAGCTTTGGGCAGTGACCCATTTCCTTCTGCTTCTTTCCTTTGCCCCTGCCAGCTCAGATTGGAGCTGACCGCCTGGTGATTCAGCCCTCCATTATCCACCCTGCTCCTGCTGGGGAGCCACCTTTTATGTCAGGTCTGGAAAATTCCTTAACGTGTCATAAAGGGCCTGGGGTGAGATAGGTGGCTGTGTGGGAGGTGGACAGTGGGGGCAGAGATGAGAGTAGAGGTGAGGAGGAGATAAGAACAACAGCCAAATTCTTCAAAATGTTCCTAAGTGGTGAAACACTCTCCCTTCTGCCCCAGACACCCTCATGGACAGGGTGAGTCTGTCTAGATGAGGCCAAGCCCTTCAACCAAAACAAACATCTTCAGATACAAATGAAACCAAGTATCTGAATCTTTTTTTTTGGCAGTCCTGGGGTTTGAACTCAGGACCTCATGCTTGCCAGGAAGGCACTCTACCACTTGAGCCACTCCACCAGCCCTATATGGATCTTTACATGACCACATTTGGATAGTTTTGTCTACAGGACCCCCAAATATATGTTGGTCATTTATTTATATCAGAATCAAAACATATGACATACTGCCTATGGTTATGGCATTGGAAGGACAATTTTGTTTCCTTTTTTTGTGATAACGAAAATTTTACATCATTTTATCATCGGATGATATTAGGTACTAACTAAGATCACTATAATTTTTGTTGGCAATGATAGTGGCATTTTTGTTATATACCTTACAGTTATTCAGTCCTTACTGGTTTTGGGGTTTTTTTGTTTGTTTGTTTGTTTGCTTGTTGAGACAGATTCTCATCATGTAGCCCAGGCTGGCCTGGAAATCTTTTTTTTGGGGGGAGGGCACTAGAACTCAAACTCAGGGCCTCACACTTGCCTTCTGCCCAATTGGCCGGGTCCTTGGGAGAAAGCTGGGAGATGATGGTTGCTCTGGCTTTAACTAGGCTGAGAAGGCAGCACTGCTGAGTTCTATTTAATTTTCTTCCTCTCCCAGGTAGTTTCAGTGCTATATTTGTGGGTAGATGAGCTAACTCCATCCTTCCTGACTTCCTTCTCAGAAGCAGGAACTACAGATCAGCATTCAAAGTCTCATTTTTCATAGACATCAGTCATTAACATATCCACACCTGGGCCACACACCAATCAACTATAATATTAAGAAAAATAAAATGTATTGTTAAATGTTATAAATGTGTATAAAATAAATTGAAAAGGTTTATTTATAAGTCACAGAATTAAAGATGTTATTTAACTGGGTGCTGGTGACTCACTCTTACAATCCTAGCTATCAGGAGGATCTCAGTTCAAAGCCAATTGGGGCAATTAGTTCAAGAGACCCTATCTCGAAAAACCCATCACAAAAAAGGGCTGGCAGAGTGGCTCAGGGTGTAGATCCTGAGTTCGAACCCCAGTAATGCAAAAAAAAAAAGTTGTTATTTATAACAATAATTAATTGCTGCTGCTTCTTCCTTCTAAGGAAGGTGATGAATGCAAGGTGGCAAGGAGACAAATCTGTCTTGGTCCCTGCTCCATCAAAAGACTTTTGGGGAAGAGGAAAGGGAAAGAGATCTCCAAGTGGCCCTGAGAAGGAAATGCACACATGCACACAGTGCACAGCCACAGGGCTGACTCTGCAAGGAAGGCCTGGGCCAAGTCAGGGTAGAGGCTCCATAGTTTTGCATAATAGAATGAGGAGAACAGAGTTTCTGGGAAGGCCAAAGGAAGAGGCACCTGAAAATTGGATCAGCAGAAGCTGAGATTATACATACATTTTAAATTTAAAACGTAAAAACTTTAAGCTGGGCCTTGGTGACTCATGCCTGTAATGGTAGCTACTTGGAAGACTGAGGATTGCAGTTTGAGGCCAGCCCCAGGAAAATGGTTCTCAAGACCCCAACACCAAAATAACTAGAGCAATATGGACTAGAAGTGTTGCTCAAGTAGAAGAGTGCCTGCTTTGCAAGCAGAAGCCCTGAGTTCAAACTTCAGTCCCACTAAAAAAAAAACAACAGCAATAAATCTTAAAAAATGCTTGAAAGCCAGGTGCCAGAGCCTCATGCCTGTAATCTTAACTACTCAGGAGGCAAAGATCAGGAGGATAGAGGTTCGAAGCCAACCAGGGCAAATAATTTGGCAAGACCGTGTTTTGAAAAACCCTTCAAAAAAAGGGCTGGTGGAGTGGCTCAAGGTGTAGGCCCTGCGTTCAAGCCCCAGTACCACAAAAAAAAAAAAAAATTGTGGCAAAAAATAAAAGTGTATCAGAAATTGACAATATCAACATTATCATAAATTTCATAAATGAAGAAAACGTGGTTTCCAAAAACTCACACCAGGAAGTTTGTTGCTGAACTTGGAGTGGGGAGAGGGGATTTCCAAAATACTGTTTAAGTCGTTGTTTTATGGATATGTGTCTAAGAAAGATTCTGATACTTAAAACAAGTGTAAGTTTTCCAGGAATACTTCATGTCAAATTATCTGCTTATTTTTGATAAAGCTACTAGATGTGTAAATTAGGGCAATGCAATAGTATACTACCTCTTGCTTTCAGCAAGACATCCACGGAGTCCTTTCGTATTGTCATGGAAATGAAAAGTGTGACAGTTTCTAATGAGGTTTGCTGGATTCTAAGGGTTAAACAATTTGTGACAACATGAACTGATTCAGGCTCTTTGATCTCATCCTAGTTTCTGTTTTATCAAAGACTAGAGAAAGGTTTTTTTGTTTGTTTGCAGTAGTGGGGCTTGAACTTGGGTTCTATAGCTTGAGCCACTCTGCCAGCCCTTTTTTGTGATTCTTTTTTTTTTTTTTTCAAGATAGGCTCCAGTGAACTATTTTGCCCAGGCTGGTTTCAAACAGAGATCCTTTCTTTGGCCTCCTGAGTAGCCAAAATTAGAGAAAGAATTTTTACTAAATTTACAGATGACAAATTTGAGAATAATTTTTAAAGAATTATAATAGAGTTAAAATTTTAAATGATGTTATTATTTTGGAATAATTACCTCAAACAAAGAATATTATTGTGTCCTGCAGTTGTCTAGAAACTGATTTTTTTAAACAAATACCAGCCTGTGGTGGAAAACAGCAATGGAATTCCTATGAAAAACCCTGAGGCATGTTCTTAATGAGTTTTCATGGAATTTCTAGAGACAAACAAATAAGAAAATAAAATAAAGGTCTGGTGGTGTAGCTCAGTGGTAGACCACTTGCCTAGCATGTGCAACATGTTGGGTTCAATCCTCAGTAGAAAACAAAACTAAAACTAAAAAACAAAACCCCCCCAAAACCCTTCACTATGTGGGCCACATCTGGAACTGTGTCTGCAGTTGGATATGCCATACTTTACAGAGCCTTTAAAAACTGGGGAATATTCAATGGTAATACACTGGGCAAGGGCTTTATTTATTTATTTATTTACATTCTTGCAACATATGGGTATGGTAGCTACTTCCATCTTCATGTCACAAATGAAGAAAGTAGGCATGATAAAATTATTCACCTCTCTATGTCATACAGCTATAATCCAAGTTTAAACACAAATCTAGATGACTTTCACCCATAAGCTTATTCACTATGCATGTGGCCTTTCAGAAGAAACAAGACCTGGTCAATAAGATCAGAAATTAAATTGTACCTTAGTACAAATTGTGAAAGACCTTGGATCTTTTTTTTTTTCTTATAGTACTGGGGATTTGAACTTGCTAGGCCAGGCACTCTACATTTGAGCCACTCTGCCAGTCTAAGACATTGGATCTTATATTGGAGAAATACAAGAGCTGTAGCTATTTTCAAATATTTAAAAAGTTTCATGTGTAAAATATGGATAATGAGGGCATAAGGAGGGCAAAAAAGTCAATCAATGCTTGGTTCCACGTGAAGAAAGACTATGAGCATCACAACTATCTAAAATGGAAAGAACTGCTTAGAAAAAAAAATACTGGTGGGTATGAGTGTCCAGGTTGTGAGACGCCAGGAGGCAGGGTACAGTAACCAAAGTGCCTGCCTTCAGGAGTTTCTCGGCAGTGTCTCAAGGTGTTCAAGGAGAAGGATGGTGAGTTGCTCTGGACTTCTCTCACAGGTGGTGATGTTTGAGTTGGGCCTATGTTAAAACTTGGACTGATGAAATCTGAGTTTGCAGTCCACTCTATTCCTATTTGTAAATATTTGGATAATTATGCTTAAAATTTATCATGTTTTTTGCTTGTTTGTTTTGTTTTCTTGCAGTGCTGGGAATCGAACCAAGGCCCTTGCATATGACAGGCAAGTGTTCTACCACTAAGCTACACCCCCACTGGATGTTTAAGATTTCAGCAGGATGTGGTAGCACACACCTGTAATCTACTTGGGAGGTAGAGACAGGAAGTTCATGAGTTTGAAGTCTGCCTGAGCTACCTAGAGAGTCCCTGTCTCAAACAAACACACACAAAAGATTTCATTCACATGTTAGCCATAGACACACAGAAAAAGAAACAGCTAACACACTGCCTCCATCACTGTACCAATGTCCCCTCCTCAGTCCCTCCCAGCTGTTGCTGCTGTTTTTAACAGACCTATTGCACACAGAGACTTGGGCATGAACCTTTACAGTGATGTCAAATAGACAAAACCTGAAAAGACATGGTCAGCAGTGAATGGATAGACAAACAAGTATATCATACTGGGGGAATAAAAAGGAACACAAAAGAAATTATCAATCCAATGATGACATGGATTTATCTTAGAATAATCATATTGTGTGAAAGAAGCGAGAATAAAAGAAGATGCTGTGCTATTTCACTCATATAAAATTCTAGCATACATAAACTAATCCAGACTGACAGAAAACAGGTCAGTGGTTGTCCACAGGGTCGGTGGGTGGAGTGAAGGGTGGGTTACAGAAGACAGACTTCACCAGATTGTACACTGTTTTTTTTTTGAATTTTTGAGACAAGGTCTTGTTCTGTAGCCCAGGCTGGCCTGGAAGTGGAGATCCACCTGCTTCAGTCTCCTAAATGCTGGGATTACAGCTATGTGTCATAACACTCTGCTTCAATTTTTTAAAAATGAAAAACATTAAAATAAAATGTTTTTAGAACATTTATTTTTAAAATAAATTTTTCACATAGACACACCAATGAGTCTGCTGTGAGGTTAAAACTTTACGGATTTGGAAACATTTTTCAAATGGGTTATCTGTAGAACAGAAAAGGCAGTCATTCGGAGGGATGTTCAGAGCTGGCCGAATTACTGAGAGCTGCAGAGACTGAGCTGTAAACTCCTTCAAAGCTTCCCTTATTGTCCCCTTTCCTTGGGGCCAAAGTCTTTGAGATTCAGCAGTAATCAGAGGGTTGCTTTCTACCTCTGGGATTTAAGTGGATGTCATTAGATTAAGAAACCTGGTCGTTGTCACTAAAGCATGCAAGTGGGTACTCAGGGCCTTGGGGTCCTTGTCACTGTAGTCACCATCAAAGCTCGAGCAAGGCTCTCTGCTAGAGGACTTTGGATAGAATGTCTTTGTTTAATCCTATCCGTTATCTATGCTGTGATTGTTCCCCCTCCCCCTTCTGCTATGGGTGTTATTTTACAGATAAGGAAACTGAGGCAAAGAAGTCAAATATTTTACCTTAGGTTACAGAGCTGATAAGTGGTAGAGGGAGCTGGGATTGGTGGGGTTTTTTGTTTTTTGGGGTTTTTTTTTTTTGGCATTGTTGGGGATGCCCAAAGCCTGGTGTATGTTAGGCAGGTTCTCTACCACTGAGCTTCATCCGCAAGCCTAGATCTGAGATTTTTAAATTGGGCTCTTCCAGAATCAGTTCACTTTAGCCATCACTATGTATTATCTCTCTAGTGAACTAAAATTAAAATGATGGAGGCCCTGCTCTTAAGGTGCTCATGCTCACAGTCTGGTTGGTACAGAAACACATTGATCCTACTGTGTGATGAGCACTGTAATGAAGAATGGACAAAGAACCTTAAAAGGACCAAGGAAGGTCTCCAGTCCTGCCTGGAGAAAAAGGGAAAATGGCATTTGAGCTCCTCCTTGAAGCATTGGTCAGATTTGGTGCATGGAAAATGGGGAAAGGGTATGACAAGCAGAGGAAAATGTATGTAGAAAAGGGCACAGGTATGGCTGGAGGAGTGGTTCAAGTGGTAGAGCACCTGCCTGGCAGACTTGAGGCCCTGAATTCAAACTCCAGTACTGCCAAAAAAAAAATACATATATATAGATAGATAGATATCTATGTATATGTATATGTATATATAAAGGGGGTGGGGAGGACAAACTCATTTCCATTAAGGAACCAGGGCTGACAGCAGATAGAACTCCTGGGGCCTAGGTATCTTGGGTCATCATCAAGGAGATCTTTATTAGACAGAGTGAGAGTCTGTCCATTTGGCAGAACATCAGGGTGCCACTCAGGGACAAGAAGGATCTGGTCTGGAGATAATGACCAGCCTTAGGCTGCAGGCCTTTGACCATGCTCTGGCTTTTGACTCCCCAGGCCCCAGGGGTATGCAGACACACACACACACACACACACACACACACACACACACACACACACGCATGTGCGTGCGCGCGCACAGGCAGGCAGGCAGGCACGCATGCAAGTTCCCTGGGCTTGCAGTGAGCTAAAGGTTTTGTGGGTACACTCCTGATCTGGAAGGTCCAGAACTGCACAATTGCTGAGAAGAACCAACTGCTGACATTCCCAAGAACCTGTTAAACCATAATGAAAGCCTCGACCAGAGTAAGAGCTCAGTCCCTCCCTCCCAACCTGGAGAGGAGAGTACCTCTGCGGAGCAGCACAGCTAGCTGAAAGCAAGAAGTGGGACTTGGTGCTGGGTAGCACAGAAGCTCAAAGACAGGGACAGGCTTGCTTGGTGGGGAGAGCTCAGCATTCTCAACCCCTTCCTCCCCATACCTTAGAAGAATGAAAGTGGGGTTTATGCTGAGGATTAGAGTGAGGTGGGGTGGGGGACATGGTCCAATGACAAGTCAACCCAGTTATTTTCTCAACCAGTGACATTGTGTTTGTCTGGGTGAAAGAGGGGTGTATCACACTCATTCTGCTGACACACTGGCTCCTGTCTGCTCTCTGTCAACACTCCTATTTACCACCTGGAATTATGAGCTTCTGTGTTTGCCTCAGCCCAATGAGAATGTGCCAGAAGAGGCCAGGTTTTTTTTCATTGCTTTGTCTCTAAATTCCCCACAACCACAAAGACACAGAGGGTTGTATAAGAGACTTCACTGTAGAACTCAAAGTGTGGTTTCCTCCTCCTCTTCTTCCTCTTCCTCCTCTTCTTCCTCCTCCTGCTCCTCCTCCTTATCATTGTCCTCTTTCTTCTGGGCTGGCCTTGAACTTTGAATCTTCCTGCTTCAGCCTCTGGAATGCAGGTGTTTGAGATGTGTACCACCACACCTGGCACAAAGTGTGGTTTTCAGAGTGTGATGCATGGAGCAGCCCCTTAAGATCACCTAGGAACTTAGAAATCCAGATTTCTCTAGTCCTACTCTAGACTTACCGAGGACCTTCTCAGTGACCTGTGATGACAGGCCCTCTGGAGGATTCTGATTCTTGATGCAATTTAGGAGACATTGTTCTGTGTTTAAGGATAACTTGAAGAAGTTACACTGTAGAAGAGAAAGGAGACCAAAGTAAACGTGAATTATAAGTAGACTGTTCACAAGCTCATAAGAACATAATAGATATCTTTCATGGGAGTCTGCTCCCCCCCACTGAAGACCCATATGTCTCCACCAAGACAATCCAAAGCTGTTCTCTCTCTCTCTCTCTCTCCTTCCTTCTCTCATGTCCTCATCTTTTCATCTCCCCTCTTCCCTCTCTCCACAGAGGCCACAACATGTTTGAACTTGGTGTTTGTAATTTCTCTGCACATTTTTACCACTTATCTACTACCGAGTCCTTTTTGCTTACTTTGAACTTTGTGTGCTTTGGACACACTGTACTTATTTTGGGCAGTTTGTTTTTTTCCATTCACAATTAAGTTTTCAGATTTATCTTTGGTGCTATTACATCTACCTATTGTCTTGTTAGTAGACACTAGGTTGGTTCTAATTTTCCTTGCTTCCTTCCTCCCGCCCTCATTCCCTTCCTTCCTTTCTCCTTTGACTCTAGTTAGCTTTCCTCTTTCCTTCTTTTATGAAACAGGGTCTCACTAAAGTAGCCCACACTGGCCTAGAATTCACTGTATGTCCCAGCCTGGCCTGGAGCCCACCATCCTCCTGCCTCAGCCTTCAAAGTGCTGGGATTACAGGTGTGTGTACCACACCTGGCTGCTTCTGTTTTTCAAATATGATTTCACACTACAATTAGCACTCACATGTCTGTCACTTTCCACCAATGTGTAAGAGTTTCTCTAGGGCATATATCCAGGAATGGAATTGCTGATTCATTGGTAATGTGCATTGCAACTTTCCTAGATCTTTCCAAGTTATTCTCCAAAGTGCCTACGTTTAATAATTTTCATATTTTTGTCCATTGTGGCATGGGAGTGGTCTTTTACTGTTGTTTTAATTTGCATTTCTCTACTTGCTTGTAAAGTTGAACATGGTTTTTTTTTTTTTTTTTTTTTTTTTGGTGGTAGTGGGGTTTGACTCAGGGCCTCACGCTTGCTAGACAGACTTTCTACCACCTGAGCCACTCTGACAGCCTTTTTTTTTCCTGCCAGCCTTTTATTGTGTTGAATACGTTTAAGATAGGGTCTCAAACTATTTGCCCAGGGCTGACCTTGAACCCTGATCCTTCTGATTTTTGCCTCCTAAGTAGACAGCATTATAGGCATAAGCCATTCTTCTTCTTCTATTTTTTTTTTTTTTGGCAGTATTGGGGTTTGAACTCAGGCCTGCATGCTTGCAAGTCATGCTCTCTACACTTGAGCTACCCAAAGTTGAACAAGTTTTTGTGTTTACTTGGTCATTCAGAGTGTTAGTGAGGGGTTGGGGATATAGCTCAGTCCTTGCCTAGCATTCACAAGGCCCTGAATGTTTTGGGGGTTTTGTTTGTTTGTTTTGTTGGTACTAGTGTTTGAATTCAGGGCCTCAGGCTTGCTAGGCAGGTGCTCTACCACTTGAGCCACTCTGCCACCTGTTTGTTTTTAGAGGAAGGGTTTTGAACTCATGATACTCCTACCTCTGTGGAGAGTGGATTATGAGAAGGCTATAAGAACTGGACATAAGCAAGGTGAGATGCAGCTCAACAGCTTTTCCTAAATGTTTATCTGTAGGCCAAGATTGGCACAGCCCTGGCAATGGAAGAGGGAAATGTAGAACAGATGCGTCTCCTAAGTTGTTTACTTTCAGAGAAGCAGGAACACAGGTTTCTCCTGATACAATGTCACACCCCTCCCTGAGAACCACTGCTCCACCCTGTTTACTAGTGGGTCTAAAAGACTCACTGAAGGAGGACTTTTGCTTTGGGGCTTTTGCTTTGAGGATTTTGCTTTGGGGGCCTTTTCTTGAGGCTTTTGCTTTTGGGCTTTTGGCTTTTTGGTATGGGAGGCTTCTGGAGGAGAAAAGAATTGCTAAAGAGGAATTGCTAAAGAGGGGTTGATAGAATGTCTGCACTGAGAACTTTATACACAGGCTTTAGAAAAGCTAAGCTAAAGAGAACATGGGACAGTGCAAGTCTAAGGACTGAGAGTTATGCATATGCAATTTTTAGGCGTGGCTGTTGTTGTTTGCAAGTCTGAGCACCAAGGCATTAAGAAAGCTAAAGAGAGACAGTGCAAGTCTTTAAGAGAGACTGTGCTAAAGATCAGCTAAGAGAAAACATGGGGCAGAGTGAGTCTAAGGAAAGAGACTTTAAAGAACAGAAAACTTTAAAAGTAAGGTTTTAAGGAAAGACTTTAGAAGCAAGGTTTTAAAGAATTGTAAAGGAGTAAGGCCTTAAAGAATAAAGATAGAGAAAAGAAGCAAAGTAAGTGAAGAAATTAATACAGAAAAGAAGCAATGAGGGTTGTGTGTCTCCACCTGAGTGCCCAACACACCTGATCCCACTTTCTGTTTGCCTGTCTATCCTGTGCCCTTTCTGAATCTCCAGTTGCCCCCAGTTATCCCCAGTTAGGTTCAGTAATAACAAAGGAGCGAGAAAAAAGCTCACTCCATACCTCATCCTCCTTAGAGCTGAGATTAAAGATGTGAGCCACCACATCTGGCTTGTTTTGTGGTACTGCTATTTTTCATTTTGATATAGTCAGATTTTTATCAAACACACAAAATACTAAAGAGTGTCAGCTTTGCATCACTATGATACCTGAGCTTATCAACTTTGTATAAAGAAAGATGGTTTATTTTGCCTCATACTTTTAGTGGTTTCTCTCCATGGTTGGTTGGCTCCACTTCTCTGGACCTCTGTTGGCACATAATGGTGGGGGCAGAATTGCTCACCTCATGACTGGGAACTGAAAGAAAAAAAAGGAACGGCCTGAGGTCCTCATTAGGGGTATACCCCAATGACCTGAGGACCTCCCACCATGCTCCATCCCCTCCCAATAGTGACCAAACCTTTACTAAATGGACCATTGGGGGAGCATCCAGCCCCAAGCTATAGCATTCAGGTTTCTCCTGAGAGTTCATGTGTATTTCCTTCCTCTATTGTTCTGTTATCTTCTCTCTATTAGCTTTTAATTTTGGGGTTGTATTGAAAATATAAATGTCTTTGATTATAGCATATATTTCCATTCTATGGTGTTTTCTCATACAGATAGTTTTCATTTTACTGTAGTCATATTTTTATCAGCAGTTTCCTATCAAGTTGGTGCTCTTTGAGTCATGGTGGCTAGTAGAGATTGAGGTGTTGTAATAGAGGGACTCCAAAATATAGTGGTTTAAGTCACCCTAGAGGTGGTTTTCAGTCTACTGAAATTGTATTCTTTTCCTAATAATCTTTACTTTCATTTTCACTGCATCCTGTGTCTTCTGTAGCTGGAAACAAGAGTCAGATAGCTGCAGTGACTTTCTAGTAACATTTATTTTATATGGAATAAGCAACAAAAGGATTTGTTTTTTAGTATTCATATCAGCTCTCAAATCAAAATTGATAGGATAGACAGATGGACAGACAGATGAAGGGATCTGGGACACAGGAAATTTTTTAATGGTTTTAAGAATGTTAAAGGAAATTCATCAATCATTTTTTAGGATTTGAACTCAGGCCCTGGTGCATAGGCACTCTACCACTTGAGCTGTGCCTCAAGCCCTTTTTGTTTTAGGCATTTTAAAAATTATGCCTGGGGTGGCCTGGACCTCCATAAAAAAAAAATATATATATATATATATAGTGGTTTAGAGAACAGAGACATTTATCTATTTATTTTGGGGTGGTACTGGGATTTGAACTTAGGACCTCATGGTTGCTAAGCAGCACTCTACCATTTGAGCCACTCCACCAGCCCCTGAACATAGATACTAAACTGTTGCCAGTAGCTCACACCTGTAATCCTAGCTACTTAGGAGGCAAAGGTCAGGAGGATAGAGGATAGAGACACTTTCTTGAAAATACCCAACATAAAACAGGATCAGTGGAGTGGATCAAGTGGTAGACTGCCTGTCTAGCAAGTGTGAGGCTCTATTTCAAACCCCAGTACCACCAAAAAAAAAAAAAAAAAAGAGAGAGAGAGAGAGAAAGAGAGAGAACAGAGATGCTTAGTTTTCTCACAAAACAGGGATGTGCCACAGAAATGTGCCCAACTGAACATGCTTGTTACAGAAGAATGGAAACTTGGATTGGAATTATATTGACTGTGTGTTTTCAACTTATCATAACTAAATTCTCATTTTAATCTATTGTCAAATATAGAAAAAGTGGAAAATAGAAATTTACATTTTTTTACTGTAAATTATAACCCTTGATTTTCTCTAATGTTGAGCTTGATCATGTTTTCATATACTTTTTTCTTGTACTGGATTTGAACTCAGGGCTGAGCTTACAAGGCAGGTGCTCTACCACTCAAGCTGCAACCCTAGCCTTGGTTATTTTTTTCCTAAGTGCATGTTATTTAATTTTATCTCACTGACGTATAAGGATTCTTTGCAAGTTGTGATACTTTCTTGATTACATACATTGCAAATCTCAATCTTACTCTCTCTCTCTTTCTATCTCTCTTTAGTGCTTGGGATTTAAACCATGGCCTCACATGCTTTGCCACTGAGCTACATCCCCAACCCACAAATATCTCCTTACGGTGTCTTCTGTGAATCTTTTTTTTTTTTTTGTTTGTTTTTTTTGTTTTGAGACAAAGTCTCACAATTTAGTCCAGGCTGGCCTCAAACTCACAGTCCTCTTGCCTCTGCCTCTCAGGTACTGGGATTACAGTCATGGGCCACCATGCCTAGTGGAAGTTTATTTTATTGTAGTCAAATTTATTATTCTTTTGTGGTTAATAACTTTTTTGCATCTTAAGACATCCTCTTTTTTACTCCAAAGTGAAAAAAATACACTCCAATATTCTCTTCCAAAAGTTTCATGATTCAAAAGCTCATGGTTTTATAAATCACTTTTTGGTGTTGATTGATCTTTGTATATGGTGTGAGGACAGATTCAGTTTCTTTTCCTTTTTTCTTACATGACTATCCAATGAGATCAGCTCATTTAGTGAGACTAATCTTTCATCACCACTGTGAAGTTCTACCTGTGTCATAAATCAGCAGTCTAATCAAGTCTCTGATGTGTACCTAAGGTCTAGCTAACTTTCCCTGAGCCAATACTACACTTTTAAATTACAGTAGCTTTTGAAATATGTCTTGATAGCTGGTTCAGCGGGTTCTGCACTTTTAACCCCCAGAGCTGTTATTTTCACCAAGTAATGCCACATACATTTGGGATTTTTTTTGGGGGATTGAAGTCAATGGATAAGTCAATGTGAGAGAATTTCACATCTTTATAACAGTGATTCTTTCAGTCTAAAAGCACAGTGTATCTCTATTTACATCTTTTATATTTTGATAATTTACAATGTTCTCCATATATTATTTTTCTCTTACATATCTTGTTTTGATCTAGGTATATTTTTGTTTTTAGACAGGTTCTTACTATGTAACCCAAGGTGAACTAGAACTCTCAATTCTCCTGCCTCAGTATCTGCAGTGCTGGGATTATAGGTGTGTACATGAGTCTTTTTTAACTATTTATTTAGGAAAAGCAAACATTTATTAGGATGCCATTGAAAGGAATTGGAATGAAGGGTGGCCATCTCAGAAGCATAGCGCTTTCTCATTCTGAATTTTCTGTCCATTATTTATCTGTTATTCTAGGCATCTTTTATCTTATGTATCTTTTCGTTTTTATCGCTATTGAATATACCATCATAAAAACTATATTTTATAATTGCTGATTTATTAAACTAAAAATGATTTAGTATGTTTACATTGTTGTCATTTCCTTTTGAACTTTTAAAAATTAATTCCAATAGATTACCTGAAGATAGCGTTGGATTTTTTCTGTAGATAACCATTTCCCATGGTTAATTTTGTGTGTGTGTGTGTGTGGAACTGGGATTTGAACTCAGGGCTTTTTGCTTGCTACGCAGGAGCTCTACCCCTTGACCCACACCTCCAGCCCTTTTCTGCTCTTATTATTTTGGAAGTGGGTTCTTGCTCTTTGTCGGCTGGCCTGGACAGTAAGTCTCCTATTTTCTGCTTCCCACAGTACTTGGGATGGCAGACACACACCACCCCGCCCAGCTTTTTCCATTGATATGAGGTCTCATGAACTTTATTGCCTGGGCTGGCCTGAAATCACAGTCCTCTGGATCTCTGCCTCCCAGGCAACTGGGGATGACAAGCATGCACCACCACTCCTGGCTTCATATATGGTTTTTTTGTTGTTTTTTGTCAGCACTAGGGTTTGAACTCAGGGCCTCAAGCTTGCAAGGCAGGCACTCTACCTCTTGAGCCCCTCCACCAGCCCAGTGGAGTATTTTTATATACTGAAATCATGACATTATTTTTTCCTTTTACTCTGATAATGATAATTGCTGGAAGTCTTATTTACTTATTACAGAGGTTGTTCTTAGTGTTTGGTATGTGGATGGTTGTCATGGGAACAAGCTTGGAAAAGGAGGTCAGCGGGTGGCTATTGAAATGGTTCAGGTGAGAGAGAATGGAAAGAAGTAGTCAGGACTCAGATATATTTTGGACTTGCTGATGGAGAGGATGTGTGGTAGCCAGAGGGAGCAGATGGACAATAAAGGGAAAGGAAAGACTCAAATATGCATTTTAGATTTCTGGCTTTATTATTTTAAAAAAATGTGGTCAAGGAATGGCTCACCTGCCCAGTAAGTTTGAGGCCCTGGGTTCAAATCCTAGTACTGCCAAAAAGAAAATTGTAGTTTCTCCACATCCTCACAGCACTTGTTATTTTCTGGGTTTTGATAGTAGGCATTTTAATTGTTGGTATGTAATTGTTTTGATTTGTGTTTCCATCTTCTCATAGGCTGCTTGGCCATTTGGGTATCTGTGGAAAATGTCTACATCCTTGCCCATTTTTAAAAATTGGGTTTGTTTTGTTGTTTTGGGGTAGTATAAGCACTTTATGTATTCTGAATATTAATCCTTTATCTGACACTTAATTTGCAGGTATTTCCTTCCATTTCATGGGCTGCTGTTTTACTCTGTGTTCTGGGTTTATTTTTTTTTCTTTAGTGCTGGCGCTTGAACCCAGGACCTTGTGTATGGTAGGCAAGCACTGTACCACTGAGCTGCACTCCAAGCTTAATAGTGTTCTTGTGTATTAACACAAGAGTTATTACACAAAGTAGTAATACAAAAAATAACACAAAGTTATTTTTTGAGGTACTTGGAATGAAACCCAGGGCCTCCCACATGTCAGACAAGCCACAACCCCAGGCCCCAAAGTTGTAGATTTGGATGAAGTCCAACTCATCTATTTGTTACTGGCTTTGGATTTTACCTCAATGATAATAAACAGTAGTGACTATTATAGTGATTATTCCTTCTTTGCTTTAGTGGGAGAAGGAGATGAAGGAAAAGATGGAAGGAAAAAAAGGCATTATTATTATTATTACTATTATTATTGTTTTGGTTAGGACCTGGGTTTGAACTCAGGGTTTTGCACTTGCAAAGCAAGCACTGTATTGCTTGAGCCACACCCCCAGTCCACTTTCCTCTGGTTATTTTGGAGATGGGGTCTTGTGAACTATTTGCCTGACCTGGCCTTGAACCTGGATCCTCCAGATCTCAGCTTCCCAAGTAGCGAGGATTATAGGCGTGAGCCACCAGTGCCCCACTACAAAAGGCATTTTAAACTGATTTATGCATACTCAGTAAAGGACCAGTGAGGATACCAAGAAAAAAATCATTTCAACACAAAGGGATGACATGGAAGTCATGTGCATGTGTGTGTGCATGTGTGTGGTGTGCACGCGTGCCATGACTGTTGTCATAGAATTGAGGTGGAAAGGAAATGCCTAGAATTGTCAGAGGTCTTTACAGAAGAAGAAGCTAGAAGGAGTAGGAAATGTCCAGGCAGAGCAGGGGAGGAAGGGAAGCTGACAGGGGAAGCAGCGTGTGGAAGTAAATGTTGATATTCACAGCCCCATGGAAAAATGGAGAAAGTGGTGAGGAGACCTGGGAAGGGTGGGAGGTAGTTAGAGCAAGACCCAACTGTGCAGCTGTGTGAGAGCCTGTGTCATGTTATAAGCAATAGGGAGTCTTTAACTTACTTTATTAAGTAAATAGTCCATGTTCATTATAAAAGCACAAGTAATGAAATAAAAACCACTGGCAACATCAAATACTCTTATGTAGAGAGAAGTTAGTAACTGGATGATGCTTTGGAAAGTTCGTCCAGTGAGAGAGGGGAGAGACTAGAGGAGGAGATGGATTCAAGGTTATCACGACGGCACCCATGAGAGATAAGGGCTGAACAAAGTAGCAGTGGAACTGGGCATGGTGATGTACGCCTATAATCCTAGCTCTTGGGCGTGGAGGCAGGAGGATGATGAGTTCAAGGCCAACCTGGACTATATAATGTGACCCTCTCTCAAAACACAAAACAAAACAAAAAGTAGCAATGGAGGTGAAGGGCTAGGGAAAGAGCTAATCACTTCTGAGGGGGAGTCAACAAAGTGTAGTGACTAATTGGATGTAACAGAGCAAAAAGTGGGTGATCCTGAGATTTCTAGCACAAGAGAATGGCTAGGCTGTTATGACTTTACAAACACCAAAGTCCTAAGATGAGATTCAGAGCAGCTAAACTCTATGGGGGCCAGTGCCAGTGGTCACATCTGTAATCCCAGCTACTCAGGAGGCATAGATCAGGAGGATTGCAGTTCAAAGCCAGCCTAAGCAACTAGTGTGAGACACTATGGTGGAGTGGCTCAAGTGGTAGAGCACCTGGCTAACAAGCATGAGGCCCTGAGTTCAAATCCCAGTACTGCCAAAATAAATAAGTAAATTGTAAGGGGATGGGGTTTATATTGAAGTCTGGGCTTTGCACTGGCTAGGCATTCACTCTATCGTTTAAGCCATATTCCTAGCCCCAAAATGAGTACTTTTAGGGTTTGTTTTTTGATTTTGGAGTCTAGAGCTTGGGTATTCTTTGCTTATGGATTCTACTGAACTCTACAGTCTCTGCTCAGATACTCAGGTACTGTGGCAACCAAGAATTAGACAAGTCTAGGACAATGAATATAAAATCCACTAATTCCACTGTTAATGAGAAATAACTCACTAAATTCCATTTAAAAACATGTATTTGCTAAATCTAGTTAGATATATGGGGATTACTCTGATTCTTTATTGCTATGTTTATTATTTTTCATAATGAAAACATTTAACAGGAAATATTTAGCTAATCTTATCTTGTAGAGTGTAAGATAATCTCCCTCCCTTCCCCCTCCCTCCCTCCTTCCCTCCCTCCCTCCTTTCTTGTGGTGCTGGGGATCAAACCCACAGTCTCATGCATGCTAGGCAAGTGTTCTGCTCTGAGCTACATCCCCAGCCCTAGAGCACATAAATTTCTAATGAGCCCATTTGGCGCAGTTTCATAGGGAATCTCTGGGTCTGTAATTGGGTGGGGGGTGCTCCTGTCTATTCCCAGTTTTTAAGGGACGTTATTTGGTCCACTAAACAGCCAGGGGAGGGAGGGTGATAGCAAGTTGCAAAATAAGATTTCAGGATGGGGGATGTAACTCAGTGGTACAGCTCTTGCTTAGCATGTGGGAGGCACCAGATCTTATTGATCTCCAGCACTACAATACAAATAAGTAAAATTTTTATTTGAACTGGAGCACTGGATATGTCTTCATTCTATTAAAACATGGAAAAATATTATTTTTCTTTTTTTTTATTTTTGAAGCAGGGCGTCTCTGTGTAGCCCAGGCTCATCCTCCTGTCTCTGCCTCCCTAGTGCTGAGATTACAAGTGCATCTTGCCACCATGCCTTGCAGAAAAGGATTTTTTAAAAGCATAATTATGACCCCACATCTTCCATTGGAAAGACTGAAGACTGATTTCAGTCTTTCTAGTACAACCCTAAGGTCTCTGCATTATCTTTCTTTTTGACCTGCTCACGTTTTTTAGTTACAAGTCAGAAAACCCAAATTATTGCCAATCCTGCCTGTGCCTTGGTGGTTTAATCACTCTGAGTTTGTTTCCTCATCAGCATAACTGCCTTGCCAATTTCACAATTATTGAGGGACTAAACAAGGTAATGGGGCTAGCAAGCATGAAGTCCTGAGTTCAAACTTCAGTACTGCCAAAAAACAAGGGAACGGATAATTTGATTTTTTCACCCTTTTGACAGGATCTTGCTAAGTTGCCCAGGCTGGCTTCCAACTCTTTTGTCAACTCCCCCTGATGCAATTACAAGGTTACAGCACCATGCCCAGTTTGCAAACGCTCTTTGAAAAGTACAAATGCACAACATATAAGTGAACCATTACAATCATTCGCAAAGCCTTATTTATAACTTTAGATATGACACATGGTTGAGTGAGCTTAAAGTACCTTAAGGTGAGCGTCTTCACTTTCTGAAAAGAAGGAAAGAATAATTTCCTTAGAGACATTCAGGGTCTCAGAATCCAGCATTTGCTGAACTCCAAGCTACCATAGATGCACAGATGAATAAACAGCATCTCTGCCATCAGGAATTACAGTTCCTCCACAGTGGCAATACGCTTTGCTAGAGAGAGCGACTTGCTGTCCACTTGCAGAACAGCACGCGCTGCAGACGGGCAGCAGAGGGCAGAGGAGGCCTGGCTTGGCTCTGGAGGTCGACCATGGCCAAGGCTAAGGGTGGAAGCACCTGCGCCCCTTTGCGACTGCGGCTTGGAAGGCAGTCCTTCTGCCATTCCCCACTCTTGGAGCCCAGAGAAGATAAATATCCCTTCCCACTACTCCTGCAGACATCAATCATGGTGAGGATTTTGGACTCAGAGCTTCCCCACCTTTCCCTCTGAAGGAGCCACTGCGCCCCCCAGCGGAAGCACGGCGGCAAAACTGCAGCGGGGCCCCCAAGACGCAGGACACCTTAGCATCCTCCTCCTAAAGGCACAGGACGGCCTCTGGCCCTGACTCCGCCCCCCGACGCAACCTCGTTCCTCGCCACCGATTGGTTGGCTTGTGAGCGTGAGGACGTTGCGTCGCGGGGCGGGGCTGACGCACGGTGCCTCTAAGTCCTCAGCGTAGATCCTTAGCCGCCGCCCCCACTGTGGCGCCGCATCCGTCTCGCACCTTATTTTAGAGGGTACCGGTGACAGCCGGGGCTTCGGGTGGTCGCGCAGCCTCGAGACGTCTCTGCCGATCCGCCTTTCCGAGCTGCTGGCTCTTCTGGGTCCGGTCCCTCTGAGGGGAAAATGGCGCCTGTGCCCCTAGGCGCGCGGGAGGAGCAGCTTCTGGGGTGTGGGTCGGGACCCCTTTCCCGGCTCCTCTTCCTCGCCCACGCGGTCCTCCTGCTGCCCGCAGTCCGGGCGGGCCTCTGCCCCGCGCCCTGCTCGTGCCGCATCCCTGTGCTGGACTGCAGTCGCAGAAAGCTGCCCGCGCCCAGCTGGAGGGCGCTGTCGGGACCGCTGCCCCCCGACGCCACCAGCCTGTGAGTAGAGTGGCCCAACGGGGGACCCACGAAGGGGCCTGGTCCGAGGGCGTGGAGGGAACTGGTTTGGGGCGGTGGGAACCTGAGAGAGCGTCTGGGGACTTGTATGAAGACCAGGCCATCTGATTTGCCAGGCTGGGGAGGAGTTGGGCCAGGGGTATTTGATTATGGACTCAGGGTCCTGGGCACTGGATATACATTCTAGATGGTTGGGGGGCGGGCCTCAGATCCTCAAGCACGTGATCTTATAAACACGATGTCCACAGACTCATGAACTGGCTTTTGTCACCCCTTCCTGTATTGTCTCATTTGGTGTTGCAGTTTTGATCCCTGATCGCGTTTCAGGAGATCCATTACTAACCCAGAATCTCTTTGTAAATTGGAATTCTTGAGCCCATTCAGGCATCACCATGAAGAAGGGAAGGGGTATTTTTTATAAAATCACGTGATGCTTGAATTGTTTTGAGTGCATTTCCTTGTGGCAAAGAACCCAGAATATTAAACTAAACCTCTTTGTCTAATACTGAAAAAGAAGAATAGCAATTGAATGAGTTCTGCTGGAGTCCCCGCTGCTGGGTTTTCATCTTGATGGGCCTGTATTAGGTAGTGGCACCTAGAGAGTGAATTGGTGTCAGTCAGCCTAGTGCCATTAGAAACAACAGTAAGCATGACTCGCAATTACAGGATCTTGGCTACCAATATACAGTTATTCCTCTGTCACCTGCTGAACAACATGTTTGTTAATTGACTTCTAATAGAGTCGTCTCCAAAAAACAATCGTCACTAAAAGAAAGAATACAATTAGAATACAGAGACTATTTGGGTTTTCATTGCACATAGAATACGCACGGAAGGTCTGTTTGGTAGAAGTTAAGTATTTATTTACATATAGGTTAGCATAGATAGGAAAGAAAGCTACTTCATATAGTCATGGAGAAAATTAACCAAATGAGTTTGGCGGTGTGGTTCAAGTGGTAGAGGCCTGTTTAGCAAGTGCAAAGTCCCAGTTCAACCCGAGTTTGCCAAAATAAAAATGAAAGAAAAAAATCGGCCAAATGTTGAAGCAAACATAGAATTACAATGTAACGTGCTTCTGTTATATATTATACCTTCTGTTGTTTCAGTGACACCTGTAGCTAGTTCTGGTTGTTTTGACTCATTTTAAAATTCTTGCCAGTGCACAGTGTAGTCTGAAGTAAACCTAGCGTATCATCTTTGTTATACAGCAAATGCCTTTTTCTAAGAAATTTTTGGAACAGATTATGACAGTAAATCTGGCACCGGTTTAAACACAATATGATTTCATGTATCTGTGGTAGAAATAAATGTGGCCTAGTGGGCTGGAATATAGTGCCTACCTCCCATTGTGAAGCCCTGAGTTCAACCCCAGTACCACCAAAAAAAAAAAGAAAGGAAAAGAAATGTGGCCTGCTTTTTAAGATCCCCCCATTGGGGCTGGGGATATAGCTTTGTGGTAGAGTGCTTGCCAAAATGTGAGAGTTCTTGGTTGGATGTCCAGTACTAAGAAATAAAAACAATCCTCTGTTGTTATACAACGATAATTAGAAATAATTTTAGGTAAGATGTATTTATATCTAAATTTGATTTTTGATTAATCAAGGCATATTCTCTAAAGCCAAGCAACATTTAGAAATTTGTTTTGATTTTGAAACAGGATCTTGCTATGTAACTAGGCTGGCCTCCAACTCACCATCCTCCTGTCTCAGCCTCCAGAGAGCTGGGATTACAGATGTGCACCACCACCTAGATGTCCTATTATGAAATTAACATTTTCTGTTGCAGTGAAATGTTTTGGAGTGCAGTTCTGTTGTAGAAATGTAATTGGAGAGCTAGAGGCATAGCTCCAGTGGTTGACTGCTTACCCCAGGTTTAATTCCCAGAACCACAAAAAAAGAAAGCAAGCAGAAAAACTCTTAGAATAGTAAAAGCTCAGATTGTGCTATTTTAATCTGACAAATGAAACATTCTTCAGCAATTTCTGTTAGCTATAAAATCATCAAGTACACTTGCGTTCACTTATATAATCCTGGATTTTTTGGGGGGTGGCATTGGGGCTTGAACTGAGGGCCCCACCCTTATGAGGCAGGTGCTCTATCACTTGAGACACTCTGCCAACCCTGTTTTTGGATTTTTAAGACTCATGCAGTGCTCTTAATAATCTAACTCAAGTCTTTAAACTTTTGGTGCTCATCAAAATGATTATGAACAAAATTTGTTAATTTTCCCTCCTTCCCCCCGCCCCCAGTGCTGGGGATCAGCACATGGTTTTTTGCATACTAGGCAGCTACTCTGCTAGGTAGCTATACCCTGGCCTAATTCTGCTTTTCTGAAACCTATTCATATACTTTTTGCTACTCTTAATGAGAGACTCTCTTAAGATATTTTTTGGTTTTTTTTCAAAACTTAACTGGATACTCTAGGTGCAAGCTCTGTAGCATTTTGCTTTAATTCCAAGTGCATACATGCAAACCACTGTGAGACCAAGAATATTGGTTAACTTTTTTTATGACTAGTTTTCACTATTCTTCATTTACTTTTTTCATCCTTCATTCATGTAGTACATTTGTTACAGTTGATAAGTAAATATTGATACATGATAATCACAGTTCATAGTTTAGAGTTTACTTTTTTTTTTCTTTGTGGTATTGGGATTTGAACTCAGGGCCTTGTGCTTGTTAGGCAGGTACTCTACCACTTGAGCCACATTCCAGCTTTTAGAGTTTACTCTTTCTGTTGTACGTTTTATGGGTTTTTAAGTTTGTATTGATACATACCCATTTTATGGTATCATACAGAATGGTTTTACTGTCCTACAAATCTTTATCTCACCTATCACCTCTCATTCCTCCCCTCCCCCCAAATCCATGGCAACCACTGATCTTTGAACAGTTTCCTTAGTTTTGCCTTTTCCACCATGCCATATAGTTGGTGTTATGGTTTGAATATGAATTGTCCCTCACAGGCTCATGCACTGAACTCTTGGTCCCCAGCTGGCAGCCCCATTTTGGAAGTTCTAGAAACTTGGGGAGGTACAGTCTAGTTGGAAGAAGGTTACTGAAGCAGAAGGGTGATATGGTAGGAGGTGATTTGAACATCTTATACATTCCAGTAAATTTGCTAAGTGTGGTGGTGCATGCCAGCCATCCCAGCTACTTGGGAGGTGGAGTAGGAGGATCATGGTCTGAGGCTAGTCTGTTTGAAGTTGAAAAAAAGCAAAAGGACTAGAAGCATTGCTTAAGTGGTAGAGCGCTTGCTTAGCAAGTGCAAGGCCCTGAGTTCAATCCCCAGGGCCTTAATAAATAAATACAGGAAGTTTAAAATTCAGAAATTCAGGCTTTTGGGGGGTTTTGGGGTTGAACACAGGACTTTATACTTGCAAAGCAGGGACTCTCCCACTTGAGCCATGCCTCCAATCTGTTTTGCTCTGGTTATTTTGGAAATGGGGGTTCTTGAGCTATTCTCGCAGACTGGCCTTGAACCTTCATGCTCCCAATCTCATCCGATCAAGCAAATAGAATTATAGGCATGAGCCACCAATGCCTGGCTAACATCCAGCTCTTGTTTAATTCTCTGAAAATGAACTGTTTTTGTTTTTTGAGACAGTCTTCCTATGTTGTGCAGGCTGGTGGTCTCCAACTCCTAGGGTCAGGTGATCCTTCCACTTGTTCTGGGACTACAGGCCTATGCTATTGCTCTTGGCTTCTTGCAAATTTGTATTGCATGTAGAGAATAGAGATGTTGAAGAAAACTAAGAAGGAAATATTTTTTATGTAACTTTACTTTGCAGTCGGACAGTCCAGCTGAAATATAAAAACTCTCCACTGGCAGAGTGGCTCAAGCAGTAAGAGTGACTGCCTAGCAGGTGTGAGGCCCTGAGTTCAAATTCTGGTACCACCAAATAACAAGTGAATGAATGAATATATACATAGCATCCACTTGAATTGCTTTAAACCACAAGATGATGAAATGAAAATTAGTCCTCTTAAGAAAGGGTAGGACTGGAGAAGTGACTCAGTTGGTGGAGCAGCTCCCTTGCAAGCATGAAGCCCTAAGTAGAGATGTTAGGTTTTCCCTTCTACTAAAATCTTACACATTTATCTCAGTCATTGTTGTCTTTTTTACTACCTTTTTCTGTTATGACTTCATACTGTTTTTCATAATGCATCATAGAGAAGTGAGATTGACACTGGGGCTGGCCATTCAGTGAGGCTTGTGGGCCTCCATAGGCAGGAAACAAGGGGTGAATCTTCTTGCTATGGAAGTGTTCTGTTCAGGTGTAGAGTCAAGAGTGAAGAACTGTGCTCGTTCTGGAAAAGATGTAAACTTTTGGCATGTGAGTCGCTGTTTGATCACACTTGCCCTAGCATTGACCAGCATCTTTGAATTGTTTTTCTAATTTGATATGTTAAACTTCTCTTCTTTTTCCTTTCTAGTGCTAGGGATTGAACCCAGGCCTCACATATGCTAATCACACATTACCACTGAGTCGCTCCCCCCCCACCAACTTTTCATATCTTTTAGTTTTCTGTGGGCAATCTGTTTAATTCTCTTAACATTGACTGCACTAATTCTGTTTCCCTGAAATGGCACCTAATTTTAGATGTGAGACCCATTTGGAAAGAAGAAAATGTGCTAAGTATGCCCATAATAACTTTGATGTTCAGCCTTTGCCCATTTTGATATGATCTTGCTGAGCATTGGAACAATTGCTGAAGAATTAGGAAAGACAGGGCTCCTATTGAAAAGAGTAACCTAGGGACATTAACCTTGCCTTTGGCTCCATTCCCCAGCTTCCTATCTCTGCCCTCCTTCCCAATGAAAGGCATGGCAATGACATGGTATTTCTTTAAAATTATTAGTAGTACTTTGGTGCTAGGGATCTAACCCAGGCCTTTGCAGATGCTAGGCCATTGAGCTACATCCCTAGTCTCTTTCCAGTGAAATATGTAGCCAAGAGTCTATCCAAGAATCTATAATTATGGTTTGCTGTGTTTATCTTGGACTTCATTTTTAAAATCTTACTTTTGAAAACATTAAAAAAATTATAAAGCTAGGCATCACATACATGCTCATTATAAAAAAGAAAACCAAGCCTGACATGGTAGGCACACCTATAATGCCAGCACTCAGGAGACTGAGACGAGAGTATGTCAAGTTTGAGGCCTGCCTGAGCTACATAGCAAAGCCCTGTCTCAAAAAAAAGAAAGAATTTTTGGGGGTGGCAGGGTGTGGAACTGGGGTTTGAACTCAGGTGTTCTACCGCTTGAGCCATTCCTCCAGTCCATTTTACATGGCCATTTTGGAGATGGGGGAAGAAGGTCTCTTGAGCTATTTGCCCTGGCTGGCCTCGAACTGTGATCCTCCCAATCTCAGCCTCCCAAGTAGCTAGGATTACAGATGTGAGCCACTGGTGCCCCACAAAAAAAAGAATTTTAACAGAATTTCGCCTTGTGAGACTGGTATATTACGTAGGTTTCTGAACTTGTGCAGTGATTCTCAGCCCGTTAAAGAGCTGAGAGATTTTACAAAATTCAGTGCTTGGGCCTCACCCCCCAGTGAATCTGATTTGATTATTGTGGGATGAGGCCCCAACATCAGTACAAGTTGAGTATATCCCTTGTTCAATATGCTTGGGGTCAGAAGTGTTTCAGATTTTGGGATATTTGCATATAGACAATGAGATAACTTGGGAATGAAACTGAAAAGTAAACAAGAAATTCATTTACATTTCACATATACCTTGCAGCCTGAAGGTAACTTTACACAGTGTTTTCAGTGTGCTCCCTTCCCCCTTGGAGACGTGGTCCTGCTGGGGTTACAGGGATGCACTACTGTGCCTGGCTTTTTCTGTGTTGTTTTTGGTTCTAGTCTAAGGATTTGTATTCTGATTGTGACGTAAAGATGTGAGGTTTTCCACTGTGGCATTATGTCAGTGCTCAGAAGTTTTGGAATTTGGAGCACTTTGGATTTCCAGGTTAGGGAGGCTCAACCTCTATTTCAGAATCCTCCCTGGTGATGCTAATGTGCATCTGTGGTGAAGAACCACTGAGCCAGAGCAGTTGTGTGGTGCCGGGGATGGAACCAGGACTTTGTGCATGCAGGCAAGTGCTCTACCAGGAGCTACAGCCCCACCCCAGTGTTGTTGCCTCTTGAATGTTAGTTTAGGAGGTCTGTGCTTTGCTGAATTCTTTAAAATTCCCTTATGGTTTAATAGAGATTAGTGTCCTGATTATGTTTCATTTTATTAAAAATAGGTTGCATTTTGCAGTATACAGGATGTGTAATCAGAGCATTAGTAATCAAGTGCTTTATATCAAGATAATCACGTGGTTTCCAGATGCATGAAAAATACATTTCCCTCATCTTCAACCCATGACATTTTATATGCTTTATTCCTTGAAAGGTCCTGCTGCCCTAATGAAAACCTGGCACTTATCATGGAGAAAAGATCACATCATACTAGCTTAGCAGTGTTTTAGGAAGTACTTTGAAAGTGTTGTTTTGCCATATTTTCTTCTCTATGCCAAAGTAAATAACTCAACTCATGTCTGTGATATTCCAGTCACAAAAAATATTAGGGCTTTCAGTTGATGCAAATCAAAAATAAAAGCAATTTAAGTAACTCGCTCCATCCAAGTTAGCAATTTCAGATTTGCAACAAAAGCCAGAAGAATGGAATAGTTAATGTAACCTTTTCCTTTCTCAAGGTGTTTGTCTTTTGCTTCTATTGCCCTTCCCCCACCTTTCCTAAAAAGTGAGACTAGAATTATGTTATGAGTAAAGAACAACTGCCAGAATAACTAGGGGTGATTAGCAGGTTTAAAGTTGAACTAGGAGCAGGGCAACAGTAAAGTGTGGAGTAAATAAATTTGTAACTAAATGCTGCTTAATTTGGAGTTCCTTTTACACATTTTGGGATTTTGTTTTATATCTTTCAAAATGACTGTGACAGCTTGCTTATGTGATCAGAATCGTGGCAGGTCCCAGCAGGAAAAGCACAGCTAACCCCGAGCATAAGTGTGCTTGTTTGAGGAGGCAGTTGACTTGGGTCCACTTAGAATAGCTATGAGGGACAAGGGGTTACTTTCATAGTGAGAAACCCATGTGATGCTTAGGCCTTCTCTACCTACACTGCAAGTGATGAGTTGTTAATGTCCACCTACCCCTAGAAAACTTGACACTTAACAATTATAAGTAGTCCTTGCTAAGATGTGAACCCAACTGGTCACTAATGATGTTGCAGAATTTTGTAACTTTCTATGCATTACCATGTATAAGCAATGACATTTGTTCCACTATTTTTGAACTTACTATTTCTCTTTTTGAGAGAGAGAGGGTCTTGTTGTGATTCCAGATTGGCCTTGAACTCATGATTCTCCTTCCCCAGTCTCTTGAATGCTAGGATTACAGGCTGTGCCACCACACCTGGCCTATTTTATTCTAAAGGAGAAGGGGAGGCGGATATTAAAAACATGGAAGAGAGTAACACTCCATGATTTTGTACTGTTCACTGGATAACCACTGTGTTAACTTGAATTCGGGCCAGTCACTGGATTGTAAGGTGGAATTTAGAGCTGGGCCTGGTGATGCAAGTCTGCAGTGCCAGCACTCAGGATGCTGAGGCAGGGGAATTGTGAGTTCCAGGCCTGCCTGGGGTACTTAGTGAGACCTTATGTCTAAAATCAAAACAAAATAAAACAAAAAAGGAAAACCAAAAGAAAGTGAAATTTACTATTTCATAAATCAGTCTAAAAACACAGTCTAATACCTTCCACTGTCTTTCTCGGGTGTGTTACTGATTAGGGGGACTATGCCATTCCTGAGTTTTGTTTTTGCTTGTCCAGTGTCATCATTCCCCTGCATTGGTCAATTTGTGCCATTATTCTGGACTCATTGTGTAGGATGATTTTTTTGTTGTTGCTGTTGTTGTTTTGTTTTTGTGGTCCAAGTCCTCTACCACTGTGCTCTACCCAGAGCCCCATAGGAAGAATTCTAATCTCAGAAAAGTACAATTAAAATCTTATTTCTCAACACATTCAGGGAAGATAGGTTATTTTATGGTGATTTTATTTCTAAGTAATGCAATGCTTTCCCATTGTAAACTTAGTAAAAATGGTTCGGAGGCTTTAAGGTAGAAGAGTAACAGATTCTTTTGTCACTCTAAGGAAAACTCACTGTTGTTTCTTGTATGTTTTCCATTTGAAAGCACATAGATGAAGAAATATTATGTACTTTATATATTTATATTACTCTTTTTACTGGCTGCAGATAATTCCGTTGTGTGGAATTTTTGATAACCATACAGTTTTCTTTTAAGATACGGGGAATACTATAAATTTTGTAGTATATATCTTTATTTATTTATTTATTTATTTATTTTTTGTGGTATGGGGGTTTGAACTCAGGGCCTTCACCTAGAGCCACTCCACCAGCGCTATTTTTGTGAAGAGGTTTTCCAGATAGGGTCTCAGAACTATTTGCTCAGGCTGGCTTCAAACCGTGATCCTCCTGATCTCTGCCTCCTTAGTGGCTAGGATTACAAGCATGAGCCACTGGCACCCGGCTTCTTTACATACTTACATGAGTAAAGTTTCTTAGATGTGGTATCATTGAGTCATTCTGAAGCATTAATCTTGTGATATAGGTTATCAAATCTTTGGTAGGCTATCTTTGTATTGGCATCTTTCACGTGAAGTTGTAATTTAAAAATGATTTAGATTATGATTTTAATTAGTTAATGAGGGGAACAGTTCCAATTAATTAAGGTTTTACCCTGGAAAGTGGATTATACCTGTACCTGCATTCCAATAGATGAATACTCAGAAACAGTGGTGATGTTGGACCATCATGCTATTTCAGATCTCATTTATACACTGACCTCTGTGACCTCTTATTTATCTTCTTTTACCTGTTTGTTTGTTTGTTTTTTAGTGGTACTGGAGGTTGAACTCAGGGCTTCACACTTTCTAGGCAGGGGCGCTACCACTTGAGCCACTCCACCAACCTTTGTGCACTGGTTATTTTTTAGATAGGGTCTTACTTTTTTTCCCAGTCTGGTGTGGCCCTCCATCCTCCTGTTTTGCTTCCCCTCGTCCCTGGGATGACAGGCTTGTCACCACATGTAGCCATTGGCTGTGATGGAGTCTCCTGAACTCTTTTTCCCAGGCTGGCCTCAAACAGCCATCTTCCAAATCTCTGGCTCCCACGCACCTGCGATTACACGTTTGAGCCACCATGCCTGCTTATTTCATATTTTGTTGTTATTATATTCCCAAATGAAAAAGTATTTTCAATCATTAAGACCCCAAGGAAGCATAAAAGAAGCAAATAAAACATGCTCCTTTTATTCTTGAAATAAATTTTCGCAGTTTCCTAGTACTTCTAACTTTTTAAATTCATATAAAAGATATTGTACAATGTATTGCAAATAAGTAGTACGGGTGAAGGATAGAAACTTTAATTTGTCTTTATGTCTTAGAAGATTTTATTTATCTTGAAGATATTTACTCAGTATTTCTTTCTCTCTCTTGTTTAACTGTAAAGCAAAAATGATTCCAGGAATCATTTATTTGTAGAGAAAACTGTCACTCAGATCTTATTGTCTCCTAATTCAGAGACTGCTAGTAAACCCTTGGGTTCCCTAGCCTGACGATTAGAAGCACCAAATTAGAAAAAAGGTAAGTAGACCATTACAGGCAGGAAAGCTAGCAGTTCCAAGAAGTGAGAGCTTTTAGTGTAAAGCGTTAGTGGTAAAGGAAGAGCAAACCTATAAAAGCAGACAGGATTTTAAGTGTTGTTTCAGATTCTTGTGTTTAGTTCATTATACTCCCAATGCTACTCAGATCATCAGCATGTTAAATCACAGCACAATAATTGGATATAATAATGACCCTGAGTATTACTTTAAAAACTAAATTGTGCTAGGTACATTGTTATAAAATAGGAATTTATTCACAAAAGAAAGTATTATGCTGGATAAATAAATGAAGCATTGTCATACCCCAAATATTAGACAATTTTTTTTTGTGGTACTGGGGATTGGACCTGGCCTTGCTGAGCTATATCCCCAGCCCTCTTTAATTTTTTTGTTTGTTTGTTTTGTTACTAATTTTGAGCCAGACTCTCTCAAGTTGTCCAGGTTGACCTTGAACTTGTGATCCTCCTGCCTCAGTCTCCCGAGTAGCTAGGATTATAGGCATGTGTCACCATAGATATGTTTTCTTATGTTTTAACTTTTGCAAGGAATCCATTTATTAGAGGCTTTGTTGTGTTGAAGTCCACAGCTCATCCTTCCACTGCTCTGTTTTGTACTTGATGACTCAGTAGTGCACATATGTGACTGGGCAGAAGAAAATGCTGCATCTCTGAAACTTGAGTTTGTCTTCCTCACACTGTTGTGACTGCTCTGTACATTCTGTAAATAATTTACACCTTGATGGTACTGCACAGCTACATTAATGGCCCCTCTGGCTCCACATGATATTAAGAACTTTAATAATTCATCATTTTTCCAGCCCCATCCCTATAGAGTAGCATGCATGGGAGCAGAGTTTACAACACTGAGATAAGGCCTTTGGTGAGACCTTTGGTCTTTTTCTGGTCCTTTAATATTCAGATATTTGTAGGGTTAGAAAATAAAGATTGTTGACTGTTAGTTCAGTACATTTTGGGGATGGTTCAAAGGGGAGATACTTTGAAAGATAATTTTGTTTCAGACTCTTACTTTAAAAGCAACCAGAGACAAATTGTATCATTGGCCTATGAAAATTAAAGGAAGCTAATGCTTGGACAAAGGGAAGAACAATAAGAGACTTTGTTTTGAGACAGGGTCTCTCTAGGCTGGCTTCTGACTCGTGATTCTCCTGCCTCCTCCTTCCAAATGCTGTATTATAGGTGTGTACCAATATGCTTGGGGAGAGACTTCAGTTTTAAAAACTGTCCACTCACTTATGCTTCCCGTTCCCCCCCTCCCCCACACACTCTCTGTCTCTTATTTAATGCAGGGCTCCTACCCAGGTCTTCGCACGTACCAGGCAAATGTTCTACCACTGAGCCATACCCCCAGCCTTATCCAAACTCTTTATCTAAGAGTTTTTCTTCTTGTATTTGAAATCTTCAAATTTTAGTTGTCTTCAGACTTTTTGGAGAACTTTTGGAAAAAGAAATGGAAGCAGGTACAGTGGGCCTACCTGTAGTCCCAGCTGTTTGGGAGACTAGGCAGGAGAATTTCTTGAGCACATGAGTTCAGGACCACGAGACTCTATCTCAGGGAGACAAAAATGAAGGGTGTGCTTACGGAGAATGAGAACATGTCTGTGTACTCCTGTGAGAACATGTCATACGATTAAATTTCAGAGTGAAATTTAGGTATAAAAGTTGGTGTTGATTAAAGTTGGTGTTACCTTTGTTCAGTCTTGGAGTGACTCCATCTCTGAAAACTAGAAACATTTTTTAGGGGCATAAAAGGTTACTAATATTGACAGTGTTTGCAACCAGAAACCCAGCACAGTCCATGGTCCAAGGAGTGTTTTTTGCATGAATAGCCAATGATCAGATCGATATAATTCTGTTTAGACACCTGCTGTTTTGATAGTTTAAACAGCTGTGCTGGTATATTCTAGTTGCTTGCTATAATGGTTCTGTGTTGGGAGTGTGTTGCACTTTACCTTTACTGTCTTTTAATGTCCTTCAGTGTAGATTTGTTTGAGAAGGTTCTGTGGGGTTCAAATCCACAAAGCTGTTCAGTGCATATATTTTTATATATCTTTAAGACAATACTATCCTGTAGAAAGGCTGCAAAGTATGTCAGGCATCCTTTGAGTTGCCTTGAAAATCCTATCATTCTTCAAAGACAGAGAAAATTACTCTTTCCACAAATAGAGCTGTTTATAGTTTCACTAACTGGCTACAAAGTTGTTTATACCATGTATAAATTGAGTTTCATTTTATTGCCTTAGATTTAATCATGATTTTCTTTATGAGTTATTATCAGGTCAGTGATTATCTATATTAATGCTGAGTGACTCACGGGAGAACTCTTGGGGCACTCTTGAGTGACACTGCCGGGGAGGTTTAGTGAAGGCATAATGAGCACTGTTAGGATTAAAATGAGCCCCCAAATCTCCAAAGGGGAAAAATCCTCACATTTTAGCATCATAGATGTACCATGCTAGCTAGCCTGGTGCACAGATGTCGTTAGCATTTCATTTTCAATACCACTGAGCTCAGGGAAGAAACAAATTCTAACTTGAAGTAGAGCAGTGGAATTTCTGCTAGAGGTGAAATGTCACAAAGCAATAAAACTTTTGACTTGTACAAAATTCTGAGTTTGTTGTTTAGTACCAAGTGTGAGTTGGATTAAGGTATTGGGATATAAGATTTAAGGCAGTCTTTTTTGGAGGTACTGGGAACTGACACCAGGGTGCTGACCATGTCAAGAAAATGCTTTACCACTGAGCTACACTCGCAGCCTTAAGTAGATTTCTTTTTTTCTTTTTTTTAATTTGGTGCTGGGGATTGAACCAGGGATGCTTTTAGGCAAGCATTCTGCCACTTGAGCTACACCTTTAGCCCTTAGCTATAAGAGTTTTATGTGGAGTGAATTCGTGTTCTTAATCTTCATTCATGAGTATCTTGGAAAAAGACCTTAGAACTATTGTGAAAAGTGACATTTAACATAGCCTTAGTCATGTCATGGTGTAAATTAAGCTCTAAATAAAGGTGGGGAAGTTTTGCAGATGGGTAGGTATGAGTCCAGCTGAGAACAAATTGTTCTGCTGTGAAAGAGACATCATTCAAACCTGCACGCTTCTGTCAACTGCCTGTGGCTGCACAGTGAGACCAATTGATTGAGTGTTTCTCCAGTGTCCCTATTGCTAGCCATCTTGTAATGTACAGCAAGCACATCTCTCGGCAAACAGCTTGTAAATATGCCAGGAACAAGCAAGGTGAGTTTTTAAACTCAGGACTAACTTCGGTGAATCTCTACTGTATCTGATAAACTACTTGCTAGCAGCGAGATGGAATTTTAAATTTCCGGCCTCCCCTCTTTTAGTTGCGTGACTTTGGCTTAACAGGTTATTAGTCTTTGCGTATGTTTCCATGCAAGAAAAGTGAGGATTATGAAAGGATTTGTGTATTCAGCCAGTTAGTATTTATGAAGTACACAGAAGGCTCTTAATGTTAGCTGCCTATCATCAGCAGCATTAACATAATTTGGGATGAGATTAATTTCCTCTCCTGAAGCTAGATAGTTCTTTTTGGGAAGACCACATTGCTGTAAAGAATGGGATCAACTCCATTTGTTTTTTTCTGTTGAGACAGGGTCTTGTTATGTAGCCCAGCCTGACCTGGAATCCACTTCCCTCCTCCCTCAATTTACTGAGTGCTGAGATTATAAGCGTGCACACCAGGCTTAAACTTCATGATCACCGAAACATGTTACTGTATTTTCTAATTACTAAAGAAAGAAAACATAAATTAAAAAGAGACATAGCTATTTTGAGATCTAGACAAATTTTTATTCATAAACATTTCTTTTTATCTGTACTACTCAAGTTCACATTTTAATAGAACTTGTAGTATTCCTCCTTTAGTTCCTTCCCCTCCTCCCTCATTCCCTTGATGGTGAGTTTCAAATCCAGAACGTGGTGCGTGCTTGGCAAACCCTTTACCCCTATATCAAAGCCTCCATTTTTTTCTTTTAAGCCTATTTTCCAACACTAAACTAAGAATGATACTTTTTCCTCCTTCAGGGATTTGAGTCATAATCGGTTGTCTAACTGGAACATCAGCTTGGAATCCCAAACATTACAGGAAGTGTAAGTTTTATTTATTTAATGTTACATTTTTTGAGTTGATTTAATAAATTACGAATTTGGGGATATTCAATTCAGAGATTCTGTCTAAAAAATTAAAGAAAACGTTAAATTACTTAACTTAAACTGTTATCTTTGGCTTTGTTTGTTTGTTGCTACTGGGATTTGAACTTTTATGCTTGCAAAGCAAGCCACACTGCTTGAGCCCCACCTCCAGTTCATTTTTTGCTCTGGTTATTTATTTGGAGATGAGGTCTGTTTGCCCAGGCTGGCCTTGAACCGTAATTCTCTCAGTATCAGCCTCCCAAGTACCTAGGATTATAGACGTGAGCCACCGGCACCCAGCTCTTTGGCTTTGTTTTTATCACAGCCTCTCTGGGCATTGAGTTGGTGATTTCAGGTTGACACCAACTGTTAGAAATATTATTCTGTTTCCCTAAGGCCAAAAGTAAAATTTCTCCCCTCTTTGGAGTAAATTTGTTTTGTTTTTTGCCAAGATTTCAAGACATTGAAACTGTATGTCTTGACATGTCATCTAAAATGGAAGCATAATGTCTAAAGTAGACTTATAAGAAATAGAGTGATTTTTGGTATTGTCTGAGAATGTTGTGGTCGATATAATTCAGTTTTCCTCTTAGCTGGTTTTCCTTTAATGGAATGTATTGTGCAATTTGAAAGGGATTTCCTTCCTTCCTTCCTTCCTTCCTGCCTGCCTAGCTCCAAATATACTGCTTTTAATTTCTTGTGGAACTGAATAAACAGCTGACAAAAATAGGCACTGAGGAAAGGCCTGAACTCGCTTCACTGGGAAGCACATGAGCTTTGCTGCATGGACTTTATAGCTTCGACTGGTTTCTGGGAGACGGCTTACTTTTGCTTTCTTTTCTATATTACAGATCGTTCATGTTGTTCAGTGATTGCCAATCAGGTCAATGAAATGTGATTGTATTAGATTTGTTCCTAAAACATTTGAAGCAGTCAGTTGAAAGGGCTGGTAGGAATAGATGTAACATGGATATTACATACATATGCAAAATCAGTCCATCTCTGGGTAGACAAATTAATTTCTTCTGTGATCCTAAGAAACAGTCCTTAACTTTGAATAGCTTTAAAGCATGTGTGTATTTGTGTGTGTGTGTATAGAGATAGGGAGACAGACAGACAGACAGATACCAAGATTTGGATGGACTAATTGTAACTTTGTCTAAGGTTGCAAACTAACTGTCATAAACACACCTTTTCTCAGAGAACTTTGTTGGGACCAAAATATTTAATGTGCAAAAAATTCTTAGCCTTTTTAATATTAATAGTAAGAGTAGGCCCGCATTATTGAAAAACCTTTTTTATTAAAATTTGTAATTTCGCAATAAATACATTTTTATCTTGGTCAAATTTGGCACCTACCCTAAAGAATGTGTATTAGTCAGAAACCAAAATTCAAGAGGTAGCGTTGCTCTCATTAAACTTTTAAATCTATTTATCCCCTTGCCTAGGAAAATGAATTACAATGAACTAACAGAAATACCATATTTTGGAGAACCTACACCTAATATTACTCTACTTTCATTGTAAGTAATTAAGATTTCAGACCTTTGACTTAAATTATGAAAAACATGTAGGGTTTTTTTTTGTTTTCATTTTTTTTTAAGTTCCCATACTGTTGACCCTAATTATTTAATATCCTGTGGCTTTGGAATACTGGCCATAGCTTTAATACAATCTTTGCTTTGTAGAGTTCATAATTTAATCCCAGAAATAAATGCAGAGGCACTACAGTTTTACCCTGCTCTTGAGAGTTTAGACCTCAGTTCCAATATAATATCAGAAATCAAGACATCTTCATTTCCTCGAATGCAGCTTAAATACCTGTAAGTAAAATGAATTTTAATTCATTGTACTTTAAAGTGCATTTTTATTATGTATTGGTACCTGTCTTCCTGTGACTGTCTATTATTTATTGTGGTTTGATACACAAATGAAACAAACCTATAGTTGGGTTTTTGGGTTGTTGATCCCCCACCTTCTTCCCTAGAGGAAAGAACATACTGTTGTCAGAAAATATTGTTAGGCATCCAGGGTAAATTCTGAAATTTAATTCTAGCTTTGTTTTTGTTTTTGTTTTTCTAATCAGTAGCTTTTTTGTTTTGGAATGCTAGGGATTGAACCCAGGTCCTTGGGCGTGCTAGGCAAGCACTTTACCACTAAGCACTGAACCCTTATCAGTTTTGTAAAAGGTAAACAGAAGTAATTTGTTAAGCAGTAGCTTACTCTGTATAATGATGATGATGCTTAGCATGTATGTCAGTGTTTTCTAGTTTACATAGCATACTCATATGTTTCATAACAACCTAAATAAAGTAGTTATTATGCTAATTGTTATTTTATTTTTCTTTTTTTGCAGTGCTGGGAATCAAACCCAAGGCCTTGCACATGCTAGGCAAGCACTGTCACTGTGCTATACTTTCAGCCCTATTGTACTAATTTTGTAGATGACAAAAGCAAATAATTTGAAAAGTTGTATATAATTAAATGATAGAGCTAGAGCTGTTACAGACTTTGGGCAGCTTTCCAGTGGTAGATATTCTGTTTCAGTACAGTATTTTCTAGTGCTCTTTTCTTTCTCATTTTAGGAACTTGAGTAACAACAGGATAACCACCTTGGAGGCTGGTTGCTTCGATAATTTATCCAGTTCCTTATTAGTGGTCAAGTTAAACCGAAACCGCATTAGCATGATTCCACCTAAGATTTTCAAGCTTCCTCATCTCCAGTTCTTGTGAGTAACTAAGTACATGGATTTTAGGATGATAATAAATGGTTTTTGCTTCTCAGTTATTCTTGGAGCAATTCAGGAGACCAGTTTTCTGACTGTAAAATTTTTTGTTTAAGGGAACTTAAAAGAAACAGGATTAAAATTGTGGAAGGTCTTACATTCCAAGGGCTTGACTCCTTAAGATCCTTGAAAATGCAACGGAATGGAATTAGCAAACTTAAGGATGGAGCATTTTTTGGTTTGAACAACATGGAGGAACTGTAAGTACTGGGCATCAGAATAGGGGATTATTAGGACAGGAGTTTGTCGGGGACTTTGCAGTGCCAGATGGCTGGGATAGTGTACACAGACAAGTTTATAAATGCTTTTTTTAAGGGGAGGGTGGGTGGACATTGAACCCAGGGCCTCACACATGCTAATAAGTGCGAACTGTACCACTGAGCAATACTTCCATCTTTCTCACAAAGCTTTTAAGGTGTTTTTAGCTGATATTTTTTATCATCATTCTTAAAAACTTCTTATGTAAAAAAATTTACATTTTTAATGCTTTGATTAATGAAAATTACCAGAATTTATCCAGAACAGGGGTGCTATACCACATGACATGTAGATTTTGTAGATCTGATATTTTAAATTCAGTCTCATTGGGGCTGGTAGAGTGGCTCAAGTGGCAGAATGCCTGCCTAGCAAGCATGAGGCCCTGAGTTCAAACCCCAGTACTGCCACAAAAAAAAAAAAAAGGATCAATAAATACAGTGTCATTAACCTCCAATACTGAATCTTAGTAAGATACGCATTTTCATTGAACAGAATTTGTTGGGTCTCTTTGGTTGAGCAAAGGTGTATGTTTGTCTGAGAAAGACTTAATGAAGACTTAAAACTACTTGCTATTAAAATGCCTTCTCAAATTCTGCAGAGAACTAGAACACAACAACCTTACAGGAGTGAACAAGGGGTGGCTGTATGGCTTGCGGATGTTACAACAACTGTATGTGAGCCAGAATGCTATTGAAAGAATCAGTCCTGATGCATGGGAGTTCTGCCAAAGACTATCTGAGCTGTAAGTGTTGGATAGCATTTCATTGGCAGCAGAGACTAGAGCAGCAGGTTGGGATAAGTCATTTTCATGTCTAGTAATGAGCTCTAACATCCCTCTTTGTTGGAAGCTCTAAACTTACATAAATATAGTTAAAAAATTAGAAGTTGGGACAAAATACAATGAATTCCTTACCTTCCATGTTTCCTGTTTTTAGTGATTTGTCCTATAACCAGCTGACCCGCCTTGATGAATCTGCCTTTGTGGGATTGAGTTTACTGGAGAGATTGAATTTAGGAGATAACAGAGTTACTCACATTGCTGATGGTGTATTTAGGTTTCTTTCTAATCTTCAGACATTGTAAGTATATCCTTTATTTGTGCATGTGTATGAATGTGGTGCTGGGGTTTTAATTTAGGGCCTTGCATTCGCTAGGCAAGTATTCTACCACTTGAACTACACCTTTAGGCTCCCCTCCCCCCCTTTAATGAAGTTAACAAATGAAAACAACTAATCATTCTGCAAATTTATGTATTCTAGTATTTTGTGGTTCTTCTGTCCTATGCCTCAGGGCAAGGCAATCTTATTTGCCTATAACCCCATAAATAAATCTTATACCTATCATAAACAATCCAACTTGTACTTTACTTCTGAGTTAATCATGTACATTATTAACTGCTTTTATTGTGTCAGTTGCTGTGGTGTAAAACACAGTTGCTAGCATTAAGAATGCAGTCATTTTCTTGTTCATCTAATTTTGATGATGCACTAGAACTTATTCAGAATGATGCAAGCTGAATAGTGGGATCAGCTCAGTTTACTGTTACAGTTTGCTTTATCACTTTGTTTATTTTTGACATTGCTGGGAGATATTGGGGATGGAAGCCATGCTAGGCAAGTGCTCTACCACTAAGCTACACTCCCACCTAAGTTTTAGGTTCTTAATGGCTCCTGAATAGGAAATGTGGACATCAAATTAAGAATTAATAACTGGTTTCAGAAGACTGATAGTCTCCCAACTTTGGCACCTAACCATGAATAAGAAAGAAACATGGTTTTGTAAAGGTACATACATATATACAAGTTTTTGGGGGTTTTTTTGGCACCACTTGGGTTGAACTTGGGCTTTTTTGCCTGTGTGCTCTACCACTTGAGCCACGCTTCCAGCCCCACCCCTTTTAAATAGATTTGGCCTTGAAAAATTAAAAAGTGATTTCCTTGCCTGCTCCTCTTTCTATATTGTCAGAAGTGAAACTAGGTCAGTGCAAACTCAGAAACTTATATCTGATGCAAGTGTAGGCTTTTGAAAGTCAAGGGATAGCAAACAGGTTCTTTCAGTGTATCATTGATAATTACTTTTAGAATTAAAGTTTAGGAAAATAATAGAGGAAGTAAATGGTTGTCTAGTGCCACAGAGGTAGAGTTAAGATCAGATCTGAGAGAATGGGTTTTTTTTGTTTTTGTTGTTTTTGGTTGAATTCAGAGCCTGTGCTTCCTAGGCAGGTACTCTACCACTTGACCCATCCTCTTCCCCACTCCCCAGCCCTTGCTTTTGATTTTTTTGAATAGAGTATTGTATTTTTTGCCTAGGGTTGGTCTCAGACTGTGACCCTTATATCTGTGCCTCCTGAATAGCTGGAATTACAGGTATGCTACCTCACCTAGCTTATATATTGAGATGGGGTTCTTGCTAGATTTTTGCTGGAGCTGGCCTTGAACTGATATCCTCCCCATCTCCACCTCCCAAATAGCTGGGATTATAGCCATGTGCCACCATGTCTGGCCTCTGAAACTCTGGCTTTTTAGTCCAATTGTCTCTTTAAGAGTAGATTTTTTTTTTTTTTTTACTCAACTTGGTGAGTGATTTTATTTTTTTCCTTGTGGTACTGGGGTTTGAACTTAGGGCCTACATCTTGAGTCACGCCACCAGCCCCCTCTTTTTTGTGATTTTTTTCTTTTTTTTGAGTTAGGGTATCAAACTATTTGCCTGGACTGGCTTTGAACTGTGATCCTCCCAATCGCTCTGCCTCCTGAGCAGCTAAAGATTACAGGCATGAGCCACTAGTACCCAGCTGGGTGAATGATTCCTTTCTTTGTTTTTTGTTTTTGTTTTCTGAAACAGGGTCTTGTTTTGTAGACCAGACTGGCCTTGAAGTCTTGATCCTCCTGCTTTCATCTCTTCAGTGTCAGTGTTACGGTTATGTAATTCCCGGCTTGGTGAATGATTTTTATTAATTTTCTGCTGTGGAGGAGGGGGAAAGTCCTGAGGAGTTGAGCCCTGGGGGCTTCAGTGTTTATTCTTTCTAAAACAAAATGCTTTGTTAGCTTTTCACTTCCAAGTAAAGAGGGACAAGCAAGAAGGAACTCCTGTTACTTAACACAACTTTACACGTCTTACAGATCAGAAAGCTTTGTGGTTTATTTTATCATGAGACAGTCTTACGAAACAAAAGTGATTAAGTATTTTTAAATTCTTTCATCAGCACATGCTGTGATACAATTGCACTTCCTCTGAAAATGGGATAGTGGATTTTAAAAGATCCATATTTTTCCTTTTAAAGAAAATACAGTGATCACTCTAACACATGGGAACATCATTCTTCCTTCCCAGGAGGTATTTTAATTGCTCTTGAGCTGAGAAGCTCTATATTGATATTACTCTTTGTCAGCTGTTTTAAGTTTAAGGGCCATGAGGGAGGCTTGGATCGCCCAGAAATCCATTAGTTTTAAATCAGATTTGCAAGCCATATCCCCTGTATCTAAAAGCCCTTCTTTTTACAGGACCCTGTCTTTAATTTTTGATATGCTAACACATTAGCTAGGAAGATTAATATGCTTAGCAAGTTGCTTAATTTGTTTATTAAGGCCACCTTATTCTGACAAAGATCAGTTCTTGTACATTTATCACTGATATTCCAGGTTGGGCTGGGTCCTGGTGGCTCACATCTATAACCCTTAGCTATTTGGGAGGCTGAGATCAGGAGGATTGAGGTTTGAGACCTGCCCAGGCAAATAGTTCATGAGATCCCCTCCCCAAAATAACTGGAGCAAAATGGGTTGAAGGTGTGGCTCAAGCGATAGAGCATCTGCTTTGCAAAATCCTGAGTTCAAACCCCAGTCCACCCAAAAAGAAAAGAAAAGAAAAAGAAAAAAAGCCAGACTGGGTCTTCATCATAAATAACTGTAAGGATCAAAATTAGCATGTGCACATTGACATTGCCTTGCCAAGATGCTCCCATGGTCGTAGTGACTAACATAACCTGTCTCTCTCTGACCTTTTTTTTTTTTTTTTAGAGATTTAAGAAACAATGAAATTTCATGGGCCATAGAAGATGCTAGCGAAGCCTTTGCTGGACTCACAAGTCTCACTAAGTTGTATGTATTTTATAGTATGTGTGTAAGTCTACAAAGAACCAGTTACAATTGTGATTGAATTGTGTTTATTTGATGTGGCCAGAAGTGCTGAGAAGGAAGGAGCTTTGTTTTTGTCAGGTAGCTAGTGAGGCACGTTTTATTGATAAAGAAGTTAAAGAATTTAACTTCACTTAAAGAGAAGTTAAACTAGAGTTTTCTTTTTACATAAAAGAAATACATTGAAACTCTAGTTGAACTAATAGTGTATTTAATTGTGTGAGATTTTTGTGGAGTCTGTCTAGCAGAAGTGGAGAACATTCTCTCACACAGTATTTTAATTTCTCTGTGGTAAGAATTTTTCCAAAAGTTAACAGTTGTCTGAATTTCTTTGACCTGATTACCTGTTGTTAAGAAGAGAAAAATGGGGACTTTAACCCAGTTAACATAGGCAAACTTCCAGTTTCCTAATGGCCAGTGTGGTTGTTCAGAAGTAGTTCATTAAACTATTTTAATGTTTTTGGCAGCACTGGGGTTTGAACTCAGAAGTAGGTAGGCGCTCTACCACTTGAGCCAGCCCCCAGCTGAGCTCCAATGTCTTAATAGAAGCCTTCATGCTGCACTTTGCATTGACTAATAGATTCATAACTTTCTTAAAAATGCATGTTCTCATCAAACTCTATGCATGAAATGTGAGCAAATTATTATTATCAATTACACCTCAGGAAAGCTGTTAATACCCCAAAATGTACATTAAGCTTATTTTTGCCTTTTACAGATAAATGTTTAATTAATTGAATTTTATTTCAGAATCTTACAAGGAAACCAGATTAAGTCAATTACAAAGAAAGCATTCATTGGTCTTGAATCCCTTGAGTATCTGTAAGTATTTTGCATACATCTGCTTACCATTTAAATACTATATAAATAACCTTTACTGTGTAAAGCTTTACTATATAATCTTTGCTTTTAGCAGAGGTTTTCAATGAGCGTTTGAAGTGTTCATATGACTTAATTGTAGAAACCGGTGATTGGTAATGTTTCATTTCTCTTCATTTCAGAGATTTGAACAACAATGCTATAATGTCTATCCAAGAGAATGCTTTTTCTCAGACTCACTTGAAAGAACTGTAAGTAACTTAAGGTTTGTTTTTTTTTTAATTGTTTATGCTTGTGCTTAAAGTGTGACAATGGTGACTCAAATATTTCCAAAAGTGTGCAGTTCAGGAAGAAAAAAAAGAATGTGTTAATACTCAAGTTATTTTAGTAATGGGATGTAATTTTAAAATAACCTAATGTTGAAAGCCCAGGGTGTGTGGTACCAAGACCTTCTGTGATGCTTGTGCTGCCAGTGCTTGTAATTAGGAAACCTTAGCACTGACTCCCTGCAATTTTGTGTTTGTACTCTACTGTTCCTTTTTTTCCTCTCTGTTCCTTTTTGTATAAAAGATGTGTGTTCCCAATTCTTATTCTTAAGTGAATTAAAGTGAATTATTCTTTGGGTGAATTAAAATTAAGTTATTAGTTAGATTTTGTTTTCTACTTTGTGAGTTGACTTAGGACTTTCTGTGTGATTATCAGACAAGATGTCTCTGTTCAAAATACTAAAATGTTCAAAAACTTTAAATAGTTGCAGTAGGAAGAAAATAGCATTTTATATCCCTTTTCACTTATGATTTTTAAAAATCGCTTTTATTGGTTTAGAGATTTCCCTGGGTGAAGGGAGTTAGCTGGGAGTTGGTATTGGTTTTAAAGTGTGGTGATTTGAATATTCTGCCAGGTATAGGAACCACTAGACTCAGAGTTTATTTTGCTTTGCAAGCTACTCAGAGTATGGTCTGTGCACTAGAACTGGTTCATGACAAAATAATGACAAAAATTCAGAGAAAGCTTTTAAAAACTTATAGAACAACTTGACAGTGATACATCTGTTGTAGTTTACAAAAGTATTGATCTGCAGTGGATTGGAAATTTAAAAACCGGTTCTTATTAGAGATGGCTTGAGATGCACTGGAAATGTGTGAGTTTTTAAGCTGCCTTGATTCATATCCCTGCTTCATTCCTTCATCTGTGACAGTGGGCAAATTGTTTAGCTTGACACTCAGTGTCTCATCTCAAAATGGGAATAGGACCTTCCATAGGGTTATGCAAAGATACAATGAGATAGTTCATTTACTAAAATATTTATTGTATAAGGTTTTGTTCTGGACGCTGAAAAAATAGTAAGCCTGGCAAAGTCTGTTCTCAAGCATGGTTCAATAAATTCTAGAAAGGAAGATAAAGAATAAAATGGTAGCTGTGTCTCATCACATAGTAGGTTTTCTGACGTCAGAGGTGTAGAGACTGCCAGGATTACTGTTTTAGATAAAGTAGTAAAGGGAGATTTCTGAAAAAACAGCATTTCAACAAGGACTTTAATGAAATGAAGTGACAAACTATGCAAATGTTAGGTAAAGAGCTTTCTAAGTTAGAAGAAGAAAGTGAAATGAGGTCAGAGAGTTAAGCAAAAACCTGATGTGTGGGGTAATAGGCCAAGAGAAATTGTTTTTTTGTTGTTTCTTCCTAAATGTGTTTGGAAACTTTAGCTGGAACCTGGCACACTGTAAAAGTCAAATAGCTAATATTAACATCAAGATTTAAAGTGTTAAGTCATCATTAATTATTTTTTGCCAGATTAAAAAATATTGGGGTTTGGGGAGTCTCTTGTTATTTTTTGGTTATGTGTTCTAGGTTTAGTTAATTTGTAAGGACACGATTTACTGAAAATTGAAAATCAATTTTACTTTTTTTGCCAATGATAATCCTGAGGGCTAGCAAGAAAGTTTTAACTATTGTTAAGAGAACTCAGTTTAACATACAAATTAGATACTAAGTGAAAGCAAATATTGTAGTTTCAATCTCTAGAGGTCATTTGGGAATTGTGGCAAAAATTCTTTGCTTGAGCAAACTTCAGTCATGCTCCTGAACCTCCTGCACTTTTTTCAAATCCATTTTAGAAGAACCTTGCTAAACTGGTTTGGCAAGAACCCTCCCAAGGATATATCTGGTTATCCTCAGGTATCCTAAAGCTCTGATCAGGTTCCTCCTTCTGCACCATTCTCCAGGTGATGTCTGATCACCCTGCCCTGTTTTCTGCAAGAATCTGATAGGTTGATTTAGCCAGAATCCCCCTTACTTCTGATGTTACTTCTTAGTAATTTTCTATCAACTGACTCTTAATCTGTTCTGTATTTGGAGTTGAGCCCAATCTCTCTCTATTGTAAAATCCCATTAGAATGGTCCCTATACCTGTGGAGATGATCTTGAATAAAGTCTGCCTTACCGTGCTTTAACAAGTATCATTGAGTAGTTTTTTCTTTAACAGTTATGGTGCTGAGGCATGGATAGGATCAGATTCATCATTGGACCCCCAGACCTCTCACCCAGGACCCCCAAAAGTGTGCACCTTTGAAGCCTTTGTCTTCATTCCTGACTGATTGATCGGGGATCCAATGGTGAGTCAGACTGATGAACCACTGCTCTGGACAAATGTCCATTGAAGCTGGTAAGGAGAGATTTTTGATTCTTAAGATTCTGAGTATAGTTTCTGAAGGGGGGATAAAATGCCAGACTTCTTTTGAAAGGTACCTACTAGGCTGGGAGGTCTTCTTTCTGGCTTTCTTTCCTGATTGGGGATTATTCCCTGACTCCCTGGGCTGGAAATCCTTCCAGGTATTCTGTAAGGCCTCTTTGTTTTCTCTTTTGCATTCTGTCTCTCTCATAGGGACCTTTCTGTCACCTGATTCTCTCTGGAACCTCTGCTGATTATTTGCTCTGCCAACTCTGTCCATCAACTCTGTCTACCTCCTTCTCATTGGAACTTAATGGCCTCTTTGGGAAACTTCAGATCTCCCCAGACTGACTCCTCTAAGACTTCTCCCTTCCCATTGCTATTCCTCCTTCCCCTTCCTCTCAACCACCTTTAATCTTCTCCAGTTCCCTTGAGTCCTTTGATATATCCCACTGCATCCTTCTGTCCACCTCTGCCAGACCTTTTCCTTCCCACTGTAACCTCTTAGTCACTTGACCTGTAGGCTTCCATTCACCATTGTGGTAGTCAAGGTACTCATCTTACTGAGACTGAAAAGAAAAAAATGCTAAGTAGAAATAGACTATATGTCTCTGTCTGTCTCTCTCTCTTTCCCTCCCTGTCTCCCTTCCTCCCTCCCTCCCTCATTCCTTCTCTTTCTCTCTTCCTCCCTCACCCTCCATACATATTTATTTATTTTTTGTTGTTACACTGAGGGTTGAACTTGACATTGTACTTGTTAGGCAGGCATTCTCCTACTTGAGCCATGCCCCCAACCCTTTTTGCCTTGGTTAATTTTGAGATAGAGTCTCACTGTTTTTTTTATTTTGTTTTTGTGTTTTGGGCAGCACTGGGGTTTGAACTCAGGGATTCATGCTTGTCAGGCAGGTGGTCTACCACTTGAGTCGTTCCACTGGCTCTTTTTTGCATTGGGTATTTTTGAGATAGGGTCTTGTGAACAATTTGCCCAGACTGACTTTGACTGCGATCCTCCTGATCTCTGCCTTCTGAATAGGATCACAGGTGAGAGCCACTGGTGCGCAGATGAAATAGGGTCTCACTTTACTCCCATGCTGGCCTGGACCGTGATCCTCCTATTTGTGCTTTTCACTATAGCTGGAATGACAGCCATGTGCCACCATACCCTGATATTGGTTGAGATGGGGTCTCAAATTTTTGCTCAGTCTCGCCTTGAATCATGATCCTTCCCAGTAACTAGGATTATAGGTTTGAACTGCTGTGGCCAGCTAGACTAAATATTTTATCTATGTAAGATGGGCTTTGGAGATAGCCATATAGCTCCTAGATGTCTCTTTAGCCTCCATTAGTTGTCTTCACAGATGTAGTAGTTCTCCTTTATCCACTAGGCATATGTTCCAATATCCCCAGTGTATGCCTGAAACTGTGTAGTACCAAACTCTATATATACTGTTTCTTTCCTATGTACCTTGCAGCATTGCCACATAACACCAGAGTTAATCTGACCTTCCATATTTTATGCCATAGTAACTCCTTTGCATCACTATTTTTTTTTTTTTTTGAGACAGGGTTTTAGTATATAGCCCCAGGATAGCCTTCAACTCTTTTGTTGTTGTTGTTTTGTTTTTTTGGTGGTACCGGGACTTGAACTCAGGGCCTTATACTTACTAGGCTTGCCAGGCAGGTACTCTACCACTTCAGCCGGTAGCCTTCAACTCTTGCCTCAGCCTTCTGAGTGTTTGGATTACAGATATGTGCCATTATGCCTGGCCTTATGAGATCTTTGATTACTTAAGGAAACTGACTCTTCTTGATATTAAAAAAATCTAAATTTTTTCACAACTGTGTAACCTTCTATATTTCCGTACCTTTTTTTTTTGTGGTACTGAGGCTTGAACTCAGGGCCTTTGTGCTTGCTAGGCAGGGGCTCTACTACCTCAGCCATGCCCCAGTCCTACCTTTAGAGTCTTTTATTTTTAGTTTAGTTAAATAGGTAAGTATTTTTTCTTAATTGTCTATGTTCCAACTTAGTCTAGTGTTCAGACCTTTTGATCTTACTGACAAATTCCACAAACCAAATTCTAAATAAAGCTGATTTATTAACCTCAAGTTAACTTTGAGATTACCCAGCTGACTCATGGAAAGAAATTTGTTTTCTTTCACAGTGTTGGGGCTCAAACCAGGGCCTTACACATTCTAGGCGGATGCTCTAACAGTTAGCTACATCCTTAGTCCTTGGGTTTTTGAGACAGGGTCTTGCTATATTGCCCTGGCTGGCCTTGAACTTAAGGACTGAAGCAGTCTTCCTGCCTCAACCTTCTGAGTAGCTGGGACTACAAGCACATTCCACAGCACCTGGTTCTTCCTGGAAAATCTTGTAAGAATTTGTCTCTTACCTTATAAAAAGAGAGATATTAAACTAATTAGGTTCATTTGGTATGTTATGTGGGAAATGTCAGTTAAATAAGTGATGCCAATATGTTGGTGAGACAGTAACTTCTTCAACAAATGTTGAAACTAGATCCCTGTCTTTCACTCTGTACTAATATCAATTCAAAGTGGATCAAAAATCCTAAGACCAGAAACTTTGAAATTACTGCAGGAAAGAATAGGGAAAACAATGGAGCACACAAGAATAGAAAATAATTTCCAGAATAGAACTTCAGTAGTTCAGCAATTAAGAGAAAAGGTTGAGAAATGGGACTACATGAGACTAAAAAGCTTCTGCACAGCAAAAGAAACAGCAGACTAAAGAGCAGCCCACAGAATGGGAGAAAATCTTTGCCAGCTATACATCTGACAAGGGATTAGTAACCAGAAGTTACAGAGAGCTAAAAAAACTAACCTCCCAATAATAATAACCCAGTAAAGAAATGGGCAAATGAATTGAACAGAGCTTTTCCAAAGGAAGAAGTCCAAATGGCCACAAAAAAAAAAAAAAACAAAAAACAAAGAAATGCTCAACATCCTTGGGCATAAAGGAAATGTAAAACAAAACCATGTTAAGATTCTACCTCACTCCTGATAGAATGGCTGTCATCAAAAACACAAACAGCCGGGCACCAGTGGCTCACGCCTATAATCCTAACTACTCAGGAGGAAGAGATCAGGAGGATTGAGGTTCAAAGCCAGCCCTGGCAAATAGTTCAGGATAACCTATCTCGAAAATACCTAACACAAAAAGGGCTATGGTGCGGCTCAAGGTGTAGGTCTTCAGTTCAAGCCCCAGTACCACCAGGAAAAAAAAAAAAAAACCACAAAGCTAGGTGCTGGTGGTTCACGCCTGTAATCCTAGCTACTCGGGGCAGAGATCAGGAGGATCGAGGTACGAAGCCAACCTGGGCAAAAAGCTCGGGAGACCCTATCTCAAATACCCATCACAAAAGAAGGGCTGGTGGAGTGAAGGCCCTGAGTTCAAGCCCCAGTACTGCAAATAAACAAACAAACAAAACCAACAAATGTTGGCAAGGATGTGGGGAAAAAGGAATCCTTATACACTGCTGGTGGGAATGTAAATTAGTACAGCCACTATGGAAGGCAGTAGGAGATTCCTCAAAAAACTAAAAATAGAACTACCATATGATCCAGTGATACCACTCCTGGGCATCAATCTGAAAGACTACAAGTAAGGACACCATAGAGACACTTGTACACTCATGTTTACTGCAGCCCATTCACAATAGTCAAGCTATGGAAACAGCCCAGAAGTCCTACAGTTGATGACTAGATTTAAAAAAATTTGATACACATATAATGGAGTATTATTGAGCTACAAAGAAGAATGAAATTATGTTATTCCCAGGTAAACAGTAAATCGTTAAGTGAAGTAAGCAAAATTCAGAAAGACAAAGGTCACGTTTTCTCTCATATGTGGAAGACCAAAAGATCAATGAATATACAAATACAAACATGATCATATATACACACATACATGTATATACATGTGTGCATATATTTTTTCCCAAGCCCTCCAGAATTCAGAAACCTAGTGATTATTCTTATTTTCATGGCAATATAGTTGTTTGCATAAGTTTGGTAAGATATGTTCACCTGATAACATGACACAACTGGAAACACTGGTTATAATACCAGTGCTTTGACTGGAATGTCTTATTTGAGAATGATGTATAAATCAGATATGACCAAATAATACTAAGGAACAAAGGTTAATTTTAAGACACCAGTGTGTATAAAGCTCCCTTGAAAAAACTGGCCTGATACTTGATTATAGGTTTCCTGACTCCAGGCCTTACATGTGAACAAGAAAGGTTACTTACTGGTAGGCCCAGAAACCTGAGAATATTTTTGGGAGTCTCAAAAAAATGAGAATTCACTGATATCTGTGGTAATGAAGGCAAAGTCTCTTGGAGAGTTTCTGGATTGGCTTCTTAGCTATGAGAGGCTTCTAAAAGTCTGATTTGAGATTTCTTTGAAAAGTTCTGCAAAGCAAATTCAAAAAGACCTCTGAAGTATTGGTGGGTATAATGATGAACATAGCAGCCTTCAGAAAGGCCTTTGATCAATTACCATTCTTGCTGAGCTTAGGTAAATAATCAGGCCAAATCTAATGAGACCAGACTTAATTTTGTAAACAAGAAAAGGAGAGGAAGTGAGTGCAGAGAGAAATCTTGGTTCCAGTGAAAAGCTGTAGTGCACTTTTGTGGCTTCTGCCATGCACCAAGTTCCCAGTTCTTCCAGTTTCTTCTAATACCTAGCTACAGCTCTCCAAGCTGGTGTTTCCAGTTCTTTCCCACCCTTCTCACTTGGCATAACTAAAATGGCCTTTTCCCAAAGCTCTGCAAGCTAAAGCTGCATGACTTGATAGAAACTTCAGCAAAATCACAATAGATTATGTCAATCTCCATGGCTGTTGCTGTGTGGATCACTCAGAAAGTTCACTTTAATGTTCCTGGTGACTGACCAGAGACATTCAACCAACAAGCCAGGAAAATGTGCCAGACTGCCATGGCTTACGCCAACTCCACTTGAAAGTGCTTAGAGCACAGCATCTAGCAGTCTTTTCAGCTGACTGTCATCTGGACTTCAAAAAAGGAATTTGAAGTTTGTTCTAGCCATTAGCTCTTTTCTTTTCGTAGAAATGCCCCTCTTTAAATGCTGGAGTGCTCTTACAACTTAGCAAATATCCTTTTCTACCAGGTCCTAGAAGATGATCCACCTGGTCCTTAGTGAACCAAAGATGGCAGTATGAGAAAATGGCCCTGTTGGTTGCCCAGTGATCCCAGCACTTGGTAGGCAGGAGAATCTCGAGTTCAGGGCCAGCCTGGGCTACATAGTGAGTTCTATGTCAACATGGGATACATAACAAGATCTTGTCTCAAAAAGAAAAAAAAAAAAGTTAAAAAGCCTCCATATTGTTCAAGAAAAGGCACATCTCTTCTTTCCTTGAGAAATTTTATTTCCACCAGTTGGTTTGAACAGACTACTTTTGTAGGAACTCTTAATGCTTTTTCCTTTTTTCTTTTTCTTTTTTGTAGTTACAGAATTGAACCCAGGGCAAGCACTGTACCACTGAGTTGCATCCCCATTCTTGGTTTTTTTGAGACAGGATCTTGCTATGTAGCTCATGCTGGCCTTGAATTGGTAACCATCCTGCTTCTGCCTCCCCAGTGCTGGGATTGCAGTGTGCACCATCATGCCTGGCTAATGCAGTTTTTTTCTACTTAAAAGTTTTGGTTGCTTTTTGTCCCAAAGTTGAAGTCATAATTACAATTCTTTTTAAGTCAACGTTTATTAAAATCTCAGCTTTTTAGTGTTCTTCATTATGCTTTTCATAAATATTTGAAGGTTGATGAAAGAGTTACATATAAATTTAAAAAAATATTTCCCATTAAAATTATACAGTCATAATAGAAAAAAAAAGTACAGTTCAGCCAAGAAGGAGAGAACTACTTCTGAGTCGCCAGTACTCAAGGACAACTGCTATTAATATTTTAGTGTGTTGTCTCTCAATGCACTTACTGGGAGAATGCAGTGACCCTGTGGGCAGGGTCAATTTGTGCAAAGGAGGAAACCAAAAGAAAAGAAATAGAAGAGAAGAAAACTACTATGAATTAAGTATCTGTGGCCAGTTACTGTGCTAAATATTGTATTAAAGTTTTTTTGGTGTAAACATTCTCTATCCTATTTGCTTCAGATTTTGAATGCATGTAGTACTTTGTCTAAGGAAAGTAGAAGAGTTAGGATATGACTGCAGCTTATATCATACCTAGGAAAATAGAAATCAAGCATGTCACTCCTCTATTTGTAACTGCCCTGTGGTTTTCTATTACACTTAGGGGGGAAACCAAACTGAGGTCCTTTGTTTAGTTTATAAAGGCTTTGTATCTCATTGCTGTGACTCTCTCTTCACTCTCCAGCTCCAGCCTTGGTGGCCTCCCTGCGTTTGCTTAAGTGTACAAATATCAAGCCTATCTCTCTCAGGGCCAGTGTGCATAGTTTCCGCTCTCTGGGATACTCTTCGGTCACTTTTTTCAGGTCTTTGCCCAACTGCCATTTCTTCAAAAAATTTTCCCTGACCATGTTGCTGCTGTGTCTATGTGTCTGTCTAGCTTTGTTTTTCTTCATGACATTTAGCTATTTATTGTTCATTTCGTTCTAGATATACAAACTTTATGTATGTCCCCACAGCCTAGAACAGTGCCTCATCTAGAGTAGCAAGTCTTCATGTGTGTATGATAATGGGGTTTAAACTCAGAGCCTTGTTTTTGCTAGGCAGGTGCTCTACCACTCGAGCCATGCTCCCCAAAATTGTAATACATAATCTGTTTTTTTTTCTTTTGATGGGACTGGGGTTTGAACTCAGGACTTCATGCTTGCAAAGCAGGTGTACCTATCCCTTGAACCACACCTCCAGCCCCCTGGCATATAGTAGCAGATCCAAACATTTCTCTATGAATGAATGTATGAAAAAAAACTCAATTCTTAAATGTGAAAGATAAATTCTGGCTTAATTAAAATTACCCTTGTGCCCAGTGCCCATTGGCTTATGCCTATATTCCTAGCTTCTCAGGAGGTGGTGATCAGGAGAATTATGTTCAAAGTCAGTTTGAGCAAATAGTTCATGAGACACCCTATCTTGAAAAAACCCATCACAAAAAAAGGGCTGGTGGAGTGGCTCAATGTGTAGGCCCTGAGTTCAAACCTTAGTACCACAAAAAAAAAAAAAAATTACCCTTGGTAAAAGGTGATTTTTGAGGTATCTACCCTTAAAGACTAAAGTTTCTGTAGATCTAGACCTAAGATACTTTATACCAAACCTTAAAATGAGATGAGGATTTTGATCATGCACACAAAGCAAGTTATAATTGTCCCCCATATTATTTGCTTTTCCTGCTCCTAAGTGGAAACGACATTTAAGGGGTCATGGAGAAAGAACTAATTTTTCAGATCTGTTTTATAGGCCTATAATAGACCACAAATAATATTTTAGTGTCTCTTAAGTTGGAATATGCATTGCTGCAGAGCTACAGTGCTGAAGTGCTTTTAGTCTTGATGAAATAATTTGAAAATAATTATGTAGTCCTACAACAAAGCACTTTCAGTGCTCTAAAATATACAGTTAGCTTTTGACTCTACTTTTCAAAATATTAAACCTTTAAAATTTAAAGGATAGTACAATGAACACCCATATACCCTTTACCTAGATTCACCAATTATTAACTTTTGGCCACATTTATGGTTTTTTACTCCCTTTCTCACTTTCACTCTCACCTTTGCTCTGCCCGTCACACACACACACATGCATACATATGTATGTACACTTTTTTTTTTCATTGCTGACCACTTAAAAGTTGAAGACATGACATTTCACTCCTAAATATCTCAGTGTGTATTTCCTAAGAACAGGGACATTTCTGTACCTAACCACATCACTGTTATCACACCCAAGGAAATTAACATTGATAAAATAATACCTCCTAGATTGTCCATACTTAAATTTCCCCTATGTCAAAGAAACCTACCCTGTTTATATATTTGATTTGTTTTTGTTTTTGTTTTCCAAAAAGAATCATGCATTTCACACACCTGGGATCATGAGTTTGAGGCCAGCCTGGACTATTGAGTGAGACCTTGTCTCAAAACAAAGTCACTCATTTCATTTGGTTCTAATTTAGTCATCTTTAATCTAAAATGACTCCCTCGTTTCCCCCTTTTTTGATGTCTCTCATGACAGATCTCTTTGAAGAATTGAGGCTGATAGTCTGAATTTGTTTTCTTATAATTAGATTAACATTTTGACAAGAAAAATGCATAAATGTGTACCAAGGTTTTAATGATGAAAAAACTTAGAATGAAAAATAAAGCAAAGGGTACTTTGCTTTTTTCTTTTTTGCAGTATCCTGAACACAAGCAGTTTGCTGTGTGATTGTCATTTGAAGTGGTTACTTCAATGGCTGGTTGATAACAACTTCCATCATTCTGTGAATGTAAGCTGTGCACATCCTGAGTGGCTTGCAGGGCAAAGCATCCTGAATGTGGACCTGAAAGACTTTGTCTGTGGTTTGTATTTTTGTTTTAAAATGTTATATATTGGTCACTTAACTATCTCAAAATTTAAGGGGAAAAAAAACCCTACCTCACATGCCTACCCACTAGCACATCTATGTCCACTTCTATGTTCTTCAAACCATGTTTCAATGATTATATTTTTGTATTTTATAACAAAAATGTAAATAATATAAATTATATAAATATACAATGTAAAAACAGGTTAAATTTTAATGCTTTGTTGCTTTGTCAGCAGTTTTTTTTTTTTCCTATGTGGGTTCTTTTTTTTTTTGGCAGCACTAGAGTTTGAACTCAGTGGCTCACGCTTGCTAGCAGGTGCTCTTACCGCTTAAGCCACTCCACCAGCCCTCTCTGTGGGTTCTTAAGTGATCATTTTGAATGGCAATATAAATGTTGGCTTTTTCCTTTTGAAAGGATTGTTAACTGTAGGATAAATATCCAGTGATAAGATTCCTGGATCTATAGATAGCACTTTTTTTCCCATGAATATTTTTAGTAGATCTTTAAAAATGCCACCAGGAATTAAAAGAAAAAAATGACCCCCTAAACTCTAGTTTATGTTATTACTAGCAGTGTCTGTTGTCATCGATAATGCTGTAAATATACATGTACAATAATTCATATGTATGATAGAGTACTGATTTCATGGGGTTTTTTTGTTTTGTTTTTGGCAGCACTGGAGTTTGAACTCAAGGCCTCATGCTTGCTAGACAGGCACTCTACCACTTGAGCCACTCCACTAGCTCTTTGTTGCAATAGGTTTTTTCAAGATAGGGTCTCTCAAATTATTTATTCAGAGCTGGCTTCAAATCATGATCCTCCTGATCTCTGCCTCCTCAGTAGCTAGGATTACAGGTGTGAGCCACTGATGCCCCAGCCCTGTTTAGTTTTCTTTGATGTAGTATTTTGTTTTGTTTTTTTTTACTATTTTTATTAACATAATTAATAATATAAGGGGGTTTCATTGTGATAATGCCAGAGTTCCACTCACCACATTTATGACACAATGAAATGTTATCCAGGGAAGATACTAGTTAATGATTCCTGTGCTAGCTTCCCTGAAGCAGTCCAATTACATCGTTTATAAGTATACAGTTTATTGGCCAGTCCTAAACCAATCTTCATTTGTACATTTGACAGGGTTGGAATTTTCCACTAGTTTAATGTTGAAAGCTATGAATAAAGTACTTTCAAGTAATGTATTTGTTAATAGGTATTTTCTATGAAACAGAATAAGTTCCTATCCCCATTTTATATACTGGCACAGAAGTATAATGGTTATTGTGTATATTTTGTTTTATGTCATACATGTATATATACATACAAACAAAGGATAGTAGAATTAGCACTTGTCTTGAAATTCTAATACAAAATTTCTCTGTTCTCCCCACCAACTGGTAATGCTTAAGAAATATATTCTAAGCATACAAGGAACAGTGGAAAGAATGCTGGATCCTAGGTCTGCCCCTGATATAGTGTCTTTGAGCAAGCCACTTGACTCTTTTGGACTTCATTGTCCCCATCTTTAAGCAAGAGGCTGGATCTCTAGCTGTACAGTCTCCTTCAGCCTTAATATGCCACTGTGTATCAGACTTAGTGCTTTACAGGATTTGTTTTAAAATTGAATCTAAAGCAAAAATAGATAACTGACTTTACTCCTGCTGCATTTTCCTCCTCAGATGATTTTCTCAAGCCGCAGATAAGGGCACATCCTGAAACCACAGTTGCTCTAAGAGGCATTAATGTGACTCTCACGTGCACTTCAGTGAGCAGCAGTGATTCACCCATGTCCACTGTGTGGCGAAAAGACAGTGAAATCCTGTGTGATGTGGATGTTGAGAATTTTGTTCGTTTTCGGCAGCAAGCTGGAGAAGCTCTGGAATATACTAGTATCCTCCATCTTTTCAATGTGAATTTCACAGATGAAGGAAAATACCAGTGTATTGTTACTAATCACTTTGGTTCGAATTATTCTCAGAAAGCCAAGCTGACTGTAAATGGTAAGGAAGTACGCGTCTCAATTTTTTTTTTTTTTTTACACATTAGAAGGGTTTTCATGTTCAGTTTTTTAATCACTTGACCAAGAAAAGCAGGCTATGTCTGGTATTTGAGGGGGAGTCTTACTGGTGTTGTCTTTTGGGTTATAGTGTGTAGAGCAGGTGGAATTTTTGGATTAGTTAGTCTGCCCCTTACTTACTGTCCCTAATTGATCTTTGGTTGAGGGTTGATTCCACTGCTCTAGGCAATGGGCTATTTCTGCTGCAGTTTCCGCTTTTAAAGCAATCTTTTGAAGTTCGCGGTTTTCTTTCCAAAACTGTAATTCTGCTCTGAAACCTATGAAATTTATTACTACCATGTTCACACAGTGTTCAGGACATTTCTAGGTCCAGCGATCAATATTATTATCTCAGTGTAGCTATGTGGGATTGTTCTTTATATTAATACTGTTCTTCCTGTGCCTTCAGAAAACTTCTATTTCCTAATGATTGAATACCTATATTCTAGGCTTTGTGCAACCAAAACGTATACTTGCGTCTCGCTTCTGTGTTTTTTTTAATGAGATTTTTTTTTAAAAAAACATAAAATTTTCTAAGCATTCACTTCTCTTTTTTCTTTTCAATTGAGTTTTGTTGTTTTTTTTGGTGGCACTGGGGTTTGAATTCATGTCCTTCACATGAGCTCTCTTGACAACTGTTGATGTTAACTTTGGGAAGCATCATTTGGGTTCCTAAGAGAGAGAATAGTATTAAGTAATCAAGTCCTCAGATACAGAATTCAGAAAGGTTTGTGGCTTTCTGCTTTCCTTATTCCTGTGAGGATGGTCAGATAGGTATGTCATGCATTGTAGAAGAAATGTTAGTGTTACTGTGCTCCAAACACTGAGGACCTTGGAGAAAAGATGGCCTCTGAAGCTATAGTCACTGTCAGTGCAGAGAGCATGTCTTCTTAATGGAGCATTAGAGTAGTTGGTGTTTGGCCTGATTCGTGTGTGTGTGTGTGTGTGTGTGTGTGTGTGTGTGTGTGTGTGTTTCTGTGTGTCTGTGTGTCTGTCTGTGTGTCTGTGTGTGTTGCCTCCTACCTACTTTGTCTTCATAATCTTTTTTGGAACAGAGTTACCATCTTTTCTGAAAACTCCAATGGACCTAACTATTCGCACTGGTGCCATGGCCAGGTTAGAATGTGCAGCAGAGGGACACCCTGCACCTCAGATTTCCTGGCAGAAAGATGGTGGTACTGACTTTCCTGCGGCCCGAGAAAGACGCATGCATGTGATGCCTGAGGACGACGTCTTCTTCATTGCCAACGTGAAACTAGAAGACATGGGAATCTACAGCTGCATGGCCCAAAATACAGCAGGAGGCCTTTCAGCAAATGCCTCGCTAACAGTGTTAGGTATCGTACTGCTTCAAGCAGCTCTGCTTTTATGGAGCCTGCCTTGGACTTAAAGCAAAGAATTGTTTTAAGGCTTCCATTATGATTCTTACTTTTGCTATTCGTATTTTGCCACTAATAGAATTGTGTCAGCTTGAATAGTCAGAACACTACAATCTAGAAGAATGCTGAGGGCAGAATGAAGAATCTTTTTCACAAAATTCAAATTCCTTTATCACTTCGTTCATTTAAGCCGCCATCTGTAAGGCTTCTATTTCGAGAATACTTTTTTTCCACTGTTCAGTGAGTTTGCATTTTTCTTACAAGGATCCCAACCAATTGATACAACTTCCCAGAAAACCTATGAAAATTATTTTTCCCTAATTGAAAATATTAATTTAAAAATCTCCTGTCTTCTGGTTAGACTCTCTTTTCCTTCTAATGTATTCCTCATAATCTTCTACTCTGTTAAAATGTCATTTCCAAAAAAATTTCCCTCACTAATGTTTTGCTTTGTTTTTTAAATTGGAATACTTTTCTTTATGGAACTCAAATCCAAACAAATTCTACTTTCTAGTTCTTTATTTACCTAGATGTCAGGAATTTTTTTTCTGACGTTTGTTAACCAGGTATGTTGGTAGATGCCTGTAAACCCCAGCATTCAGGAGGCAGAGCTGTGACAATTCAAGGCCAGCCTGGGCTGCATAATGAGACCCTGTTTCACAAAACAAAACAAAAATCCAACAGTACTAAAGCTTGTTGGGGCTGGTGTATAGCTCAAATGGTAGAGTTTGCCTAGCATGTGTGAGGCCTGTGTTTAATCCCCAGTACTGCAAAAAAAAAAGAAAGAAATTCTTTAAAAATATTAAGCTACACAGAAAGTTAGAATAAGTCCCTCAAACACTAGTCAAGATTTTAGCATATTTATTCTGTTCATATCTATTCTTTTTTTTCCATTAAGTTTTGCCATTTGATGTTAAGGATTATCCTAATGAAAAGGTCTTCATAAAGCATCATGTGACTACTGTAATTTAATGACTGATATTTTCTTGATAAAATTTTAGATAATTTCCCTTTTTTTGTTGAAATACATTGTCACTATGTATTCACACTGGCCTTGAACTCAGTCCACCTGCCTCTTCCTCAGTGCTAGGATTTTTGGTGTGTGCCACCATGCCCAAGTATGTATTTTTAAATTACAACTAATTTTCGAATAAATATCTTTGTGTAGAAATCTTTGAATTCCTTGGGATAATTTCACAAGGTAGAATTCTTTAAATAAAATGTAGATGGTTGCAGTTGTACTGTGCTGGAGATTAAACCCAGGGCCTTGTGTATGCTGGGCAAGCTGTCTGCCACTGAGATATATATACTCCATCCCCCTATTTAGGATTTATATTTTTGCAGTACTAGAGATTGAACCCAGAGTCTTGTGCATGCTAGGTAAGTTCTGTACTGCTGATATAACATCCCTAGCCCTTCTTATCTTTATTTTTGAGGCAGGAGTCTTGCTATGTTGCCTAGGCTGACCTCAAACTTGAGGCTCTCCTGCTTCAGCCTCACAAGTAGCTGAGATTAGGTTTTTTTGTTCTGAAACACTTATCTTCTAATCCTCCCATGAGTATATGAAATTGCATATTTTATTATACCCTCAGTAGCCTAATTCAATAGGATTTAGGGAATAAAATTATCTAATGTGATTTCTTTTTTTTACTATTCTATTAGAGACACCCTCTTTTATTCGCCCTCTGGAGGACAAGACAGTAACTCGAGGTGAAACAGCGGTGTTACAGTGCATAGCCGGAGGGAGTCCTGCCCCTCGCCTCAATTGGACTAAAGATGATGGGCCTCTGCTAGTGACAGAACGGCACTTCTTTGCTGCTGCCAATCAGCTTCTCATCATTGTAGATGCTGGGCTAGAAGATGCTGGGAAATACACCTGCATTATGTCTAACACCCTTGGGACTGAACGTGGCCATATATACCTAAATGTCATTTCATCCCTCAATTGTGACTCTTCTCAGGGTAGCATTGGGCATGAAGATGATGGCTGGACCACAGTTGGCATTGTCATCATTGTTGTAGTCTGCTGTGTTGTGGGCACCTCTTTGATCTGGGTCATTGTTATTTACCACATGAGAAGGAAAAATGAAGACTATAGTATCACAAACACAGGTGAGTGGTACCCAAATGACACCTGTGACTTATACTTGAGTCAAGAATGTAGTATAGGATTTAGTGTAAAATAGAAAAAGCTGTGATATAGAATCTGATATGAGATGTAAGGAAATTTTTCTTTTAAAATGTTCAACTTCCTAGATATGACAGAACCTATTTGGGGGAATAATTTTAAGAATTTATAAGCACTCCCCCCCTTATTTTGTTCTTACAGGTACATTACAGGTGTACCTTCTTTAATGAGTAAGATTCATTTACATCATAATTTTGTTTGTTGCTGGGAAGAGTGAAGCTCTCATGTCAGTCTTTGGCCCCACTCACCCTGAAATCTGTAAGAGAAGAGATATAGCCAGATAGGTGCAAAAGTGTCTTTTGGTTTTCTTTCTTTTGGCTTTTTTTTTTTCTTTGTTTTGTAGTTTTTCACATGCTAGTCAAGCCCTTTACCACTATGTTACATCTCCATCCCTTGTAATATTTCTATTGAGAAACTTTGAGAAAAATTCAGTAAAAAATAGTGTTAGGGGAAGTATGAGGAGTTGTTGGGGTCCTCAGTCTATATCACTTTGCTGAGAGTTGGATATGTCTCTTTTGCAGAGGAGCTCAATCTGCCCGCAGACATTCCCAGTTACTTGTCTTCCCAAGGAACTCTGTCAGAACCACAGGAAGGCTACAGCAACTCTGAGGCAGGCAGCCACCAGCAACTGATGCCTCCTGCCAGTGGATATGGACACAAAGGCCCTGACAGTAAGGACTCTCTGTTGTTTACCATTACAGCTTTAGCCTGTTACACTGAATTTATTTTCCAGTGTGGGGTTTCCCCCTTTAACCCAAAGCAATATTTTTAAAGTAAAATACTCAGTGAAAACATTTAGCCTTATGCAAAATAGAATGAAAATTAACTAAAGACTTAGCAAGAGAAGAAAGCCATCATACAGAAGTAAGAAGCATTGTCATTAAGGGATTGAAGTACACAGAAGAGGCTCCTAAACCTCTATTATTGCAGGAAGGGGATATTCTAGAAACTTCTTTAAGTGTCTCTTAACCTTTTCAGGGTTAAGCATCCTTCAGGTCACATCCAAGAGATGTTTGGTTCTCTTGCTGACAGATAGCTATTTAGGGAAGTCTGAAGGGAAGAAAGGTTCTCAGCATGTAATGGAGAACATCAGAGAGTTGTAAAATGTTTCCTAATTAAGTGAATCCAACTTCTTAGTACTGCCTCTCACCCTTCCCTGCTTCTCACACCCTCATTCTACAGAACACTGGGAGGTGGATTGGATTGCTAGATCTTCCTTTTTCTGGCTTTGTGACTAAGAATGAATTCCTTAACATCTGCACGTTAGTTTGTTTGGGGTTTTGGTTTTTTTTTTTGGTGGCTTCACCGGGGTTTGAACTCAGCTTCATGCTTGCTAGGCAAGTGCTTTTACTGCTTGGACCACTCTGCCAGCACTTACTTACTTACTTTCTTTCTTTCTTTTTTTCTTTCTTTCTCTCTCTCTCTCTCTCTCTCTTTTCTTTCTTCTTTCCTTCCTTCCTTCCTGCTTTTCTCCCTCCCTCCCTCCCTTCCTTCCTTCCTTTCCTTCTTTTCTTTCTTTCATTTATTTATTTATTTACTTTTGAGGCAGAATCTTGCTGAGTAGACCAGGCTGGCCTTGGTTACAATCCTCCTGCCTCAGTCTTCCGAGTGCTGGAATTATAGGAATGTACCACTATGCCTAACTTGTTTGTTTTTTTTTTTCCTTTTTTGTTGATGCTGGGGTTTTGACCTTAGGGCCTCACACTTGCTAGGCAGGTACTCTCCCACTTAAGTTATGCTGCCAGCCCCTTTTTGCTTATTAGTTATTTTTCAGGAAGAGTCTGGCATTTTTGCATAGATCTGGCCTCAAAAGAATTATTCTCGTACCTGTGCCTCCTGGATAGCTGTGGTGACAGGCATGAACCTTTATGCCTGACTTGTTGGCTGAGATGGAAGTTTTTATTTTTGCCCTGGGCTGGCCTTGAACTTTGATCTTCCTGACCTCCGCCTTCTAAGTAGCTAGAATTGCAGCAGTGAGCTAACATGCCCTGCCTAGTTTATTCTTGTGTTTTTTTTTTAGATGCTGGGTTTTGTACTGAGGGCTTGGTGCTTGCTAGGCAGGTGCTGTACCGTTGGAGCCATTCCCCCTGCTCTATGCTCATTTTTAAGTAAAGAAATAATACTTTGTTAAGCGCTTCTCTCCAAGATTGTCACAGATCCTTTCAACAAATCTGTGTGGTACCTGAAGTACTATAGAAATGAAAGATTTGTTTCATTCACAGATTTAGTCTGAATATCAGCAGAACTTCTGTCCTATTGATAAATTTGATTATATTTTGGCTTTTCATGAAATAGGAAGTATTTCTGACTTTTGAAAAGAATACTTACAAAGTCACTAACTCTTTGAAACCTGTGAGAAATAGCATTACTGAGACAAGATCTCACTAGATAGTCTCACCACAAACTCTTGCCTCGGCCTCCCTAGTGCTGGGAGTCTCTCCATTGCTGTCATCCTATTATTGATAATGAATACATGACTTGCTATGTAGCTCTTACAATCTCTCCTCTCCATCCCTCAGTTTGCAAAGCACATAACAGTCCAGGAAGCTCCTTATTCAACTTTCACTTCTGCCTCCCACACACTTGTCAGGCAGGATTCTTGACTAGGGATTCTTTTAGCAATTACTGTTGCTTAACTTCTTTTCTTAGGAAAGCTACATGGTCTCTCATGGAGTGCAGTCATCATAACTCTTGTTCTCTGCTTTAATTTGCTTAAGCCAGGCATGTGTCTTGTGTCACAGTGCGAGCCCTGTCTTAAATCCTTGGATGTGATCTTGGCCCCTTCAGGCTGGACAGAGATGGTTTAGCGTAGTATTCAGGAGCTCAGGCTCTGAGCCAGAGGGATTGCGTTTAGATTTCAGCTCTTCCTGTGCCAGTGTTGCTTCAGTCACGTTACTTCTTTGTTCTCTAATTACCCTATCTGTAAAGTGTGCAATGTAGAGATGCTGTGAGAATTAAATGAGTCAATTCACAGAAACACCTTGAACCTCATTTGTAAGTAAGTGCTGTAAATTCTGGTGAGGATGATAGCATGTACTGAAGGAAATTGGTGATTGGCAGAACTAATTCCTTAATAGGAAAATGTTTGGGCTTTTTTCCTGTGTGGTCATTAGGTGGCACTGCTACCCGGGTGATCTGCTCAGATTGTTACGACAATGCCAATGTCTACTCCAGGACCCGAGAATACTGTGCTTACACCTATATCGCTGAGGAGGATGTTCTAGATCAGACCCTCTCCAGCCTCGTGGTCCAGTTACCCAAAGAGACATTTGTGTCACATCCACCTCAAGAAGCCAGTGTCCTGGAGAGCCTGATATCATCAGCAGACAGAGAGCAGTCTCCTTTTCCCAGCTGCCATGAAAGAGTGAGTGAGAAGAAACTTCCCTACACACAGATGAGCAGTGGTAAGGGCTGCTTTTATTTTTGTTTGAGTTTTCGGTTTGTTTTGCTTTCACTTTCACCTAATTGGTTTTTTCATCTGTCATATGGTAGCACTCTCATTTGTCAGGAAGCAAACAAGTTGGCATACTGGAGTAATTGCTCCTGTTAACTGGTGTGAACTAGAGCCAGAGGTTGTTCCATATTTGAGCTACACAGTCTCTAGCTGGAAGGTGGAGAGCTTTTGTCCACCTGAAAATTCCGAAGTTCCACAGAAAGGTGGAGTTTTTGCTTTTGTTTTTGTTTTTTTTGGTGGGACTGGATTTGAAATCAGGGCTTCAAACTTGAAAAGCAGGTACTCTACCATTTGAGTCATACCTCTAGTCCATTTTGTTCTGGTTAATTTGGAGATGAGGGGTCTCAAAACTATTTGCCTAAGCTGGCCTCGAACCAAGATCCTCCTGATCTCAGCCTCCCATGTAGCTTAGGGTTAAAGGTGTGAGTTGCCAGTGTCTGTCTAATGTTAGAACTTTTTTTGGGGGGGGAGCAATACTAGGATTTGAACTCAGGGCTTCACACTTGGTAGGCAAGCACTCTATGTCTTGAGCCACACCTTCAGCCCTCAGAAAAAAACTTTAAACAAGTTTAAAGTAATAAGTAATGTTTTCTCCCATCTTTATGTAAGTAAGGAGATTTGAGATCTAAGAATATAATTTGGTGAAGGTTTCCATTTTTTGGCTGCCATTGTATCAGGCACATATTTAATCTCAGCATTACTTGGCAGGTGTTTTCTTTCTCTTATGAGGAAGGATTGGGCCATGAGTGGGAATGCTGTTTTTGGATAGTGTCCTTTATCCTGCATGGCCCAGAAAGAGGCATGTACAGATCATGCCTTTGCTAATTTGGTGAAACAAGTTCTTTGTAGAGCATGAAGGATGCGGCTGAGTTTCTCCTCCTGTCCATCCAGGCCTTCAATTAACTGTCACTTCCTGTCAGCCTGAAGGGGAGGACACTGGAAAGGGAGTAGGGGAAGAGTTACAGGTTTATAGAGGAAGGGAAAGTGTGTAGTGGTACTTGCAGGGATGGCTCTGGCAGGAGTAGGTGATTCAACATGAGATTTCACATGAGCTCTGTGGTTCTTAAGAGACAAATCTAAAGATTTCTAAAGAGGATGAGGTCAGAGAAAAGGGCTGTTATTAAAGTTAGCCTCTTATCCCTGCATTCAGAGTGCATGAAAGAATGCACAAACATGAAATCCATTTTTCCATATTCTAGAAAAATTACACAAAAGGGCTTAAGAAGAACCAAAGTGTAGAGCATCTTGGTTTTTTTAAGCTTTTGGTGCTTTTGAGGGACAGTTTTGGGGTTTGAACTCAGGGTCTCATGCTTGCTAGGCAGGTGCTGTACCTCTTGAGCCACTCCACCAGCTATTCAAAGCCTTTGGGGTTCCTTAATTTTGAATCTGGTCTGAATGTAAGGTTGGAGAATAAGAGTGCATGGCACAATGTCCTTCTTTATCTAGGGTACTCGATTCTTGCTACACAAAAGTGTGGGCTAGACTATCAGTTTGAGCGCTGCCTCAAAACTTGTTATAAATGCAGTCATGCCTGTGTATAGTGGCTCATGCCTGTAATCCTTGCTGCTCAGAAGGTGGAAATACGGAAGATCAAGGTTCCAGGGTACCTGGGCACAAGGTTTGTGAGACCCCCCCCCCATCTCAACAACATAAGCTAGCTGTGATCAGCCTGTGATCCCATCTAAATGGGAGGCATAGGTAGGAGGATCAGAGTTTGAGGCCCACCTGCACCAAAAGATGAGGCCCTGTCTGGAAGATAACAAAAGAAATGTATTTAAAAAAAAAAAAAATGGAGGCTTGGCTTAAGTAGTAGAGCGCTTCCTGAGACCCTGAGTTCACACCCCAGTACTGCCAAAAAAACAAACAAACAAACAACTCAGGGTTTCTGCTTGCTACGCAGGTGCTCTCCTACTTGAGCCACACCTCCAGCCCTTTTTGCTCTGGTTGTCTTGGAGACTGGGTCTCCCTTTTTGCCCAGGTCAGCCTGTGTCTTGATCCTCTTGTTATATGCTTCCCACCACAGTTGGGATAGCAAGTGTGTGCTGCCTAGCCGCCTTTTTTTTTGTTTTAATGAGGGGGGGGTGGACTCGAACTTTTTGCCCAGCCTGGCCTGGAGCCCCTGTCCCTCCTGTCTAGCCTCCTACATGGCTTGCTATGACAGGGGTGCACCTGGATGTTGGTTGGGATGGGGTCTCCCAATCTATTTGCCCATGCTGACCTCTAACCTCTAAGCTTCCAATCTCAGTCTCCCAAGTACCTAGGACCCAGATGTGAGCCACTGGCACCCAGCTCTTTTTAACTTTTTAAAGCTGCAGGTGAAGGACATTATAGATAGTAGTGTTTCAGAAATTAACTCATTAGGTTTCTTGAGCAGAATTTGATAGACAGTGGTTCCAGTTTGATTTTGTTTTTGTTTTTATAATTGTGGCTAAAGAAATGGCAAGTATACATTTGATCTGGCTGTCATTTAGGGATATTGAGGATTTGGCTAAAAGGTCATTACAGTTTGGAAAAGTAATTTTAAATTGTAGTTGATACTGATAATGTCTTTCGTTCTCAGAAACATTGCAGCGGCCTCTGTGGAACATGGACAGAGAGCGAGGCCTGCCTCCCTCCTCCCAGCAGCTGGTCCTTGAGTCACCACAGCTTCCTCAGAATGAGGGCCTGCCAGAAAGGGATCCAAACGGTTCCTCCCCCGTGTCCTGCCACAGGTTACATGACCACAACTTTGACTTTAGTAGGACTCAGAACATTCAAGATGGTAGTGAGGGCACATGAAACCCTCTCCCACATGAAATCTGGGCAGAGACTCAAGTTCATTAATTTTGTATTTACTACCTCAGAGTTCAGAAGAAACCCCAAAGTCAGCATTTGCTTTGCTCTTTGTTTCTGATCACATCTAACTGCACCAAGGTAGGCCTGCATTTGTTTGGGCTTGTCCCTGATGAAGAAAGGGTGACGGCGGACAGAAATGGGAGCATCAAATTGAAAATATGAGGCACTGACAGAGGAAGTTATGGGACCAGTATATAGATGCCTCCTGATGATGCCACGGAGATGTGCCAGGTGTGCATTGCCTGTCAGGAAGTCTCTGGTACTTAGCCTGCCAGATCATCCCAGTCCTCAGAGTGATCCTGTGATGTTCTGCTTTGCCTTCTGAGGAGCAAAGATAACTTTGGAGCCATCTGGGAAGTATGTGTGGATTCTACCGTTGTTTTAAGCAGATAGACTGGGGCTTTGATATTCTAGGTCAGCAGTAAGAATCCCAGGTTTGACTAACTGCTACCAGGTCAAGAGTTTGCATTCTTGTGAATTATTTTTTTTCCCTATTACCCAGGGATGTCATTGTAAATATATGTGCATTTATAAATAATTTTTTAATTCATTGGCCATGTGTGTTGGCAGCAATGTACATATTTTTGATATGTTAAAATTATATATAATGTCTATCCAGTTATTATATTGACAGCTTTTCAGATCACAGGTTTTGTAACATTTAGTTTAGTGAGTGCTAAAAACTTTGTTTGAAATTCTAGAAATCTACTTGTTAAGAAGTATGTCTATAGTGGCAGGGTACTTAGTGATTGCGTACACACAAACACAAGCTTAGTGTAATTAACTGCTTCTTTCATGGCTAAAGGTTCATACATCTAATCACTTGCCATCTGTTTACAAGTGCCAGGTGATATTCCCTTTCTAGCATGAAAGTCTTGCTCTTTCAGAGTCTGGCAGCTTTGTCACAGCTGTGGGAATACAGAAGACTTGTTTTGGGACTATATTCTTTCAGCAAAGTACTTAGTTGACAAGGAAACCAAAGATTACTTCTTTTCTGTGTTTGGTTTGTTTTTGGTCTACTTGTTACTAATGCACAATATATCTTAAGAAAGGAAGCGTATTCTTGGGAATATAGGAACATACAAAAATTTCTATACTGTAAAACTTTGGAGTGATCCTTGTTTTGTACAAGTGATTGCTTAAGCCAAAAAGTTTTCTTGAATTTCTGGTAGCAAAGAGCTTTATGTAAACAAAGAACTTAACACCAATGAAATGTAATGGATTTAAGTTCTTTCTTTTCGCTTTCAGATTTCCTTACACAGGCTGTTTAGTTCTATCCTTTAAATCTAACATTAGTTACTTACTAGATTACTTTAGTCCCTTAAATAAAAACATCTATTTATCTGGGCATCAGTAGCTCATACCTGTTATCCTAGCTGCTCAAGAGGCATAGGAGGATCGAAGTTTGAGACCAGCCTGGGCAAATAGTTCATGAGACCCTATCTCAGAAAAATCCATCACAAACAAGGGCTGGTGGAGTGGCTTAAGGTGTAAGCCCTGAGTTCAAACCCCAGTTCCAAGAAAAAAATATATTTATATGTCATTATTCATTTCTAGGGTTCTGAATTCACATAATTTCTCAGCTTTTTGTCAGAACGTTTAGGTGAATTTCATTCTTGTTTTTAATTGTAGAGTTTTGTCCCATGGATACTAGCACGTCTTTAGCTTTTAGTACATCCACACCCATCTTCTTCCTCTTTCACTGTCAGGTTCTATTCACTTTTACTTTGAACTCATCATGTGTGCTAGTTTCTCTATGCTTTTGATCTGCAGTCATTCTTACTGGTTATGATACAGTTTATAATGTTCTGACCAGGAATTAAGAAACCAGGTCCCTTCCTGGTTCTGCTCCTTACTAGCTGTATAATCAAGGGTGAGTTCTTTTACTTCTCTAGGCCCAATTTTCTTATTTACAAAGTAAGGCATTTTGCTAGATGCTCTAAAGCCCTTTCCAGCTGTAACACTGTGAATCTGCAGTTCCCTCCAGGAACCAAAGACGATTATGCTACTTTAATAAGAAGCTGCTTTCATGAAGTACTTGTTAGCATTGAATAAGAGTGATGCTGCTTTCTTCGACTTGAGCCATAGTATTTCCTCTACAGCAGAAGTAATTGTGTAAGAAATACTCAGGAGGTGAAAAAAAAAGTCTTCTAAACAGTATTGGTAAACTTAAAGGATGTTGTCTGAATTGAAACATCACCCATTGCTTTTTAAAGCAGCAGGTCTGAATGCACACCAGAATATCAGGATCAGCAGTCACATGCCACAGCTTACTCCTTTGTGACACATTCAGAGTTCTAGTAACTCACTCAATTGGATGAGTTTTCCTGAGTGGAAAATGTGGAATTAAGGATAAGAAGCCAGAGAAGGTACCTATGGGCAGAAACCAGCTGTGAGCTAGTGCTCTAGAAAGTGCACTCCAGAGCCTGCCTCCCTCTGTGCTCCAGCAGTGCTCCTCCTGCTGGAGGTGTCACCCTACTCTCCTGAGGGGTGGTTCTCTATCATGTCATATATTTCTGGCTTGTCTAAATGAATAGTCAGAAATCTGTTTAAATGTGAAGAGCCTACCTCTGGTCTTAATTATAATAAAAAATCTAATCCTAGAAAGGAATTCCTAAAACACTCTTATTGCATATGTTTGTGACCACGTGGTGATTTACCCTCCAATATAAACAGGACTCATGGTTCATCAGTGTTTCTTCCTAGCAGTGCAGTGTCAGCCTAATGCTAAGTTAATCAGGGATGTTGCAGAGAGAAGCACCGTGTCTCCCACTCAGTTACCGCTTCATTTCAGAAGGGCTACACAGATCCTCTCCAATTTCTTTGTGGCCCTCTGAGGTTGATTCTTCAAGTCTGCCTATAAGAAGAAATAGCATTTTCCTTGACAGTCACTCAGCATTTTGAAGTGCCCTCATCTACAAGCTGATGTCCAGAACACCAAGATTCAGAAATCCCTTTGCCCCTAAAGTGACACACATGCTTTATATGTGTGTCTTTCTGTATGGTAACATCCAGGTTTAAAATTAGTCACTTGCACATTGTCCATTGAGGAATTGGGAAAAGAAATCTTAAGACTGTCAAGAAAAGGAGAATGTGATATACTGTGTACCTCAAGATTGCCATATTAAATGACAGAAGAGGAGTCATCTACCGGGAGGTGCACCATACACTTGCTAGTTCTTCTGTATAAGCTAACTAATAATTACACTTAATCTGATAATTGGAATAATCAATGTTTGGGGGAAAGATTCATGGAAAAACTAAATAATCATCTAGTGGTTTTATCATTGGAAATCCAGATGCAATCTGAAAGTCTTAAATTTTGTCCTTTAATGTTTTGTATTTAGTTTAGAGCACTTCAGAATTTTTTTTAAAACTAAAGAATTTTGGAATTTGTTACAAAGGGATCGGGCCTGTGTTTGTGGCTATGAAATTATGGGTTTATTCTTCTGAGGAAATCTATAATTACTAGTACAAATGGCTTACTATAGTAAAATATTTAACTGAATTTTATTACAACTCTCCTTTTTACTTTCCGATAAATTTTTATTCTCATTTTTGCTTATCTGTAAGCTGCAGTTGAAATAGAGTTGCAAGTACAGTGTTCAGTTTTACATGCGTACTTTACCCAAGTGTTTCAGTGTGAATTTTCTCGTAATTTTAACATCCAGAGAAATGCCAGATGGGTAACACAAGTAAACTTGCTAGGGCTTTTCCCCTGGTGCTGGGGCTTGAACCCAGGGCCGGCCTCACAAATGCCAAGCATGTACTGTACCACTGACTACACTCTCAAGTTCCAAATTTGCAGTCATTTTATGTAGCAGCCTCCATTTTTTAAGTTTGTTAATTGATGCATATTATAAAGGTAATTGTGAAAACAATTTGACCTGAGGAGTTTGAGCTAAGGTACTTTTGGGGGGAGGGGTGCAGGGCAGATGGGAACCCACAAATAATTTTTCAATTAAGTGGTCTTTTTCCTGTTCAGTTAGGCAGGTATGCCCACCAACCCGTTCTATCTTAAACTTTTTATTTGTAATATAATCTAAATCAACAGCAGGTAGCCTTGATTTTTTTTGGTTTGTTTGTTTTGCACTATTACCAGGTTCATTGACAAAAGTAACAAGTTCTGAATTAAGAGATGTATTACAAACTGCTTTAACATCTGAAATCAACCCAGGAATCATCGGGAGGGGTTTGTTGTGTGTGTGTGTGTGTGTGTGTGTGTGTGTGTGTGTGTGTGTGTGTGTGTGTGTGTTTTGTGTTTTAAGATTGAAGATTTGGATCCACTCCCTCAGGGTGGTGTGTTGTTTCTTTGTAGTCCTATAATCCCTAAGGGGTGGGGTGAAAGTGAAACAGCTTGACTTGTTTGTGCATGTTTTCAGATATAAAGTGATCTTGTGCCAACCGTAACATTTGAAAAAGAAATTGATCTTCAGGTGAACAAGTGCTGCTGAAACGTCTCTTGGCTACTTTAGCATGGCCTCTTGATCTATAGAGACTTATTTCTACTCTCTACTTTCCCCTGTTCTTCCCCCCCCCCCCACCGCCAATAGAAAATGTCAGTCTGAGCAGTGCTGGTATTTGACATACCTAAAGAAAAGTATAAGCCAAGTTACTCAGTGTGGCCCTTTCCTGGTATCTGTTATATTTTCTCACACATAAGAATGTATATTTGATAGAGCATGTGGTCATCTACTTGTCTACTGTGATATATCTTCAATAAAGTTAAAACACAGTGACCTTCTGGTCTTTTCTTGTGTAACGTACAGGAGTGAAATGGTATGGTTTTGAGCTTGTATCCTTTGGAGGGAATCTTCTAGTAACTGAACAAGCCACTGGCTTCACCATGCTACCGTGAGCTGCTTTCCTGCTTCCTCCCTTGTGGTGTCTGCCTTGGGCTAGATGCCTGGAAACAAATACACTTTGTAGTCCACTGGGAAGTTAGAGTATATTCTGCCCAGGGAAGAACCCGAAGATAACTTTTTCTAGTTTGATAGGTCTTTGGTTAACATAATACTTGAAGAATGTCAGTATTCTGTGACTTGTTACTCTCCATCTCGGGCCATTGCCTTCAAAAGTATCAACTCTTTGAAGATGGACTCAAATATTGATCCTACTGGGTACATTTACTGCACTGTATTCTTAATGATGCACTTTCTATAGACATTTGAATCTCATAAAGTCTTATGATAATCAGGGAGATAATTTTAATACCCACATTTTGTAATTAAGGAAAGTAAACTGGCTCAGTGAGATTATCTCATACCTGATTCAAAAAGCTTTTAGACAGTAAAGTCAGGATTTGAATCCAGATTTCTTGATTGAGATATAGGTGTTTTTCCATACTCTTTGAGCAGTGTATTTTGTCTACAGTCTTAAGAAACACTTGAATGAAACCTTCTGGACATTGGTCACTTCCAATGGGAAAGTTTGGACCTGGCAGCTGGAAGTTGATTTTCATTTTTTTGTGGCACTGGGGTATGAACTAGGGGCAGGCACACTAAATTTCTTAAAAAAAAAAAAAAAATAGAACTATCATTTTGTCCTCTGGGAAGGTGAAATGCAAACAAACAAAAAACCAAAACAATAACAGCAAAACCCCATGCTTTTATTGCACTTGATTTTTTTTGTTTTGTTTTGTTTGTTTTTTTTGTTTTGGTATTGGATGTCAAGTGGAGTTTTAAAAGGTAGATGTTCACATTCAAAGACATTTTGAAGCTCGTAGACCAGTGCTTAAGCTGTCTGTCCTGCAGGCCTAGTTGCTGTGGACCAGTATTTTCATGAAATTCAAGAATGGCTAGAAAAATGAAATAAAATGGCAGAATGCAAGCATCAGATTTAGACTGTAGTCTCAATAGACAAAATTACTCTCAATCTGCTGTTACAATTTGTAACTGCTTACTCTCAGTTTCTGTACTTTACCATGGATAAGTAAGAAGTAGTTTATGGATTGGTACATATAGATTGGAAATAGTTTATAGATCAGAGTAGCACTGCTGCAACTATGTAACAATGCAGTTACTGTCACAGCAGGTTGGTCATGCTTATTTCTGGGGATACTCTTTTTTTTTTTGGCAGTACTGGGATTTGAACTCAGGGTCTTGTGCTTGCTAAGCAGGTGCTCAGCTACCTCCCCTGCACAGTACCTTCCCATTTGCTGAGTAGAATTCTTAGCAGCACACTGCTTGCTTTCTTGTGCTGCTGTCTTTTTGGTCAGTGCTTTGTGGGATGGACAGACTATTGTGACTTTTGCTATAAGAGAAATCAGAAGTAGGTGATGAGGGCAGTACATGGTCATACTGGCTAGAATTCTGATCACTTGCCTCTGGTGTCTGTTGTGGACTCCTAGAGTCATTCATGACCTCTGCTGCTTTGTTCAGCCATTGTTTCCTGAAGTCTCTGTAAGAGAGAGGTTTGTTATAGTCCATTTAGTTCCCAGACCATCGCAGTGCTAGTTGTCAAAGCACTTTGACAAAAAGGGGTAAATGGAGTGTTAATCACAATTACTGATGGGCAGGAGTGATAAAATTAATAGCAAATACATTTTACCTCTCTCTTCCAGACACTACAGCACTTCACATACTTAGCATTTCACTGTGACAACAGTCCATTTGAGGGAGACCATTATCACCATTTCACAGATGATGTAGCCAGGCATGGTGTCACACAGCTGTAATCCAAGCACTCAGGATGCTGAGGCAGGAGGATTGTGAGTCCAAGCCCAGCTTGGGCTACTTAGTGAGTTCCAAGCCAGCTTTTAGCTGCATAGCAAGACCCTGGTTCAATAAAATAAATAAATCCAAAGCAATATAGATGATAAAACAGGTCAAGCAACTTGCCCAAATTCACATAATTAGTAAATAGTAGAACCAGGAGTTCAAACTGTCTTTAGAATCTAATGTACAAATTCTTCTTTATGCCAAGGGGGAAAGTGAGCTGCTACTACATGGCTTTGTTATCACTAAGCTCTGCCTTTGACTCTTTGTCTTTTTTAGTGGCTGAATTGTTCCTCATCCTCCAGTACCTTAGAATGTAAACATATTTCATCAAAAGAATATTTCTAACTTTTAGAATACTTAAAGTCTTTACTCCGAGATCTTTGAGAACTAACATTACTGAGACAGGCCCAAGGTGGACTATCTTTAAATAGTAATTAAGTTAAGTCTTTAGAGTGAGTCCTAATCTTACATTATTGGTGTCATTCTAAGAAGAGGAAATTAGACTGCAGAACACAGGAAAGACCCTAAACTGGAGTAACAGAAGCTGGCCATCTGCAAAGAGGGCCCTTAGAAGTGACTAACTCTGCTGGCATAGGGATCTTGGACTTGCAGTTTCTAGAACTGTGAGAAAACAGTGTTTAAATCATGCAGTCTGGAAACTAGCAAACTTACACAGTCTTCCAACAACCCAGCTAGGCTAGTAGAACTTTTTTCAAATTTCTCAAATAAGGAAATTGTCTCAGGGATGTGATTTGGCAGAGCTCACATGCTTCAAAGTCCCAGCTTTCTGTTGAGACACACTGTCCTCTGACTGGGTAGTTCTTTATATGCTGTAATGTACTGTAGAGACTTAATATGCCTAGATCTCCAGAGGAGAAACTGCAAATGAACACACTGGCTGGCATGCCTACAGCTGACCCATCCCTAGGCTCATGGGAATTCAAACAAAAGGCACCTGCAGCTCTGAGCAACACTGGACTGGAAAACATAAAACCGACATGTCTTTATGGCACAAATGGCGCATCTGGGAACAAAGAAGAAAGTACTTGGAATATTCACCAGTAAGCTCCTGTTTTATTCTTCCCTTCCAAGAAGAAGCCAGATTTTATATCAATATGTAGACTCCCATATGTGGAATGCCTGGCTGCTTTTCAGTTCTATGTCAGCTCAAGTAGTTTAATTCTGTCTCTTCTAAATGCTCCATCAAAGCCCAGCGAATTCCTCAGTCTTGAATACAATAGGTATGTGGTTATGGTTGGCATGTAAGATGATAGTTTGAATTATTAATTTTGTGCAGTAAACTCTGGAGGTAAGCACACGAGGATGTATGTTCCATGCCAGAAACAACCAGTGCAAAGAAGAAAAACTGTTGCCTTCCAATAATGAATTAATGCTGCCTCAGTGACTTTATTCTTTAGGCATGTGACCTGGGGGTGGCTCAGGGATGGCACAGATGCTCTTAATAAAAGGGAACTTTTGGGGCTGGCTTTGTGGCCCAAGCAGTGGAGCACCTGCCTGGTAAATACAAGGCCCTGAGTTCAAACCCCAGTACGGCAAGCCAAAAAAGATGGACCTTGAGGTTAAAATGAGGTTAAGATTCCCACATGGAATGTTGAGAACTTTTGGGAAAACATAAAATCCCAATAAAACACAGGTGTGGGGGAAGAGGTGGGCATCACATTGGCAGGAGGTTGTCTCCTGTTCCTGCTCCTCTACCAACACCAGCTTCTCTCACACCTCTTGTAGACCTGAGCCACCTGTCTCACCTACCAAATGTCTGGTTTCCTGGAACACAAAAGACTTCAGTGCCCAGAGAGGTAAGGAGAAATCTGAAAATGACCTCGTGTCTTCCTCTGTTGAACGTTTCTGTATTTCTACCTTTGGGCCTCTTTGATTTGTAGAAGGCTTTAAGGCTGACTGAATCCAGTAAAGAGAAATGACATCGTCATGGCTTTCTTTCAAGTTCTTTGTTATGTCTAATTTAAGTTCTATTTAATGCAAGACTTGTTGGTGAAATAGTTGCTGAGAATGGTGGAAGGATTTAAGAACAGCATAGAATTTCTTCTGAAGTTCTTGAAGGCAGGGTGTGGCTTTTGGAAAATCTGGTTAAGAAAACCTGTTTCTTTTCTCTCCCCATGAAGCTTGAAAATTTCTTCCTCATTCTTATCCTTCCTCCAACCCCCAGTAAAAAGAAGCAAGAAACTCAATTTCTAAGACCCTATCCATGCCATCCATGTTGGGACTCCCAAGGGTAGGCTAAGGTTGCTAGCTTCCTGCAGAGACAGCTGTCTAGATTGGTGTATGAGTGCCCTGGGGACCAGCCGGGACCTGTATTTACCAGATGAATTTGTTTTTTAAATTAGTGGTGGATTCCATTTTTACCTCCTCTTACCAGTATGGGAGCTTAAGCCAGTTTCTTGGGGGCTTTGTACCTCGTTGTTCTTATCTATGAAATGTAAATAATCATGTCCACTTTGTTTAGTGAGAGGATTAGATCAGCATTAGCTGATCTAAGCACAGGGTCCAACACTCCATTCAATAAACTTTGGCTGCTGTTAGCTACTATTATGGGCACTCAGAACGGAGCACTCCCCTTCTTCCTTCCCTGTCTGGAACAGCTCGGATGGGGAATGGAGAATGTTAGTATTTTCCCCACTGAGTCACGTCAGGGATAGCTGGATTTTGTTTCAAAACAGGAAGCTATGGTTGAATGAAAAGTATATTCAAGAGTCAATTGGACTAAGATGCTGACTGGCTCTGCTCACTGTGCGATCATGGGAAGACCCTTGAGTGCTGAATCTTGATTTCATCCACCAAGGGTGCGTGGACACTGTCATGTCATGAGGTGCACTTGGAGGCCCCTCCTGACTCTGGAGTACTGTGGTTCTTCTAAGGCACAGTGAGCCATTCTCACCACTGCTCCCAGCGAATCTTTTATGTTTCTTCCAGTTGATTTACAATGGTTCTTAACGCCCAAGAAAAACTCACCTTAGCAAGAGAACAGTAATTACAAATGCTTGCATAGGATTTTATAGCAGAGAGCCTGACTAGCTTAAATGAAGTGGGAAGGGCTGGGGGTATAGCTCAGTGGTTTAGTGTTTGCCTTGCATGCATGAGGCCCTGAGTTCAATCCCCAGTACCACAAAAAAAAAAAAAAAAGTGGGAAACAAAGTCAGGAGAAATCTTTTCTTTTAATTGAGAAGGTTTTAGCTGGGCGCCAGTGGCTCACTCCCATAATCCTAGCTCAGGAGGATCATAGTTCGAAGCCAGCCTGGGCTAATAGTTTGAGAGACCCTATCTTTTTTTGTGTTGAAAAAATAACACAAAAAGAACAGGACTGGTGGAGTGGCTCACGTGGTACATCGCCTGCCTAGCAAGTGTTGAGACCCTGAGTTCAAATCCCAGTACCACTAACAAAGGGGGGGGCTTTGAGTCCCCCAAAAGTATATTGTATGGACTCCTAAACAGGATCATCCCTGGTACCGAATTCCCCCTTTAGCACGGGTGCCAGTGACTCGCGCCTGTAATCCTAGCTATTTGGGAGACTGAGATCAGGAGGATCCTGGTTTGAGGCCTACCCCAGCAAAAAAGTTTGTGAAACCCCCCCCATGTCAATGGAAAAAAAAGCTGGGTGTGGTAGCAGCTGTTTGTCATCCCAGCCATGGTAGGAAATGTAAAATAGAAGGATCTCGGCTTTTGCCCAAGCTGGCCTGGGCAAAAAGCAAGACCCTATCTCCAAAATAACCAGAGAAAAAAGGGCTGGAGGCATGGCTCAAGTGGTAGAGCACCTGCCTCACTAGTGTGAAGCCCTGAGTTCAAACCTCAGTACCACCAAAAAAAAAAAAAAATCCTACTTTATAGTGTAGTCCCAACAATTGCATAAGAAGTCATGCAACAATCAGTGCCAAACTGAATTGCTTCTCAGAATATCCTCTTCAGAACGTAAGGTGTTGGCTTCATGCCAAGAGGGAAGATGGCCTTGGGAAAGTTGTGAATGTTCTGGAACCAAACATTTGAGTTCACATCATGCCTACTCCTGCTGCACGCATATTCCTAAATTTCTTTAAACTGTGTCCTTCTCTGCAAGATAGTAAGGAGAATACTCATTTCACAAGATTACTGTGAGCACCATGTGGAATCATTTCTCCTGGAAAGAAGGAAACACTTCAACTTTTATAAATGTAACATATTTGGAGGAGCTGGGGGTGGGGGTTGCTCTGGGCCCTTTGGCCAATCAGTGGGCTGCACTTTATCCCTGGGGGACAGCTGTGGTTTTTAACAGATTCAAACATCCCAAGGCCCACGGGGGTTTACTTTGAAGGATGCGCCTTGTTTGACTTGTTGGGCTGAAGAGGGACCAGCAGCTGCTGCATGCAAAGGATGTGTGGTGGCCTTTGAGGACATCCCTGGACACTGCACACAGTTGCTGATGCCAAGCAGTGTGAGTAGGATACTCTGACAATGAAGCTTTAATATTTCATGTCCTTGCTTTCCAATTATACTTAGAATTCAATAAGTGGGTGGCAGGGAGCTAAACTGTGGACCTGGCAAAGCAATAATAAACAGAAAATTCTTTTAAAAAGCGGGGAGGGTTATGGGAAAACCTCCTTCCCCCATTTTGGATCCTGGCTTGTTCTTCCTTTTATTCAATACTCCCTGTTGGCAGCTTGGGACCCTGAAGACCTTGGGGCCATCTAGCTTAGATGAAATAACTTAATACTGTTTTTTTTTTTTTTTTTTCGCAACAGTGGTACTGGGGTTTGAACTCAGAGCTTCGTGCTTATGTAGCAGGCACTCTACTGCTTGAGCCTCATCTCCAGTCCATTTTGCTCTGGTTATTTTGGAGATGGAAGTCTCAGGAACTATTTGCCTGCCTGCCCTTGAAGTGGGATCCTTCCGATCTCAACCTCCCAATAAACCCCTGGCCTCTTTTGTCTTTTTGTTCAAAGACTCCTTTCCTATCTTGCAGGCAGGTTTTAAAACTTATTCTGTGCATTGATTTGAGCTAGAGATAGTCTGTAGGTGGCGCTTCAGCACAGCAAATGGCCGTGGCCTGTGTTACCACGGGCCACTATTTCTCAGGAATACCCTTACATAAGGGGATTCATGGGAAATCCAGGTTCTAGGATTGCACAATGGAGGGCAGGCCTGGCTTTTGTCACTGCTCAAACTAGGACCCCGCAGTGCAGGGCTCGAAAAGCACCTAGTTAAGAGCAATAGAACAGTTTTAGGTTCCTGCCTAAAACCTGGCTTGGCCAGTGCAGCAAGGTTTGGCTGTGACCTGTTGGAAGAGTGAACCTAGAGCACCAGGCTTTGTACTTTCAGGCCTTGGAGGCCATAATCAGGCTCACAGCCCCCACCTGAGCTCGGCTTGGCTGGAACAAAGGTCTACAAAGTCTTCAAACAAAGGGACAGGCCCCAGGTTGAAGTTCTCTTTGGCCTCCTCCTCCTTTTCCTTCTCTTCCCCCTTCCTTCTTCTTCCCCTCCTCCCGCTTTCCCTCCTTCCCCCCTGTCCTCTCCTTCCTCCTCTCCCAGCTCCCTACACGCCCCCTTCTCACCTTCTGCTATTTACAAAGCACTTTTTCCTGTGTGATCTCATTTGCTGCTCAGACTCCCAGGGTAGAGGGACACTTTGGGGCCCTCTCTCAGCCCTTGCTGCATTCTGAAGACAGTGTATGTAAAGATCTCTTTACCTGGCCATCACTACTAGCAAATAGTGAGCTAACTCCTTGGGCAAATATTAAATTCAACTTCATTGTTTCAGGGCTGGGCTCAAAATTATTTATGGAATGAAGAAATATTTACAGATGAAAAACTGAATCACGGCACAGTGGGTGGTGGAATCTAGAAGCTAGGGCTTTGGATTCCTAGGACCATGGGCTTTGCTGCAGTTGGTGCTGGTGACATCACATGGTTTTCCAGTCAGAAATACAGTATGCAAATACACAAAGGGACCCATGCACATCTGTCCTCACACCCTGCAGCTAACATGAAACTGCACTCTGGATCGGGCACAGGGCACTACCCCTGTGCTGTCAGGGACATTAGGAGATATGGGTGGATCTTGGGCGGGGCGGGGTGGTGGCCTTCATGATGCTTTCCTTAAAAGTATGGGGATGGTGGCAGGCGCTGGTGGCTCACGCCTGTAATCCTAGCTACGAGATCAGGAGGATGGTGGTTCAAGACCATCCCCAGCAAATAGTTTGTAAGATCCTATCTCAAAAAAAAAAAAATCACAAAATAGGGCTGGTGGAGTGTCTCAAGGTGTAGGCCCTGAGTTCAAACCCCCGTACTGCAAAAAAAAAAAAAAAAGTGCTCAACTCATCTTTTTTTCTTCTTTTCTGCACTACTGGGAATCAAACCCAATGCTTTGCACATGTAGACAAGCACTCCGCCACTGGGCTACATCCCGTTTCTCAGCTAATGTCCTTATACTATCCTGGATTTGAGAGGTGGGTTTAGGTTCACCCTTGGAGGCTCTTCATACTTTTATAGAATTCTCTCGGTTTAACTGCCAGGCCCTCAACTTTTTCCCATTCAGTTACAGCTTTCTTGAAGTCTAAAGAAAGGAGAAGAGCCAGGGATGGTGCTGTACACCAGTAATCCCAGCTATTCAACATAGGATATTGCTGTCCAAGTTCAGTCTGGGCAAAAACACAAGACCCTATCTGAAAAACAAACTAAAAGCAAAAGAGTTGGAGGTGTGATTTAAGTGGTAGAGAGCTTGCCCAGTGAGTGTGAGGCCCTGACTTCAATCCCTAGTGAGAGAGAGGGAGAGACTTGAAATGCATTTTTCTGTTGGTTGGGACAGTGACATCTTTGTACACAGCCTCCCCAGTGACTTCAGACAGGGTTCAAAGACTTTCTTCTCTATAACTGTGCTTTACTCTTAGCACACTGAGGTGTTTAATAAATATGACAGAGAGGAAAGATGGAAGATACTTTACAGAAGATAACATTAATTACTGCATAGTAGTTTATATAAACAAGATCCCTATGGAATACACAGTTATCCCCTAAGATCTACTGACCAAGCATGAAAATCACCAAGGAAATGTGATCAGCTGTGGGGTGGGGGAAGAAGGAGGAGGAGACAGAAGACACCAGAGCAGCCTGCTATCTGGCCAGGCATATCAGTCTTTCCATTGCACATGGTTCCATCAGCTCAGGCCAGGTTTGGCCACTGCTCTGGGGCATTGAAGGCATCTCCAATTGCTGCTTGCCCTGGAGATTTGTTCTTCTGTGGGGAGTCTGTCATTTGTTTTGTGGCCCTAGTTGCTCTCCTTTACGGCTAAGGACTGGCCGATTCACCAGACCCTCCTGTGGCTTTCAGTGGGAGAAAGGGCTGAGTGGTAAACAATACTCCAGAGTGGTTCTTAACAGAAGCTTGTCTGACCTTGGCCATCTCATTCCAATTCTTGTGCCAAATCAGACTTCTAGTAGATCCCACCCACAGCTCAGATCCTCTGCCCTCAAAGACTTGCTGTAGACAGAGTATAACTGGAAACGACTCCAGTTTAAGGTTTTGTAAGGGAAGTTGAAATTGAAACTCTTCGGAGCTAATAACACATTAGCTATTTAATCAACCAGGTCACTGACAGTACCCAGACTGTCTCAGCTGCCTGCCAGCTCTAAGTGATGGATAAAGCCTGTCTGGGGAGATGTGTCGAGCAGGATTTTGAGTCTGCCTCATCACACCTACGGGCTAGGAGCAAGTGCTGTGATCAGCTTGCTATGTCTGCCCCAGTTGCAGGGTGGGGAGCAGCCCCAGGAAAGGTAGCTAGTTACCAGCTTGAGTTGCTAGAGAAGAGGAAGCTGTTGATTTGGAAACTGGGATAATGCAGATGGTTGACTGGTGAGCTATGCTCATTTAATTAAATTACGATGGCTGGGGAGCAGCTCAGCTCTTGGGGAAAACACCGTAGCAGCTTGGGAAGGAAGGCAAAGGAGGAGAAAGGGTGAGGCAGAGCTCCATGGCTCTGTAGACACGTGCATATTCAAAAACAGTCAGACCAAGGTAAAAACATTAGGCACTTTTCTGGGTTGGCATTTAAGACCTGGACAGAGCCTAGAAGAGAGAGTTAAGCCACTGGCGACCAAATGGAAGGCACAGAGTGTTTGCCACTGAGTTCCATGAATCACTGGGCACCATATGTATGGTTTTTGCCATGAAAATTAGGCAGCATTGGGGAGGGGAGTTCCATGGTTATTCAAATTTGGGGACCTGTAACGAAATTTAGGGCTGGTAGAATGGCTCAAGTGGTAGAGTGCCTGCCCAGCAAGTGTGAGGCCTTGAGTTCAAACCCCAGTACTGCCTCTCCAAATCAGTACAGTTAACTGGAGTCCAAAGTGGCTTCCTTATTTATAGTTAGCATATTTTAATGAGTTTTACCATGACATTTTCATACATGTATATAATGTCTTTGATCATATTCACCCCAAAAATGGTTCTTGGCCTGAGGAAGTTATAGAAGAGAAATGCATTAAGCTTTGAAAGTGAAAGGTAGATTGTTTCAGGCCCTGAAAGGCCTTGAGTGACAGGCTGAGGAGTTTCATTTGGGAGGTATGGAGGCTTAATGGACAGAAGTGATCCAATCAGAACTGGAAAATAATTGATTTTTGTGGGGAGTTTTTGTTGCTGTTGTTGTTGTTTTGAGACAGAGTCTCACTATGTAGCCCAGTCTGACTTCAAACTTGCAGTTCTTCTGTCTCAGCCTCCTGAGTGCTGGGATTACAGGTGTGTACCACCATGCCCTGCTGAAAAATAATTGCTCATACCATGAAGAAAAGATGGAAGGGAGGGGGTGAGTTTAATCAAGATATACTGTAAGCACTTTTGTAAATGTCATAACATACCCTTGGTACAACTATAATAAAAAATAAATAAAATATTGGAGGTAAAAAAAAATGAAAAGGAGGGAGACTGAGGCCAAAAGACTAGTCAGGAAGCTGTTCTATGTTCCAACAAGAGGTCGTAACACCTCATCTAGGGCAGACACATTGGAAGTGGGAAGAAGGGCAAAGTCAAGAGAACTCTACCCGGAGTGGTTTCTGACTTTAAGCCTCTCTGGCTGGCCCTTCCCTCATGACCCTAGAATAAAGCCAGCAGAGTGGGAGACAAATTGCTAAGATGGAGCCCTCCCTCTGTGAGGTAGAAAGTGTGTGCTCCCAGGCTAGAGATGGCAAACCCTGGAGGGCCTACCAGGGCCCTAGCAGGGCTCTTTTGCAGGCAAGAGGCCCTTGCCCCAGACAGCTCGAAGCTGCTTTCTGCTAGCTGAGAGGATGGATGATTCATCTTAGGGATTTGAGTAGTGAAGGAGGCCTTGACGCTTCTCTGGTCAGTGGCTTTCAGACCTGCCTGAATGGGGCTCAGTGCGCAAGTAGACACTTAGCATTCATGAAGCCTTGAGTTTAATCCTAGCACCACACACAGACACACACACACACACACACACACACACACACACACAGAGAGAGAGAGAGAGAGAGAGAGAGAGAGAAAATACCTGACTGAATATCAACATCCTCCAAGGAGCTCAAGAGAATAAAGATTCTCGGTCTCTATTTCCAGAGAAGTAAATTTGAGCCTAGGGATCTGCATTTTATGATGTGTTAAACTGATTATCAGATCTAGTCAAATTTAGGCTTCTTTTTAAAAGCATGTTCAGCCTCCCCCCCCCCCTTCCCGTACTAGGATTTGAACTCAGGGCCTTGCACTTGCTAGGCAGGACGCTACCCCTTGAGCCACGCCCCCAGCTCTACAATCACATATGTGCAAGGAGAAGCAACTGGTGCTGGACTGGAGGGAAGGAGGGGAGCGTCCAGCATGGCCAGGTGAGTCCACGATTCCATTTCCCATCAAGGTAAATGTTTCCCCAAATCATGTAGGAACAAGATGCACAGTACACCTGTAGTCATTGTCAGTCCTTTCAAGCAATCTGTCTCCATGAAAAGACAAAGAGAAGAGACCAAAATAAAAGCAAAAGGAAACAAAACCAAAATCAAAACAACACCTAAAGCCCCCAAATCCATTTTGCTACATGAGGTGTGAGGTTGAAAGCTTAGAGTACAGGACCCCCTTGCGACAATGGAAAAAAGCCATCTGCACAGGCATCCAGGGGAATTGCCACTCGGAGGCTTCATGACATGCAGAAGACAGGACCTGGGGATGCTGCTACCATCTTGGAAGTCACCAAACTGGGGTGGAGAAACAGTGAGCCACAGGTGTCTTGTGCCTGGAAGATCACTACCAGCCAGGTGTGTGCTGGTAGCCCCAGTGGACAGCACGGTTGGGCGACAGTGCCCGACCCCAACACTGAGTGCCTCCTGTGTGGAGGACCAACTTGTCTTGGATCTCTTTCTCATTCAGAGGAGAGCTGGCTTTCTGGAAGTCTGCACTTCCCGTTCCTCACAGACCATGACAGCCAACACACTCCAGCATCCACGGTGTCCACCACCACTTCCCATAGACCCTCTGCCCCTGACCTTCTATGCATCCTTTTGTTCCTTCATTTCATTTCGTAGATGGGTAAACTGAGACCAGAGAGGAGCAAGGCCTTGGCCAAGGTCACTAGTGTCCCATGCTTAGGGCTCCTCTGCTATTGCATAGGTTAATGCTTGATCCCATTGTTTGGGTCTAGGCTGAGGGGAACACAGTGATTCAACAGCTCAGAACACTTTTCCCACCACCCCCACGCTAGGAGCTGTCCAGGGGGTGTGTTGGTTGAGTATAAGATATCCACTAGAGAGTTTTAAGGCAAAAACAACTATAATAATGGTTAATATTTGCTGAGTACCAGGCATTGCTCTAAGCACTTTACATGTAAAACTCTTAATCCTCTCAATAACTGCAGGAGATCAATATTATCCCCATTTTACAGAAGTGGAAACTGAGGCAAAGTGAGGTTAAAATGGGCAAGATGCTACTTTCACCATATCCTGTTCTGGTAGCTGGTTTTTTGTTTTCTTTGTATTGCTTTGTGACCATTTTCAGTCACAATTTCAGAGCTGGCTTCTTTCCCCTTTACTGTCCCATGGAGCATCGGACTATTTGGGAGCTGGTAGTGTTGCCAGTTTGCCCCCAGCAGTCATTGGGCACAGGACAAGGGCCCTTTTACCAACCCTGACTTGCCCCTAGAGTGCTGGGAGTTTCCAGGGAATTCCTTCTTTGGTGATAAGGGGCTTCTTCTTAAAGGTGTGATGTTTTTTGGAGAGCTGGGTATGGAACCCAGGGCCTCGCACATGCCAGGCAAGTGGTCTACCATTGAGCGAGAGCTCCAGTTCTTCACGTGCATTCCTTTCTGAGCAGAACTGTGTGCTTAAAATAAGGACATATGGGTGGTGGCCATGGAAGGGGCACAGGTAACATCGCCTGGCAGAACTGCTGTTGAAAAATGGGCCATTCTATTAATGAGCTTGTGTTAGCGCTCACTTGACAAGAAGTTTCTCTAGGACTTTGTGACAAAAGTTTCTCTCTCCTGAAGTACTGGGGGTGAGTTTTCTTGGCTGTCTTTTTTTTTTTTTTTTGGCAGTACTGGGGTTTGAACTAGGGCCTCACTCTTGTCAGGCAGGCACTCTACCACTTGAGCCACTCCACCAGCCCTTTTCTGTGTTGAGGATTTTTTTCTTCTTAGCGATACCACATGGGGTTTATTTTATTATTTTCTTTTTCATTTTTTTCTTTACATTGTTTGGGCCACCACCCCACTGTGCTGAGGGTTTTTGAGATGGGGTCTCATGAACTGGGCTGGCCTTGAACTGTCATCCTTCTGATCTCTGACTCCTGAGTAGCTAGGATTACAGGTGTGACCCTCTAGCACTCAGCTTGGGCTGCTACGAAGAATGGGATTCTGTTCATTGCTAAAATGCTAAAGTTGAAAATTCCATCTAATTTTATGATAGGATTAACTTCTTTCTGTTCAGTTTTCCTCTAATTTTAATGGCTATTAGTCTCTGACACAATTTTAAATCGCCCAGTAATGTGTGTGCTTTTATTTTAAGCTACCTCAAATAGTTCATTAGAAATAAGCAAGGCAGAAAACACACATGAATTAAATTTCTTTTCTCTGTACAATAATCAGTGTTTATGGCGAGGTCTTGTTTGACCATCTATTTTATCTACATTTGATTTTTTATAATAAGACCAATAACCAATATTTATTGAATGGTTACTGTGTGCTAGACACTGTTCTTTACATACATTAAGTTATAACAATTCTATCAGGTATTATTATCTCCATTTTATAGATAAAGAAACTGAGTCACAGGTCAGTTAAGTAACTTGCTTGTGTTCACACAGCTAGTGAACAGTACAGCCAGGACTCTAACTCAAAGTCTGGATGCCAGTAGATCTTACAGCTGCAGGGGATATAGGAAATGCCTGGGGCGCTTATTTGCCAGGACTGGAGAGTTGCTTGCTATTACATAGTGAGTGAGTAAAGGCCAGGACTCCATTAAACATCCTTTGATGCACCAGTCGGTCCTCTATGATGAAGAATTACTGATCCAAAATGCCCAAAGTGCCAATTTTGAGAAATCTTGTGCACCAACCATTATAACCATCTTTTTGAGCTCTGCAAAGGCTTTTTAGCCTGGTTCTCTGTCCTTGATCTTCCTGGACAACTGAACTCCCCCAGAATGGGCTGGGCTCCCACAGTGTGAAAATGGACGCCTGATGGGGAAGGGTTGCTGAAAGCAAAAAACCTTCTTGCTGACCCAAAGGAAGGCAGGTCCTGCAGGAGAAGCTCTGGGCTCCCGGCCACTCTGAGCTTGTGTTAGCGCTCACTTGACAAGAAGTTTCTCTAGGGCTTTGTGACAAAAGTTTCTCTCTCCTGGAGTACTGGGGGTGAGTTTTCTTGGCTGTTACATTAGGAACGAGTTCCCCATTCCTGTGACTACAGCCATCCCGAAAGGCCTGCATTATTGAGGCCCCAAACCCCAGGTGCTTCACATGTCCCCTTGCTACTCTCCTCCCTTCTCCTGTGTCCCCTCTGTGCTCAGCTTGTCCACACTAACCCAGCACACCATGTCTGCTCTGTGTCTCTGAGAGGTCCCTCCTACCCTTCCAGCTACCCTGGGCCAGGGACACAATTGACACTGTGAGCCCCTGAGTGGATCTGGTGGAAGGAGTGCCAGTGTGGAGGGGGCACTGCACAAGGACTCGGCAGTCTGCTAGGTCTGTGCACAAAGAGCCCTGCGTAGGACTCCTTGCAGCCTGGGTTACATGTGTCTCCTCCATGGGGCCTGGCACAGGGCTCTGCATGGAGCTCGCTGTCAACAGTTATTTTTTTTTTGGAGGGGGGGGTACTGGGATTTTAACTCAGGGCCTACACCTTGAGCCACTCCACCAGGCCTTTGTTATGAGGGTTTTTTCAAGAAAGAGTCTCATAAACTATTTGCCTGAGTTGGCTTCGAACCATGAGCCTCCTGATCTCTGCCTCAAGTAGCTAGGATTACAGACATGAGCCACTGGAGCTCCGCATTGTCAATTGATGGAGTAGACATCACTGTTGTGCTCTGCTCACCTCTCTGGAGCCATAGAAATCACTTCCACCAATGGACGCAGGTGGCAGCAGCAGCCTCCTCCAGGCCAAGGATGGGGGTACACATGGCAGGCCTTGCCCACCACGCAGGCACCTGGACACAGTGGGGAGTCTTGCACTTCCTGTGGGCTTCTCTTGTCCTTCCTCCTTCTCCCTCTCAGCCACACCCTCTGGGCTCTATGCTCCTTAAGGCAAGAACTATTCACTATGTCAGCTGAGACTGATCAAGGGCCTACCAGGTGCCAAATCATAACTGAGTGTTACAGGCATGGCAGCTTAAAAGAAAGACGTGGAACCTGATTCTTGGGACATCGAGAGTATGAGCTAGCAACTTCCAGTGGGAGGCGTGTAATGGAAGAACGAATGCAGGGGAGCTCCTTACTGCTTCCTACCAGTCTATGGACGTGCTGGAAGTTCAGTGGCTGTGATTTTCCTCTTAAAAGCCACCCTGGCGTTCCATTCCTCGGTGCTGACCCTGTCCACAGGCAAAGGTTGCCAGTTCTGCACACGGCCTGGTTTGATAAAAACCACAAGTACCTCTCCACTCAGTGTCCAGCTTCATGATCTGTTATAATATGGTTCAGAGAGCACAGGAATCGTCAAAAGATCCGTTTTGTCCTCCCTAGTATTTGAGTTAATGTCTCTCAGGCACCTCCTCCTCAGCAAAATCAGAGCAACCACCATCATCACCAGCATCCCAGGAGCCCCACTGAGTTACAAAATGGTGTCAGCCTGAGCAGCCCTCCTCTTCTACCACAAGGGATCCCCACAACTAGAGACGCGTTTGGGCCACAGGTGTCTCAGTTAGCTGAGGGAGGAACTTGGGAACTAGTTATTAGAACAAGCTTTGAAGTCCCCCTGGTCCAGGGTTCCCAAACAGTACAAATGAAACTGGGAGGGGATGGGAAACATTTTTTTGGTGGTACTGGGATTGAATTCAAGGCCTTGAGCTTCCCAGGCAAGCTCTCTACCACTTGAGCCACACCTCCAATCCTTTCACTTTTAGTTTGTTTTTCAGATAGAGTTTTGAACCTTTGCCAAGGCTGGGCTCACCCTGTGATCCTCCTACTTCTACTTCCTGCTTAGCTGTGATTACAGGCATATACCACCACACTTGGCTTGTGTTTGAGATAAAGTCTTCCTGATTTTTGCCCAGGCTGGCCTCGAACCACAATCCTCCTATCCCTACCCCCTAAGTAGTTGGGATTACAGGTGTGAACCACTGCATCCTGCTAGATGAACATTTTTAATTTCACTAGCTCCACTGAACTTGTGGTTTGGGAAAATAGAACCAGCACAGCAAACCTAGGATTCTATGAATGTTTTGTTTATGCAAGGTTCAGGAAAAAAAAGAGGTGAACTAATTGAAAGAAAGAGCCAGATAAATAATCATTCCATTGACAAAATGATGTGACAAAAAAGAGGTGAACTAATTGAAAGAAAGAGCCAGATAAATAATCATTCCATTGACAAAATGATGTGACAAAAGTCATGAAGGTGGCACACAAGTGACTGAAGTTTGGAAGCAGTGATCTAGTAAGTCTCTTCGTGTCAGTAATGAAGCAACTGAGAACCAGCAGGATGAAGTGTAAGGTCGGCAAAAGCAACCAGGGGTTAGAACTAAATCACGGCACTCCAGGTGTTTCCTGCCTCTGCAGACCACCCCTTCCCTGTCCTCTCCCCACTAAGAGGCATCTTGATTAGGGCTCTTTTATCTGTGAAGTAACAGCTTTAGTGAGATATATAATCCATTTTCCATAAAATCCACCATTTTAAAGTATACAATTTGGTGGGTTTAACAGATTCTTAGAGCTGGGCAGCCACCATGACCATCTTGGGACATTTACACTGGCCCCAAAAATACCTCTTATCAGTTAGTGCTGTCATGTCTCCTCCCCGCCAACCCCCTGGCAGCAATTGATCTAATTCTGTCTCCATGGACTTGCCTGTTCTGGACATTTCATATAAATGGCATATTTGATCTTTTGTGTCTGACTTATTAAATCTGGCATGTTTTCAAAGTTCATCTGTGTTATGGCATGTCCCAGTGCTTCATTCATTTTTATGGCTGGAAAATGTATATTCTTTTTGTATGGTTATACCACATTTTACTCACCCATTTATCAGCTGATGGACATTCGGGTTGTTTCCACGTTTTGGCTATTATAAAGAATACTAAAGCAGGGATGGTGGTTCACACTTGTAATCCCAGCACTTGAGAGGCTGAGGAAGGAGGATTGTGAGTTGGTTACATGGCGAGTTTGAGACCAGCCTGAGCTACATAGATACTCTCTCAAAAAAAAAAAATCTCAAGAAGGTTCTTGTGATGAAGAAGAGGAGGAGGAGGAAGAGGAATGCTGTTATAACCATTGGTGTACAAGATTTTGCACAACGCATGTCATCACTTTCCTCATTTATATACCTAGGGAGTAGAGTTGTGGAGTCACGTGATGTGGTTTGGGCTCTTGATTGTAGACAACAGAAACTACCTCTGGTCCTCTCGAACACAGAGGAAATGTACTGGAAGGAGAGTGGAGGCGTCCACAATCTACAAGGAGAGGCTGAAGGGCTGGGTCTGTGGCAAGAGCCTCAGGAAGCTCAATGGCAATGGAGCCATAGGGGCAGAAAGCGGGGTGATCCCATTCCTGCCCATCAGAAAGGGCCATGCTGACACCCTTACAACAATAGACAGGTTAACAAGAAGAAAGTGTAAAAACTTTTTTTGATCATAGTTCTATGTGACATGGAGCTTTCAGACTGAAGACCCAAAGACTCAGAGTGATCCAATTTTCTTAAGTTTAAAGAACCAAAAAAGGTGTGGATCACTGTGAGAGATAGACCATACCTGAGATGCTCCTGAGCGGGGAACCCTTCTTGGCCTCTCCTGTAGCATTCTTTCCTCCCTTGTATGATACAAGACCCTGTCTGAAATGGGGACCTTATGATCTAAAAAAATCAAACAAGGTAGGTAATAAAATTTCTTATTGGTTATTTATATTTTAATTTTTTATTAACACATAGCACTTACACATATTTATGGAGTACAGTGTGACATGTCAGTACCCAGGGTGTGTAAATGATCAGGTCGGAGTAATTAGTAAAATATCACCTTGCACAGTGATCATTTCTTAGTGTGGGAACAATCAAAAATCCTCTCTATTTTGAAATATTCAAGAAATTGTTGTCAACCCTTGTTATCCTACTGTGCTATAGAAAATTAGAATTTATTCTTCCTGTCAAACTGTATCCATTAACCACTCCACTCCTTTCACCCCCACCCTTCCCATGCTCTCGTAACCGCCTTCTGTACTTCTTTGAGATCAGTATTTTAGCTTCTACATAAAAGGGAGAACATGTGCTATTGGTCTTTGTATGTCCAATGATTTATTTCACTTACACACAGTGCCCTCCAGGTGTACCCATATCTTAGCTATTGTGAATACTTCTTCAGTGAACACAGGAGGGCAGGTGTCTCTTGGGCATAACTGACTTCAGTTCATTTGGATTCATACCCAGTGGTGAGATCGCTGTGTCAGACTGCACGCACTTCTAGTTCTAGTTTTTGGAGGATTCTCCATACTGTCTCCCATAATGGCCATGCTAGTTTGCATTTCTACCAACAGTGCATGAGTGTTCTCCTCTCTCCTTGTCTTCAGCAGCATTGCTTTTATTCTTTTGTCTTTTTGTTAATAGCTATTCAACCTGGGCAAGATGATAGCTCATTGTGGATTTTTTTTGGCAGCACTGGGGTTTGAATTCAGGGCATTATGCTTGCTAGGCAGGCGCTCTACCACTTGAGCCACTCTGCCAGACCTCATTGTGGTTTTGATTTGCACTTTCCTGGTGATTACTGATGGAGAGCACTTTTTTCATATGCTTCTTGACCGTTGGTATATCCTCTTTTGAGAAATGTCTATTCAGGTCATTTGCCCATTTTTAAATCGAATTATTTGATGTTTTTACTGTTGAGGGTTTTTTTTTATATATAGTCTAGAAACTGATCTCTTGTTGGATTAGTAGTTTGCAAATATTTTCTCCTGTTCTGTAGGTTGTCTTTTCACTTTGTTGATTGCTTCCTTTGCTATACAGAAGATTTTAGGGTTTTGTTTTGTTTTGTTTACAGTACTGGTTTTTTAACTCAGGATAGGTGCTCTACTGCTTGAGCCATGCCTCCAACTCTTTTTTTTTCCTTCACTTTTATTAAGATGTATTCATTGTACAGGGGGATTCATTGCAATAATTCTAAATAGGCTTACAGTGTACATTGGTTAGATCGCCCCTACCATCTCTCTCCCCCACAACCCCTCCTTGCCCCACTTATAAATGTAATTGCAAGAGGTTTCATTGTTCAATTTCATATATGTATTTGAAGCCCACCAACAATATTCCTCACCTTAATCCCCTTCATTTACCCTCCCCCCCAGTACCCCCCCCCACTATACCTATTTTGTAGTCTAGTCTTTTGTTACTAATTCCTGAGACAATGTTCAGGGGTTTTTGTTATTGTTGTTGGTTGTTTGTTTATTTGAAACAAGATCTAGCTAAGTAAACCAGACTGGTCTGGTACTCACTATGTAGCTCAGGCTGACCTAGGACTCATGATCCTCCTGACTCAGCCTCCTGAGTGCTTGGATTATAGACATGTATCATCATACCTTATGCATTTTTAGTTTTGTGTCATTCCATTCGTGAAGTTTTACTAATGTTGCCTGTTTCAGGAATCATCCAAAAAAAAAAAAAAATCTTTGCCCAGACCAATCTGCTAAAGCCTTTCCCCTAAGTTTTCTTTTAGTAATTTCATATTAGTGAATCTTACATGTAAGCCTTTGATTCGTTTTGAATTGACTTTTTTTACATGGTGAGAGATAGGGCTCTAGTTTCTTCCTTCTGCATGTGGATAACCAGTTTTCTCAGCACCATTTTCTGAAGAGACATTCCTTCCTCCAATGTATGCTCTCGCTGCCTTTGCCAAAAAAATTAGTTGGCTGTAAATACATGGGTTCATTTCTGGGCTCTCTATTCTGTTCCACTGGTCTATGTGTTTGTTTTTATGGTAGTGCCATGCTGGGTTGGTTTCTGTAGCTTTGCAGGGTGTTTTGAAGTCAGGTATTGTAATGCTTCTAACTGTACTCTTCTTATTCAGGGCTGCTTTGGCAATGTGGAGCCTTTGTAGGTACTATACACATTGTAGGTATGTTTTTTATATTTCCATGAAGAATATCACTGGCAAAAAAACAGTGATACTGGCAGTTTGGAAGGAATTGCACTGAAATTGTAATCATTTAGGGTAGTATGCACATTTTAACAGTATTCTTCCAGTCTATGCCATGAGTTATCTTTCCACATTTTCTTGTGTCTTTTTCTTCAGAGAATTCCTTGCTTTATTTATGTATTTATTTATTTTTGAGACAGGGTCTCACTATGTTACCCAGGCCAGTCTTGAACTCCTGGGCTCAAGTGATCCTCCTGGGTCAGCCTCCCAACCAGGTGAGACTACAGGTTTGCATCACCATGTACAGCTCAGGGATTTCTTTATGGCCAGCTTTTCCACAGAAAGGTGTGGGGGAAGTTAGAGTAATATTTTTAGGATTTGTGGAAACCGTATTAGGCTTTGAGGAAAACAGGTTCTGTCCCAGCAGCACAACAACTAAGAGATAGCAGAGATAAATGGGACTTCATAAAACTAAAAAGCTTCTGCTCATCAAAAGAAATGGTCTCTAAACTGAAGAGAACACCCACAGAGTGGGAGAAAATATTTGCCAGCTATACATCAGATAAAGGACTGATAACCAGAATATATAGGGAACTTAAAAAAACTAAATTCTCCCAAAACTAATGAACCAATAAAGAAATGGGCAAGTGAACTAAACAGAACTTACTCAAAAGAAGAAATTCAAATGGCCAAAAAACACATGAAAAAATGCTCACCATCTCTAGCAATAAAGGAAATGCAAATTAAAACCACACTAAGATTCCACCTCACCCCTGTTAGAATAGCCATCATTAGCAACACCACCAACAGCAGGTGTTGGTGAGGATGCAGGGAAAAAGGAACCCTCTTACACTGTTGGTGGGAATGTAAACTAGTACAACCACTCTGGAAAAAAATTTGGAAGCTACTTAAAAAGCTAAACATAGATCTGCCATTATATACCCAAAAGACTGTGACACAGGTTACTCCAGAGGCACCTGCACACCCATGTTTATTGTGGCACTATTCACAATAGCCAGTTATGGAAACAGCCAAGATGCCCCACTACTTAGGAATGGGTCAAGAAAATGTGGTATCTATACACAATGGAATTTTATGCAGCCATGAAGAAGAATGAAATGTTATCATTCGCTGGTAAATGGATGGAATTGGAGAACATCATTCTGAGTGAGGTTAGCCTGGCTCAAAAGACCAAAAATCGTATGTTCTCCCTCATATGTGGACATTAGATCAAGGGCAAACACAACAAGGGGATTGGACTATGAGCACATGATAAAAGCGAGAGCACACAAGGGAGGGGTGAGGATAGGTAAGACACCTAAAAAACTAGCTAGCATTTGTTGCCCTTAATGCAGAGAAACTAAAGCAGATACCTTAAAGCAACTGAGGCCAATAGGAGAAGGGGACCAGGAACTAGAGAAAAGGTGAGATCAAAAAAAATTAACCTAGAAGGTAACACACACGCACAGGAAGTTAATGTATAGCTATCCTTATCTCAACTAGCAAAAACCCTTGTTCCTTCCTATTATTGCTTATACTCTCTCTTCAACAAAATTAAAGATAAGGGCAAAATAGTTTCTGCCGGGTATTGAGGGGGTTGGTGGGGGAGAGGGAGGGGGCGGAGTGGGTGGTAAGGGAGGGGTGAGGGCAGGGGGGAGAAATGACTCAAGCCTTGTATGCACATATGAATAATAAAAAAAATAAAAATTAAAAAAAAAAAAGAAAACGGATTCTGGTTTCCATGACCCGCCTTGGCAAAAAGGAATTCTAGTTTCATTGACTTTCCTCAGAGGAGAACTAGGGACAAGAGACAAGAAGGAAAAAGAAAGTCAGATAAAAACTTTGCTTCTGAGATCTTCACTTTGGGATATCGTTTTCTTACCCCAACAAAACCATAGGCATCGGCCTCTCCAGAGAAATGCTTGGTCCTGCACCCTGTTGTAGCTACCCTTCTGGGCAGATTCAATTGGTTAGGCCTTACGTGTCCACTGTCCCTGTCCTCTCCAGCTCTAGGCCAGGGAGAGGAAGGATCACATAATAAGCAGCTTCCCCAAAAGAAAATTAAGGCAACAATATGAAGTTGGAGTTGGGGAAAATGCTAGATGGACAACAAAAAGATAGACACCTACTACAACAGAGCCAGATTGTAAGGGGGAAAAGCTAGCTCACAGCAGAAGGAGGGAGGAAGAAAAAAAGAGAGAGAGGGAGAAAGAGAGCAGAGTCACTGCCTTCAGCTGATTCTGAAGCCACCCAACCTCTGCATTTCCAGTTACAGGAGCCAATGTGACTTAGATTTTGAGTTGCTTGTACCAAATGCATCCTGAATGAGAAAAAACAAGGAAGCCAGTGAGAAGACCTGGGTTCTTCTGGGTTCTAGCCCTATTTGCACCAAGTGTCTCTTAGTCAAAACATTTGATTTCTGAATCTTAGTTTCCCGCTCAGCCCCCCCAGAGTTGCTATGAAGTGAAATGAAGGCTGTAAGAGCCCTGAATAAAGTGGAAAGGCTTGTGACTTTTCCCCACAGATTCTTATAATCAAAGAAGACAGGAGCAAAAACAGGATAGTAAACGAACAAACAAACAGCTGTTTTCTCAAAGGCTTTAACATTCCAGGCTCCCATTTGGCCCCAGTTTCACGTGTCCTCTGTACTTGGCAGCTGGGTGGGAGGTAGTGGGAGGTAGGGAAGGGAAGGAAATGCTTTGAAGTAGAATTGGGTCAAAGCTGATCATTAAACAGCGTGTAGTTCTGGAGAATTTGCTTTTCCTCTTCTCTTAAAGACACAGGAGAAACTGTAGGAGGAAATGGAGGTGATCCAGATATGCCAGATATCTTACCTTCACTTACGTATTTTATTCTTACAGCACTCCTGGGAGGGATGACTGCCCCATTTCTGAGATGTGGAGACAGCTCAGGGAGGTGAAGTCACCTGTTGAAGATAAGGATGCAGGATTCCAGGCTCTTTGAATTACACCCCGCCCGCCCTAAGGAAAACAGAAATATCCCGCTTGGCACCTGAGCACTAAAAGTTTCAGTGGAGCCTAGGAAGGGCTGAGCTTAGGAGGGTGTCGCTTCCTCAGGTCAACTTCAAGCATTCTTTTTCCCCAAGGAAGAACATCATGTTTATCAGATTTGACATATTTGGTAACTACTAAGGATATCCTTGAAGGACACTCAAGAAACTGGTCATATCGGTGAATCGAAGGCGGCCAAGGACTGAGTCAGTTAGTGACAGGGAAGAAAGAGAAATTTACTTCTCAGTGTTGACCTTTTCGTCTTTCTTTTTCAATTAATCAACATGATTTTTTTTAAGCAGTTCTAAATCACAGCAAAATTGAGTGCAGAGGGGTTGGTGGTGAGGCTCAGTGGTAGAGCACTTACCTAGCACGCACGAGGCACTGAGATTGATTCTCAGCACCACACACAGGGTGGAAAATACAGAGACTTCCAGTGTGTACCCTCTGTCCCCACACGTGGACAACACCCCCTCCGTTTACACTATGGCATCCCAGATCAGAGTGATACTTTTGTTACAATTGATGAATCTACACTAATACTTCACTATCACCTGGAGTCCATAGCTTACATTAGGTCTCATTCTCGGTGGTGTACATTGTGTGGGGTCCACCATTGTCATGTCACACAGAAGAGTATCACCACCCTAAAAATCCTCTGTGCTCTGCCTATATCCGTCTCTCCTCCAACCCCTGGCAACTATTATTATCTTCCTAGTTTAGAATTTTCCAAAATGTTATATAAAGTTGTCTCTCCATCCTCAGAGGTATGTTCTAAGACCCCCTCAGTGTATGCTGAAACCAGAGGTTATCAAACATATACCATGTTATTCCCTCTATACACGTTTGTGATAAAGTTTACAAATCAGGTATAGTAAGGGGTTAACACAAATAATAATGAAACAGAACAATTTTAACAATGTACTATAATAAAAGTCATGTGTGTTCTCTCCCTATCTTTAAATATCTTATTGTACTCTCCGCACCCCTCTTGAGATGACGCATGATGAGACGAAGCGAGGTGAATGGCGGAGGCATTGAGACATAGTGATACCTGACAGCAGATCTGATAACTGAGGTAGGCGCTAAGTGACCACAGGAGGGTAGCATATATAACATGGATACACTGGACAAAAAGATGGAGCAGGATGGTCTGAGATTTCATCACATCATTTGAATGGTATAAAATTCATAACTTATGAATTGTTGATCTCTAGAATGTTCAATTTAATATTTTTGGTCCATGGTTGAGCATAAGTGACTGACCCCATGAAAAACAAAACTACAGATAATGGGGCGGGGTGGGCTACTGCAATTGGGATCTCAGAGTATGTATTAAGCCAAGCCTTAAGGATTGGCTTCTTTCACTTAGCAATGTGTATTGAAATTTCTTCCATGCCTTTTTGTGGCTTGATAGCTCTTATTTTTCTTTTCTTTCTTTCTTTTTTTAGTGCTGAATTATGTTCCATGGTTGAGAGGTATTTATGGCTTATTTATACGTTTCCTACTGAACAACATCTTGGTTGCTTCCCGGGCTTGCAATTATGAATAAAGCTCTTATAAACATCCAGGTACAGGTTTTTGTGTGGACATAAGTTTTCAGCTCCTTTGGGTGAATACCAAGGAATATGTGATGGTCAGCCTTTCACTGCTGTGATCAAATTCCTGATAGACATAATTTAAAGGAGGAGAGATTTCTTTTGGCTCACTGTTTCAGAAGTTTTAGTCCATAGTTGGCTGGTTCCATGGGGAAATAGAACATTACGGCAGCAAGAGCATTTAGGAAAGCAAAAATGTTTTTGTGGTGGCCAGGAAACAGACAGAAACCAAGAGGAAGGGGCAAGAGACAAGATATAACCTGGAGGGCTGGGGCATGGCTCAAGTGGTAGAGCACCTGCCTAGCAACTGCAAGGCCATGAGTTCAAACCCAAGTACTGCCAAAAAAAGGTATATTCTTCAAAGGAACACCCCTAGTGACCTACTAACGTTTTTATCACCTGCTAAAAATACCATCGAATTATGAATCCATCAGTGGATTAATCTATTCCTGGTATCAGAGCCTTCAAACCAATCACTTCCCAAATGTCTCCAATATATGAGCCTGTGGGGGGAATAATGCCATATTCAAATTATGGCATTATACAACTGCTTGACCATATGGTGAGGTTATGTTTAGTTTTGTAAGGAATTGCCAAAAATGTCTTCAAAAGTGGCTGTACCATTTTACATTTCTACCAGTAATGAGCAAGGAATCCTGGTGTTCCACACCCTCACAGCATTTTTTTGTCATCAGTCTTGGATTTTGACCATCCCAAGAAGTGTGCAGTGGATCTTATTTTTATTTTAATTTCCAACTTTCTGATGGCTATCATTGAGCTTTTCAGATGCTTACTTGCCATCTGTATGTCTTCTTTAGTGAGATGTCTGTCCAGATCTTTGTTCCAATTTGTTTTTTTAAGCCCAGGCTGACCTCAAACTTGAGATCCTCCTGCCTCTACTTCCTGAGTGCTAGCATTACAAGCATGCACCACCACACCCAGCTTTTGCTCATTTTTAAACTGAGTTTTTAAAAAATGTTCTTATTGTTGAGTTTTAAGAGTTCTTTATGTATTTTAAACAACAGGTTTGTTTTTTTGTTTTTGTAGAAAAAAAAATAAGATGTGTCTTTTTGCAAATATTTTCTCCCAGCCTGTAGCATGTTTTCTTATTCTTTTGGTATCGCCTATCAAAGAACAGATGTTTTTAATTTTAATGAAGTCCAAGTCAATTCTTTCTTTCATGGATCATGCCTTTTGTGTTGTATCTGAAAAGTCACAAAATTAACTGAAATGGAACATGGGTCTAAATGTAAGCATAGACCTCCTAGAAGAAAATGTAAGTGAAAACCTAGATGACCTTGGTGTGGCAATGACTGTGTCTTCCTATACATGAACATGGGATATCTTTCCATTATTTAGTTAGTTTTTGGTATTTTTCATCAAGGTTTTCTGTTTTCCTCATGAGATTTCATACCTAAAATTTCATACCTAAGTATGACATTTTTAAACACCTAAGTATAAAATTTATACCTATGTATTTTTAAACCTAATTATTTAAAATTTTGGGGTGGGTGATAATATAATGATAAGGTTTTTACCATAAATGGTAAATTACTATTCTTAATTTCAAATTCCACTTGTTTATTGCTAGTATATAGGAGAGTGATTGACTTATAAACCTTGTATCATGGACTCTTCCCATAATCCCTTATTAGTTCTGTTAGTTTTTTTTGTTTGGTTTTGTCAGTTCTTTCAGATTTTCTATATAGAGGATTATGTCAGCTACAAAGACGGACAGGATGGTGTACACACCATGGAGTCAGGAGGCTGAAGTAGGAGGATCACACGTTCAAGTCTAATTTGGTAAGACCCTGTCTCAAACAGGGTCTTTCCTGTATCTAGTTGATATAATCATGAAAATATTTTTCCCTTAGTGTGTGATGTTAATGGATTTTTTGAATGTTGAATCAACTTTGAATACATGGAAAATTCCTCTCGGTCACTCAGTCTATAGATCGAGTATGTCTCTCAAAGTTCTTATGTTGACACCCAGTCCCCATGTAAGGATATTTAGGAGTGAGAAATCTGGGGGCTGAGGAGGGCCCCAAATGAATGAGATTAGTGTCTTTGTACAAGAGACCCCAGAGAGCTCCCTCATCCCTTTTATCAGGAAAGAACACAGAAAAAAAATGGCCTTTTTTTTTTTTTTTAAACCTTGTGGTACTGGGGAATTGAACCCAAAGCCTTGTACTTGGTAGGAAAGCTATGCTATCAGCCTTTTTGTTTGTATCTTGTTTTTGAGATAGGGTTTTATTAACTTTGCCTAGGCTGGCCTTGAACTCGTGATCCTCTGACCTCCAACTCTCAGGTAGCTGGGATTATAGGTGTAAGCCACAGAACCTAGCTGAAAAACAGCCTTTCATGACTAGTGGACCTAAAATCTACTGTCATCTTGATCTAGAACTATTAGGAATAAATGCTTGTTGGTTAAACCACCCATTTTATTTTGTTATTTTATTATAAAAGACTGAACAGACTTAAATAGTCATGGTGTGTGTAATTGTTACTTTAACACATTATCGTATTTAACTTATAATTTTTTTTTGATACTGGGGTTGAGACTCAGGACTTCGTGCTTGCCAAGCAGTTGGATATTTCTTCTGTTCTAATGTATGAATTCAATGCCATAAATTTTCATTCTGCAGTGATTTTGCTGGATCCTATACATTTTGATAAGTTTTGTTTTACTTTATTTTTGGTGGTAGCAGTTGAACTCAGCCTCATACTTGCTAAGCAGTTGCCCAACCACTTGAGCCATGCCCCCAGCTGTTTTTGCTGTGGTCAATTTTGAGATAGGGTCTTGCTTTTTCCCTGGATCAACCTGGATGGCAATCCCCCTATTTGTACTTCCCCGAATGAAAGTGCCACTGCTCCTAGCCATTGGTTCAGATGAGGTCTTGCTAACTTTTTTCCCAGCTGGCCTCCAAAACTACTGCCATCCTCTCCATCTCTGCCTCCCACAGGCTTGAATTACAGGCTTGAGCCACTGGGCCCAGAGGTAAGTTGTATTTTTATTTTATTTCCAAATATTGTAGAAATTTCTTATAATATTTAATCTCTGACCCATGTATTATTTTGAAGTGTGTTGTTGTTTAATATATGAGTATGTTGTGTTTTTCCAGTTATCTTCCTGTTATTGATTTCTAGTTTAATTTTATTGTGGCCTGGGAGCAGACATCATAAATAAAATCATAAATAATTTTTTAAATTATTTATTAAGGTTTGTCTTATGGCCCCAAATGCGGCCTAGCTTAGTGAACGTTCCTTATAGGCTTGAGAAGAGTGTGAATTCTGCTGTTGTTGGATGAAGTAGTCTACAGATGTCAATAATATCCAGTTGATTGATGGCATTGTTCAGTTCAACTACATCCTTTTCGATTCTGGAGGAATTAAGTAGGGAACAAAAGTCGACATGTCTTTTGTGAGCTTTTTTTTTTTTTTCCAGTGCTGGGGATCAAACTTAGGGCCTTGAGCATGCTAGGCAAGCCCTCTACCACTGAGTTATACCCCAGCCTCTAACGTTCCACTTTCAGAACAAAGATTTGGTCCAGAATGTGAAAATTCAATTTCTAGAGTATGTGCCAAAGTCTCAGTCTCTCTGTATTGATATGCCAGCCCATGAGACTTGAATTAAGGGGATGACCCCTGAGGCAGAATGACATCCTCCATCATCAAAGAGAGATCTCACACTCACTGACCTCCACTGAGCAAAGATGTGGCCTGGGATGTTTCAAGATCATTAGTAAGATGTGAGGTGTGATGAGGTTTTCTTCTTAGCTTTATTCCCTTCATCCTAAGCCAAAATTGATTCATTGTCCTTGACATCCCAGAGGGAAGAGGGATCAGGGTACTGAGTCTACCTGCAGAGAAGGCAAGCATCCAGGGTGGCCAGCACAGTGTCAGGAGTCAAGTGTCTTAGTTTCCTGGGGCTGCCAAGACAGAACACCCTAAATGTGGTTCCTTTAAAACAACAGAATAATTGCCTCCCGGTTCTAGAGGCCAGAAGCCTGGAATCCACAAGTCAACAGGGCCGTGCTTTCTTGAAGGCTCCAGGGGAGGACCCTTCTTTGCCTCTTCATAGCTTCTGGTGGCTGGTGATATTCCTTGGTGTTCCTTGGTTTGCAGATGCATCATTCCCTCCTTGTATGGCCTCCTCCCATGTGTCCCTGTGTCACTGTAATCTCTGCATATAAGGACACCCGTTATTGGACCAAGGCTTCCTGTTTACATTTGCAAAGACCCTATTTCCAAATAAGGTCACATTTACATGTTAGACTTCAGTCTGTCATTTTGGGGTACAAAATTCAGCCCATAGCAGCGTGCTTTTTCTGTCTTCCAAGTTCACCAGCAAAAGGTATCTGCTGAGGTGACAGCCGGGACAGAATTAACAGTGACCAAGGGAAGGAGGGCAGCAAGATGAACTCGTGAGGTAGCAGCTCCTACAGTTCTGCAGAGGAGGCAGTGAAGGGCATGGGAAGCCAACTCCACCCTGCATCTCCTGCCCATCCTTGGCAGAGACACATTTTCAAAACTAACGTCTCAGTATCAGTTTGGTTTTTAGCAGTACTGGGGTTTGAACTCAGAGCCTTACCACCTGAACCATGCCTCCAGCCAAAACTAACATCCCAAGGTAGATGTGTGCATGTAATTCAACCCAATTTTTAGGAGAGCTTTCTCAGAATTCTGCTCAGATTTATCATCAAACAGTTCTGAAAAATCCCATCAGATGCTGACTCAGGCCTGGCAGGGAAAGTTGCCACAGGCACTGGGTTCTGGCATCGATTTGTGACTTCCCAGCGGGACAACTTCAGGGGTGGAAGCACATAGGCCTGATTGCCTTCTCAGATTAATATTTAATAGGATGACCGCCCCCATCCAGCCTGCCAGCCCAGGATCTGTGCCACAAGTCAAGGCTTGGCCTTGCTGTGCGCAAGGGCTGTGAGGAAGATTTGGCAAAATTTTAATTAACTGAAGATAAACATACATGGGGTGTAAAAGTCCATTAGCTGACAGAACCACCCAGAGAGAAAAGGTCTCACTAATCACACGCCACAGCAGGTGAAATGACCCGCAGATCGGCAGTGTCCATTTGATTTCAAATTAAAAACCATATTTTCAAAATAAATATGCATGGGGCTCCTGATGATTATGTTGCTTCCCCTGAAAAGCAGGGAAGCTGGATGTTAACGAGCGACTATTTTCAATATGCAAGCCCAGGAAATATTTGAGCCCATACGCAGCAAAATGAGGCTGGAACTGCCATTCCCTTGGAGGGGGAAGGAAGTTGGGTGGGAAACCAAGACAAGGCAGTGGGAAACTGAGAACCCGTCCTCAATCAAGAATACACATAACACATGGCCTGGGCTGGATCAGTAGAATCTCTGAGTGTGTGGGAAGTCAGGTGAGGCCTCCTATTTCCTCAGTAAGCAAAGCTAGGTTTTAGAACAGGCCTGTGATTGGCCAACCTTTGTCTAGACTGCAAGCTGGCCGAGCCAGCAGGGCTAGAGTTTGAGTCCACAGTGTTCTAGAAGGAAGAATTTGTACAATTTGGTGAGAAAGTAGGAAGTACCTTCACTTGTTAGGATGTATGTCTATCACTTAATATGTAACAAATCTAGAGATTAGAATAATTAAGGGGGCTTAAGAAAGACCATATTCTGGCGCACCTTACACTCTAATGGGAATCACGTGGCAATTAAGTTGGAGACCTGAATGGCAGGAAGAGCTGGCCGTGTAAAGATGTAGGGAAGGCATTCCAGGGAACAGCAAGTGCAAGGACCCTAGGGCTTCATCTGTGGGAGGAATGGAGAAAAGACCAGTGAGACTGGAGCTCAGTGAGGCAGGAGGTGAGCACTAGAAGAAATGAATAGATGGGGACAATGTTAAGGAGACTGGATTTTATTCCAAGGGCAGTTATTTATGTGAAACTTGTCACCCCCACTAGATTATAAACTTCCAGAAGGCAGAGACTGTATCTGTCCTCCTCACTTAAGACCTAGTCTTCATTCCAGGGCATGTAGGGACTACCTTTTCTTTTTCTTTAAGTCTTTTACAGTATGGTGCACACCAGATTCCAAGATGGCCACCAATGGCCCTTGTCTCCTTGTATAGTCCTTTCTCATACTGAAAGGATAATCCTTTGTGTTCAGTAAGATAAGGGAGAAGTGACAGCATATGACATTCAAAGCTGAGCCATAAAAGTTATTCCAACATCTGTCTTGGTCTCTGGATTTCTTGCTCGAGGGGAGGCCAACTGTCATGCCATGAGGTCAGTGAAGCCTCAACACAGAGAGGCCCACATGGAGAAGAACTGAGTCCCTGGACAGAGCCAGCAATCAACTTGCCAATCAAGAGAATGAGCCAACTTGGAAGTGGCTCCTCCCACCCCAGTCGAGCCTTCATATGATTGCAGCCAGGTGGGAGACCCCGAATCAAAACTCCCCAGCTGAGACCTTCCCAAATTCTTGACCAACAGAAACCATGAGAGATGAAAAAGGATGATGCCTTTAAGCTTTTAGGTGATTTGTGATGCACCATAAATAGAACACGTCATGTGAGGTCATGCAGAAAGTAGTGGGGGCGAAACACAACTATGAGGAAGCCCTTAAAAGGGACATTTTAATGAAGGACAGAGGGTCAGGGAATACCTGAGACAAGGGAGGACTGACATTATTCCATAAAGACATCTCACAGTCAGGTCTGAATGACAAGAACAGTTGAAAAATAAATTTATCAGTTATCTCCTGTGAAGGCAACAAAAGTCAAGAACTTCAAGATGTATTTGCAAGAATCTAGAACCTGATAACTTGCCTCCGTTTGTTGTTTTTTGTCTTCCTGGTCTAGTTTTTCCAGGGTGAAGAATGCCTGAATGTTTGTGTGGATAACATAGAGAAGGGGAGAGGAATTCGGTTAGAGGCATTCCCTCCAAAGCTACTTTTGGGCAGCTCCAGAAGGAAAAGTAGGCTGAGTGGGGGCTTGCTAAGGGAAACACGTCAAGGCAGAAAAACATACAGAGCTCAAGACGCCCTAGGCTTAATAGCTGGAAATCCCCTGGGAGTATATTGAATGAATTGATACTGGCTCAGGGGTTTCCCTGGCCTGGGCATAGCGTCCTCCAAACGCACCTCCTTCTAAGCATCTCCGCCTTGGGCCTACCTGCCCTCACAGGTGAAAATGTGGAGTCATCTCAATTAGCTATGCCAACCTCAGCCAGCAAGTTTATCCTTCAACGAGCCCCTCCTGACACATTTGTCTGGCTACTTACACCTGCAATTAATTGATGCTGTTCAATTGAGGACTATTGAATTCTTGTTTCAAAATAATGTTTAGCTGGAACTCCCATGTTTAAACCAATGAAGGCAGTGCTGCTCTAGTTAGTGGGAATGGGTCAGGGGTGCTGAGCCCGGCACCCCTTAGTGTCCACGAGGCCCTTCCCAGGAACCCAGGCTTGCTGATCAGAGCCTGAAAATCAGGGACTGGGGACACCAGGGAGTTGCCCACAGTTTTATGATGCTACTTGTGATTTTTACCACTGTTTTTCCCACTCCTGCAGAAATAGACGACTCTTCCTCACATCTGATCCCATCACATACTCCATGTTTCAGGTCCCAGGGGACGACTGGGAGGCGCATCTTCCTCCTCAGAAGTTAAAGTCAAAACTTCTTTCTCAGTCTTGACCTGTTCCCCAGACAGACAAAGTCACTCCTTACAGTCCTGCAAGACCCTCTTAGGCCCTGCAGCTGCCTTTCCCCACCTGGAGTACCACCTCCTCCAGCTCCTCCTCCCCTCCAAACATATTCTTTGAGATCTTACTTGGATCCCATTTCTTCAGATGCTATCTGGACCCACAGATCTCAAGTCACAAAAGTCACAGAAGCATGAGGCGAGTGGAGGGGGGACCTGAGGGTGGCCTAGCTACATAGGGGAGTGTCTGGGGGAGCACTGTGTTTTAAATTTCTTCAAATTCCCTCTACAGAGTAGTGTTTAGTTAGTATCTATGGGGATGTTGATGGGTTGGTGGTTAAGGTTCAGCAATACAACCTCTTCCCTTAGAGTCTCGTCACAAGGCTCCCAAGAGTGAAGGCTGAAAGGTGGTAGCAGGGAAGAAAGTGTCACTTGATCCTCCACTACCAGGCCCAGCCTCTGAGGACACAGGTGAAAGAAGAGTAAGGAAAGCTTCCTCTACCAGAAGTCGTGTTTCCGAGGGTCAGCATGTAGAACTAGCCAAGTCTCTGAGCGAGTCACGTGGTCTCTGAATTTAACCTTCTATTCTGTAAAATCAGGATAGTATGAAATTAGGAAAATGTTTATAAAGCATTTGAGCCACCTAGGCGCTTAATAATTTTTTGGGGGGTGGGATTGGGGTTTGAACTCAGGGTTTTGAGTTTGCAAAGCAGGCACTTGGGCCACACCTTCAGTCCATTTTGCTCTTGTTTTTTTGTAGATGAAGCCTCATGAACTATTTGCCCAGGTTGGCCTCCAACCTCAATCCTCCTGATGTCAGCCTCCCAAGTAGCAAGGATTACAGACCTGAGCCACCGGTGCTCAGCTCATTTGCTGAGATTTGACACATGCAAACACCTGTGTAACCCAACCCCCCCCCCATCAAGATCCATAGAGCATGCTGGCGTGGTGACACACACACATTATTCTAGCTACAAGGGAGGCAGAGGCAGGAGGATCTCAAATTTGAGACCAACCCAGGCAAAGGTAGTGAGACCCTGTCTCAAAACCAAAAGGACTGGGGGCATGGCTCAAGTGGCAGAGCAATTGCCTAGCAAACTCAAGGACCTGGGTTCAATGTCCACTTCCTTCACCTGTAGTGAAAGTGGGGCCCACAGAGTTGAGACTCCATTGCTGAGCCTTGGGGGGCTGGCTTATAATGGCCCCCAGGCTTCTGTTATTCCTGTCTGCCTATTTGTAAGTTATAAGCCTGATTTCTGTAGCTTGTGTGCAGCCACTCTGCTCACAGATTCAGATAACTTGGCAACCAGTAAACTCTACTTCACAGAGTTTGTACTCTGCATGATGTTTTGTTTTGGTTTTGAGACAGGGTCTTGCTATGTATCCAAGACTGGCCTTGAATTCACCATCCTCCTGCCTCTGCCTCCCGAATGCAGGGATTACCGGTGTGCACCACCACGCCCAGCTTTGCATGATTTTTTTTTTGGCGGGGAGGCAATACTGGGGTTTGAACTCAGAGCCCTGCGCTTTCTAGGCAAGCCCTCTACCACTTGAACCATGCCCCTAGCCTTGCATGACATTTTTGAAACACATCCATGTTGTTGTGTAATCAATGGTCCATCTTTTTTTATTGCTGAGTAGTATTCCATTGAATGAACATACACCAATTGCTTATCCACTATCCTGCTATTAGTTTTTCAGAACTGTTAGCTCCATCCCTTCTTTCCTTCTGGTGGATCATCAATAACAACATCAACTGCCCCAACACTCACCCAGAAAGGAAGCGACATCTCTGAGACAAAAAAAATCCCTGAGGCAGAGAGAGCTGTCCTCCCAATGGACCATAAGGCAGTTCTTTCCTGGCTTAAATCAATGCACAGATACAGCATCATCATAGATAGAAGATTCAACTTTAATTTCCTCCTGGGAGATCTGTCACTCCGTCTTATTCTTATGCACTGCACTCCCCCAGCTTCTTCCACCATGAAATGACTTGGAGCCAATTAAGAATTTTCTGCTTCCTCATCAGCAATATTTATGATGATGGAGATATTTATGATACAGGGAGGAGACCGAGTCTTGCTGTCCTTGTAAATGGGATTTGTCTCCTGCTTGTTTTTGCCACGGTTGTAAAAAGGAAGAGCACAGATCGTATAGTTTAGGGGTTTTTTTCCTTTTCTTTTCTTTTCAGCTAACCTTTGCAATCAGGCTGTGGATTAATTGGTGATAAAGCCTTTTTTTTTTTTCTTTTATTACTGACCTCTGTGCTTGGAATGAAGGCAGCATTTTGCTTCTCTGGGCACTTTGGTTAGTGTCCCCTCCTTTCTCTGAGCCTGCCCTCACATGCCCTGGCTGGGCTACAGTTATATCAGTTATATCAGGGGAGCCATATTTAATGGCAATGGTGGAAATTTCTGCAATCTGTAAGAGGCACAAGAGCTGCTGGAAGCCACCTCAGTGCCTCCGCATAAAGAAGGAAGGGCAGAGCAATTTTATGGTAAAATTGTCAGGAATGGATGCCATCACCTCAAATATCCATTTTTCTTTCCCCCCTCCATGCCATCATGCCCATCTCCCAGGGACCTCCTTTGTCCTCAGAGTCTACAGCCTCCACCTGGACGTGGGATTCCATCCTTTTCTTCCCAGACCTGGTTCACTCCATTTTCATATACTCCATTGCAACGGCTTCTTCCAGGGCTGTGCTGTAGCTCAGTGGTAGAGTGCTTGCCTGGCGTGCATGAGGCCCAGGGTTCAATCCCCAGTGTGTGTGTGTGTGTGTGTGAGTGTGTGTGAGCACTTCTTCCACCCCTGTCCACCAACACAACACTGCTTCTATCCCTGCTATAATGCTAAGATGTGTTTATTAAAATATGTATCAGTTTCACATTTATATAAGTAGTGATGGCATTAATGGCCAACCTACCTTTCCCATGACTGCTTTCCCTTCTCTGCTTCATTCCTGGGTTGAAAACCACATCTCTGCCTTGTCTCACTTCTGCCTTGTCTCACTCCATTGCACTACTCTGCCATGAGGGTCCACACAGCCATCATCGACATCCCAGTTGGCAAGTGGAGCAGCCTCCTCCCATCAACTCAGGTGACTTCCCACAGCCTGTCCTGCTGCCTTTCCTTTCCGAACTTTAGCTTTCCTTCCACACCTGAAAGGGGGTCATTCTTTGACCTGAGGTCCTAGAATCCCTGGCGTCACTCCTCCCCCAACACCTTCAACTCCCCTCTGATACCCAGGTGCTCATCCCCAGTTGTTCTCTAGCCACCTGAGTCACTATACACCTCAGACCAAGCTACTCCCCCAAGCCAGGAAAACATTAATCATGGTTTCTGCCCTCTGGAGGCTCATAATTTAGTCAGACACACGTGCAGATTTTAAAATGCTCTGTATCAAACCCAGAGAGTTAATACCAGAAGTGATGATACAGCGAGAGTCCTGCCTACCATGTGACAGACAGTTACCTGAGCGCTGCTAATAGCGTGACTGCTTGCTCACAGTAGATGGAGCACAAGGCTATCTTGGGCTCCACAGCCCAGGAAGAGCTCAGAGAGTGTGTGTTCTCCACCACTGGGGGCAGGGGACAGAAAGGACTTACCCTTTCTGGGTGTAGTGACATGTGCCTGTTATCCCAGAGATAATGGAAAGCATAAATAGTACGATCACAATCCAGGGCCACCTGGGCAAAAAGCAAGACCCTTTCTCCAGAATAACAGGAGCAAAAGGGACTGGAGGAGCGACTCAAGCGGTAGAGTACCTGCTTTGCAAGCATGAAGCCCTGAGTTCAAATCCTAGTCCCACCAAAAAACAACAGCCACCCCGCCAATCCATCTGTAATGCATGGAGTTATTCTCATATGGAGGTAACTGGTGCCCCAAATCAACCAATCTGGAAAGTTGCCTTTACAGTTGTTAGACTAAATCAGGTTTAATGTAATATTAATAAAAGATTTTTTATTTTGAATTTTCTGTGAAGTCTGTCCTTATAAATTTATCAGTGCAACAGGGGGAGGACCCCAGAAGAACTCTATGTTCTAACTGTGTGACTGGGGACTTACCGTTCAGGAGGCTCTCTCAGGAAAGCAAAACGGAAGAGGGGTGCAGGGAAGGAATCGGAAGGCCAGGTGGGGCACTCTGTCTTGTCTGGAAGAGGGAGTGTGTCATCACTGACAGAGGCCAGTTGTTGGTCTGTTGATCAGCAGACACCCAGTGCCACTACATGCAGTCCCTGGGCTGGGCAGTGGGGTACAGTAGTCGAGAAGTCCCTGCCTTTAGGTCAGGGGAGTAGGAACAGACAGAAATACCACCCATTCATCCCTACATCTAGACACACGGGTGATCACATTGGTGGTCGCAGATCAGCAGGGAGCCTGGAGAAATGTCCCAGAACAGCCTGGCAGGGTTTTCTGGCCTTCAGGGGTGGTGGAATCTTGGCCAATGGTTCCTTGGTGACTGGGTCCCCAGGCCTCAGCAGTATGGGTGAAAGGAACCTTGAGGCATATGTCCCTGCACACTGTTCCTGGCCCCAGGGCTGAACCTGGCAGGGCATCCTGGCTAGGGTTGGGGTGGGGCAAGAGCCAGGAAAACCTCAAGGTCAGAGCCAAGAACTGAAGCCAAACTCAAGCCCAGGGTCCAGAAGCAGGGGAGAGGAGAGGGCGGTCCTCTTGGTCACCACAGACCTGGGTTGTGATTCTTACCCTTCCTTGTTGGCTGTGGACTTGTGTGGGCCATGGCCTGATTTAAAATTCATGAGCAATTCAGCCTGGTATTTGAAGGGTATGTGTGTGACCCAGTCAGAGCTCCAACAGGACCAGCTGTCACACTTCTTAGAATAACTCAAGAAGGGTAAATTACAAAGGTGTGGGTGAGGCCTGGGGACCCAGAAGGGGTAGTGAGGAATTCCACAGCTGGTCAGTGGTGCTGTAGCCACCAGGCCCTAAGTGAAGAGGGATACAAGTTGGTACTGAAACCGGGAAGGAAAGAGAAAAGTCACGTAGACAAAGGTAGAGTGAACAGCTTGTCTTGAGAGAGACCAAGGGACACGGCGAGCCTGCAGCCTCCTCACAGGGAAGCAAAAGGTCTAAATACTACGACCCTAATTCTTCATCCTCCAGTCCCCTGTGGAGTCCTCATTGACTAAACCCAGTGAGAAGTTAGAGGACAGAGGGACAGGAGGGAAGGTGTGAACAGAAGACATGGCACATAGGGTGACCAGTAGCCGGGGACACAGCCAGTCCTGGTACTGGATAGAAACACTGTCCATTGTAAACCAACAACCCAGTCTCCCCTGTGATTGGCCAGCATTGGGAAGGAAGGGGAACTGTGGCCCAGCCTGGCCCCTGCCTGGACAGGATTCTTGGCTCTTTCCTACCTAACTGCATCAGGTACGCAGCATTCCCTGTGGACTGGCCCACTCCTCATGCCACACCCTCTCCTGCAGGCATTTCTCCGACAGTCCCCCACTGGTCTTTCTCCATCAGTCATGCAACCAGATCTTTCTATTTCAGTGATCTGAGCATGTCATTGCCTTTCCTAAAACCACCTCACCACTAAGTCCCAACATTTCACCAGGGCTTATGAGAACTTTCCAGAGATGGCTACTTGCAGCCTCATTTCCTGCCACTTCTACCCCAATCCACCGTCTTTTAAATTCCCAATCTCTGGGTCAACAACCCCTTCTTCCCAAATCCAGCCCACTTTGGTTTAGTCACAGAGAAATGCTCTCTGATCTCCCTCTGACTCCAGGGCCTTTGCACCTGCTCATTCTCCTCTTAAAAGCCAAGAAGTCAATTCTAACCTAACTTCTCTCATTCCTCATTCCTCTGTTGCTGGTTTCCCTTGGCAAGAGTTTGGTGCCCTACTATATGCTCCCAGGATTCTGCTCAGATCATAATTATCTATCTATCTATCTATCTATCTATCTATCATCTATCATCTGTCTAGCTAGCTGTCTATCTGTTTTGCTTTTTTTTTTTTTGGTGGTGGTGGTGGTACTAGGGCTTGAACTCAGGGCCTCACACTTGCTGACCACTCTGCCAGCCCTTTTTTATACTAAGAATTTTCAAGATAGGGTCTCACAGACTATTTACCCAAGGAAGGCTTCGAACCTCGATCCTCCTGATCTCTACCTCCTGAGTAGCTAGTATTACAGGTGTGAGCCACCTGCGCCCAGCAGATCATATGTTTTTAAAATGCACTCAACACCTGTTTACTGAGTATCTGTATTATATCAAGCCCTTCCCAATCCAGGGTCTTCCCTCAGCTGTTCTTTCTGCTTTGCAGGTTCTTCATTTTACTCTTCTTCTTATTTTTTGGAGGTAGTAGGTTTTGAACTCAGGGCTTCACACGTGCTAGGCAGGCACGCTACCACTTGAGCCACTCCACCAGCCCCCTTTTACTCTTCTAAACTTTCTTCTTCAAGTCTCAGCTGAAATGTTACTGCTCACAGAAGGTTCTCCCCTCCCATGCCCTCTCCCAGAATCCTGCAGGATTCGGTTTACTGATGTTCACCTCTCCCTCTCCTCATGGGAAGGGGCCAGGGCTGTCTCAGTCCCCATGTGTTCCCATCCCTAGTTCAGTGCCCGGCATGTACGGGGAGGGGAGGAGGTGACGGGGTCTCCCATTGGACGGTGACAAGGAGTAAAGGACTGTATGGTCAGGGGTGAACACAGGTTGTGTAGGCCTGAGCTTACACAACGTGACAGTCTCTCTAAGACTTGTTAAATACAAGGGCTGGAGTAGTGGCTGAAGTGGTAGAGTGACTGCCTAGCAAGTGAGAGGCCCTGAGTTCAAACCCTAGTGAAGAAGAAGAAGAGAGAGAAGGAGAAGGAAGACAAGGAAAAGAAAGAGATGAGGAGGAGCAGAAGGAGGAAGAGGAGGAGGAGAGGAAGGATGAAAGAAGAAGGAAGAAGGAAGGGGAGGAGGAGAAGAAAAGTTTACAGGTTGGGTGGTCCACATCTGTAATCCCAGCTATTCAGAAGGTACAGAGAGGGCAGATCAAAGTTTGAGGTCAGTTCAGGCAAAAAGTTAGGGAGACCCTCATCTCAACCATCAAGTCAGCATGGTTTTATGGCCCAGTAATCCAAGCTATCCAACTGGTGAAGGGAAAAGGTTCATGCCTGGGGCAAATACTCGAGACTCCATCCAAAAATCACTAAAGCAAAAAGGGCTGGGGGCTCAGTGGTAGAACCCCTGCCTAGCAAGTTCAAGACCCTATTTTAGACCCCAGTATCATTTTTATAAGTAGGGGAGTGGGGGGGAAGAAAATTACAAACACAAAATTCAGCATGAAAGCAAGTCTTTACTTAGTGTGGAAAAATACCACAATTATTACAAAATATAGAAAAATTATATATATATTATGCTAATTAGCTGCCTTGCACACCAGTATAAAACATCCTCCTTCTACAGTGTGTGGCTGAACAGACTTTCATCTCTTCGTCACATGCAACAATTTTGTGATGACTTCAAAATAGAGAAAGGAAAGGTAATAAGTCAGTCCTCCACACAATAAAAACTATTCATCACTGATGGTTGGGACACATGTGACTTCACAGCCGGACTTACTGGCTGTCTGGAGAACTGCTATAGTTTTTACCCTTCAAACCCAGTTATTCTGACAAATCGTATTTGGCACAATTTTTATCAAAAGAGAAAAAAAATGTATAGCATACAGTTGTTTTGCTGCATGGTAAATGATATTAAGAGTCCTAGTACATATGAGTAGGAATCAGTGAGAGCTGAGTCCCAGGAATTTCCCACACTCTGTGAATTCAAAAATCATTTCTCAACCGGGCGCCAGTGGCTCACACCTGTAATCCTAGCTACTCAGGAGGCAGAGATCAGGAGGATTGTGGTTCAAAGGCCAGTCTGGAAAAATAGTTTGCGTGCTGAGGAGAGGCAGGCTGCCTGGCCTTGTTCCCCAGGAGGCAGGCCTCCTCCAATGAATCACATTGCCTACGCCAAAGCCTCACTCCTGGAACAGCTGAGTAGTTACTAGAGGTGAGGGGGGCTGTGAAGGAGCCCACCGTCGGGCTCAGCTGCCCTGTTCCCTCCTGGCTGGGCAAACAAGCCAATGCCAAGATGCCAGCTGCCCTCATTAGCAACCAAGCTGCCCCGGCTGCCCTGTCCAGGTAATTTTACTGACTCAATCAGACAGCCAGGTCCCGGCTCTATTAACAGTGACAGCAGCCCCACTGCTAGAAGAGCAGGTAGAAAGGTCACATTGGAAACGCCAAGTTCAAGTGCACAATAATTACAGCATTGGTTTTTTTGTTTATCCAGTGTTGTTGGTGGCTGGGGAATGGGGTGGAGGGGTACGGACTTCTGGTTTCCCACTTCCATTTTCTTCCTTGATGTAAGGTGGGTTGGCCTTGGGTCCAGCAAGTAGACAAGATCTGGCCTGCCAAAATTAGACTCTAAGGTTCCAGACTGTATTTCTGGACCAGAGGTAGGCTTGGGAGGGCTGTGGTCTAAGGGTGCTGGTGGATCAGAACCAATGTCCTTCACCTTTGCTGGCTGTAACTTGGCATGTCCAGCTCCCCTCTGTGTAAGAGGCCCCGACTGGCAGGTGGTGACCCTCTCCCCACCCTGACCCCATGGCACTGGGCCCTGGTCTCTGTCCAGCCTTTGATTTATTTACTTTGCCACCTGCCTTCTGAGATGGACTGCCAGCTTCTTGAGCACAACGGTCAGGTCCTAATCATACTGGGTTTTTTTTTGTTTTTTTTTTTTTTGGTACTGGGGTTTGAACTCAGGCAGGTGCTCTACCACCTGAGCCACTCCACAAGCCCTATTTTGTGTTGGGTATTTTCAAGATAGGGTCTCTCAAACCATTTGGCTGGGCTGGCCTCGAACCATGATCCTCCTGATTTTAGCCTCCCAAGTAGCTATGATTACAGGTGTGAGATACTAGTGCTCAGCTCATATTGCTGTTCTTGATTTATTCCCATACCTAGAGCCTGCCACTTGATAAATATTAAGTGATCTACCAAAGGAAAGGACTGGAAGACTTTGAGGAACCAGATGGAGAGTAGAGATTAATGGTAGAGATAGCACCCTGAAGTGGTTAAGTTTGGTCTTTGGAGTGAAAGTGGCCCAAATTCCAGCTCTGACACTATATCAGTGAGGATTCAGTTGGGATATAAATGACAGAGACCCAACACAACAGTGACTTAAGCAAGATAGGTGCTGATTTTCCTTCAATAGAAAAGTTTGTAGCCTCAGAACTGCTGAGCGGCTCCCTGGAGTCCTCAGCAACCCAGGTTCCTGCTACCTTGTGGCTCTGCCATTCCTGACCCCTGGCCATGTTCCAGCTTTGGCTGGCACCCCCAGCTCCACCATCATGTGTGCATTCCACCAGCAGGAAGGAGCAAAAGACAGAAGGCTGATAATGTCAGCAAGCTGCCCACACCATTTCTGCTTAACGTCTGCTGCCCACAATTCAGTCCCGTGAACACTCCTAGCTTCAACAGAGTCTGGGGAGCAGTCTTAATTCTAGAAGACCAGGTGCTCAGCTAAAAATGAGGCTCCCTTACTCTACTAGAATTAGTCTCTGCCATACTCACTAGTCATGTGACTTCAATCTAATTCTCAGCTTCCTCATTTGAGAGCTGGAGGAATGCAAGCAAACCTCTTAGTCACCTGCCTGGCATTTTAAAAAGCTTGGTTATTATTTTAGCTCAGTTGTGGCCAGGCTACCAGGAAGAGGTGTCTCTTGCAGGATGTTTGTACTCAAGTTAGTCCATCTGACTCTGAGTTGTCACTGGTATACCACTGGAACTTGGGTTAGTTACTTGACTTTTTTTTGGTACTAGATTTGAACTCAGGGCCTCATACTTGCTAGAAGGCACTCTACACTTGAGCCACACCCCCAGCCCTTTTTGCATTATTTTTCAGATAGGGCCTCAAGTTTTTGCTTAGAGCTGGCTTCGGACTTCAATCCTCCTACCTGTGCCTTCCCCGTAGCTGGGATTATAGCCATATACTACCATGCCTGGCCTAGTTACTTGACCTTCCGCACCTTAGTTTTCTTATTTATACAATGGGTGTAATAATAATCTTTTTTTCATAGGATTGCTGCGAAGATTATTTGCGACACTGTATAAAACACAGGTATTATTTAGTATACCACACAGCAATAAATACTGTGTTGCTTGCTTCTGTTACTAATTAAGACAAGCCCTGAGTGACCTTGATTGAGACTGAGCACAGGATAATAGAGAAGTTTCCATAGGATCCTGTCCCACTGCCAGACACCAAAATTCAACTCATTCTAAGAGGCAGTATTGCTGCTGTACCAGGAGGCAGTACACAAACTTGGCCTACAGTGACTGTGTTCGTTTGTTTGCATTTTGAATTCTCTCCAAATAAAGTTGACCTTATAAGCAAAGGAACATCCTCTACTTTCCTGCTTATTTCCACTTCTCAGAGTTGTCAGCAGTTCTCATCTCCAGGGTGCTTTTCCCCAAGGAGTCAGGCAAGAAGCTCCAAGGCCTGGAGTCCCAACTGGCACCGGTAGAATGTGGGGCATGCTGCCAGGCTGGTTTGCTGCTGGGACTGACTGTCCCCTCAGGCAGAATGCAGGGGAGCAGGCCAGCTTCAGGTCAGCCAGACTGCAGGCTGATGGGACAGCAAAACACACCATTTCTCCGTTGTTCAGGCCCCTGGAATGAGAGGTGAGGCCCCCAGAACATCCTTGGGAGGCCCAAGGCTCAGAGTTGTGGCAGGACTTAGAGGCCCAGAGTCTCCCTAGGTAGCTCCTTATTGGTTTTGCTTCTTGCAGGAGCCAAGCTGGGGACCCCATGTCATTTACCTCTGTATGCACAGGCTGCTCCCCACCTCAGCACCGGTTGAGCAGGCACAAGAGACAGGGAAGACTGGTGGGAAAATGGATCATGTGTTGGCCTGGCTCCCTGGCTCCCAGGCTCCCAGGCTGCCCTTCCCACGCAGCCTTTCTGTCACGCTGACTGTTGGATCTGTTTCCACAGCCATGGGTGACTCCTGGGCTACTGCTTGCTACCAGAAACCTCCCAGCTAAACCAGGCATCTGCTGCTTTTCTGCATTTGCAGGAGGATGTATCACTTGAAGCAAAAAATCGGAACAACTTAAATAAGTAAGGGAAAGAGAATGGCTGTGCACAGAAGAATTCCACTACTTTGAGTTATGTAGTATGAGGCCATTAAAAATATAATCATGAAGATTATGGGGTGACTTGGAAAAATGCTATATTGTGATATTGAATGAAAATTTTAAAATCTCATCTTTGCAATGAATATAGCTGTAAAAATTCTATGTGCATCTGAACAAGGACAAGAAAAAAATACTAAAAGAAAAAAAATGGGGTTGTATGATTGTGAGTATTGTTTCCCTTTTCTTTTATGTATTCTGAGATCTATTCCTGATGTTTGAGCTCTTAATAAAAAATATTTTAAAGTCTTGCTCATTGTCATGGACTACCACCCTTGCTCCTCCTATAAAACAGGAAAAAGAATCTGAATACTGGAATTTTCTAAACTGGCTCCCTTGCTTATTTTGATATCAACTTTTTAATCCATATTGTCAGGAAGACAGGACAATTTTGATTTGAAAGCAAGCCCCAAGTGAACTTTCCCTGGTCTGCTGTCCTCCCAGTAGGTGGTGACAGATGAAAGCTCCTAAGCAGCCCAGCTAGTCCTGGCCCCCTGCAATGAGCTGGCGAACAGCCTAGAATTCTTCAGGCCTCACCTCAGCCTTTGCATTCGGATCACCTACTAGTGTAGGCACTCCTATTCCAGGTGAAGCTGGCTACTGCTCTGTGCCAGGAGCAAAGCTGCTCAAATGTTCTCGAATCTTTGCATTTGGGAAAGAAGAAATCACTTCACAGTGACCAGGATTTCAAGAGCCTCTTGAATACTGTGATAATTTGGTTCTTAAGTGTCCTCCAAAGACCGATGTATTGAGGCTTGACCCCAGCTGATGGTACTGTTGGGAGATGGTGGAACCTGGGGTGGAACCTAGTGGAAGGAAGCTGGGTCACTGGGGGCATGCCCTTGAAGGGGACATTGGGAATCCAGTTCCTTCCTGTTGTAGATTTCTTTTCACCAATTCTTGGTAAAAGAATTTATCCAGATGGGAGAGCAGGAGAAGGCAAAGGCTTATTAGTAGGCCATTTTAAAGGAAACAAAATGGCAGACAGCTGGGCAAAGGACTGCTGCTGTGTGCAGGTAGGAGGTTGGGACAGACCTTCATAGTGTTTACTTGGGAGTTCCCTGATTGGTGTTCCTTTTTATGGGCTTTGCTGATTCGTTGTTTTTCTCTCTGAGCATGGTTTGAATCTCAGGGGAACAGCTCTGGAGCTCACCCCCTACTTCCTCATGCCAGCATTCTGGGTGCTTGTTCCCGCTCCATCCTCATTCCACCTGGCTGTTGATATCTCGTTCCCACCATGCTTCCCTAAGTGAGGGGGCTTTCCTCCACACTTCCCCTCGCTCTTTCCCTTCCTGGCAGACTTCTCTGTTGCACATTCCTGCCATGGTATTCTACTTTGTCACAGGCCCCAAAACAGAGCCAACCAACCATGAACTGAAACCTCTTAAATGGTGAGTCAAAAGAAAGCTTCCCCCTTTGATTTTTCTCAGGTGTTTGTCATAGTGACAGAAAGCTGGCTGACACAAATACCATTCCTGCCACCAACCCATTGCGTAAGCCTGTGAGTACAGCCCTCAGCCTCTCTCTGGTTTAAGGAACCTGAATTAATCTGTACACATGGCTGAGGGGCAGAAAGACAAGAAAATGCTGGTGCCCAGTTCTTTGCAAACAGGAGGCAGAGTCCGTTGTAAGAACACGGGAATCTGGAATTAGAGTTCCAAGACTCTGCCACTTACAAGCAGTGTGACTTTATGCTCCTAGCTTCTTAGCCTCCGTTTCCTCATCAATAAAATGGGGATAATATTCTACTCAACTGATTGTGAAAATTAAATGAGTTTATGAAGAAAGCTTTGAAAATGTAAAGTATGTGTATTAGTTCACTAGGGTTGCCATAACACAATGCCACAGTTGGTGACTTAAACTCAGGCACTTATTTCCCCATCATTCTGGAGGCTGGAATTCTGAGATTAAAGTGTCCACAGGGTTGGGTTTTTCCGAAACCTCTCTCCTTGGCTTCTACATGGCTACCTTCCCTCTGTACATGGTCTGCCTTCTGTGAGCACCTGTCTCATAACTGCCTTTTATAAAGATACAAGTCACGTTGGATTAGGGCCCTCTCTAATGGCCTCATGTGAACTTAATTACCTCTTTGAAGACCCCATCTCCAAACACACTCATTCTGAGGTGCTGGGATTTACAGCCTCAACACAGGCCTTTGGGGGGACACAATTCAACTGATAACGGAAAATCTTTTTCTGGACTTTCCCAGGACTGCCTGTGATGGGCACTTAGAACCCAGTGGGAGACAGCCATGTTGACGTCTTTCCAAGGCAGCATCATGGTGAGAAAGAGGAGAGACCTGCCAAAACTCTGAGCCTCTCTCCCTGCTGCCTCTAGTCATGCTCAGCAAATAAATGAGCTGTCATCCCTTTGGCTTGGAACACTTTTTTGTAGGAGAGGAGTTGTCAAATGAAAACAGGTGCCCATGGGCTGTGGGCATGCATTTCTGTTTAAGTAAGTGTTTTCTGAAACCCCCATCCCAGTCCTCATAAACTGATAGGGTAGCCAGGGGACTGGGGAAAGGGCTTCACCAAGCATGGATGAAGGACCTCCTTGGTGTCTCCAGCTATGCTGGGGCTGGAAGGAATGTTAGTAAACACAGACATTGAACCCACAAGCAGGAGAGGGGTCCCAGAAAGGGTGAGAGGCTGAGGGTGCCCTGATGCCAGCATTTGTGTGCCAGAGTAGAGGAGGGTCCTCGGCCTCAGGACGCAGCTGCTTGACTATGCTATTTTGGCTTTTTACAGCTGTGAGGGAGAGACGCAGGTAGCCGGCCCACCATCCCTGAGCCCACAGAAACCCGTCCTCTCAGTAGTGCAGTTACCCCAAATCCAGGTCCTTTGAAGATGGTGGGGAGAGGGCTCAGTGCTCTTTATGGAAACCCGATTCCAATTTAAGACCAATAGAGCCCCTCTTTCTGAATGTCTAGAATTTATCCTAGCAGACAGGCTCTATCTGCATCAACTTACCCCCTTCTAAAGTAGAGCTCTCCTATTGACCAGAAGCAGAGCTTTTGTCGGTTTGCCTGCCCACGTCACCTCCCTCTTCTGGAAAGAAGACGTCCCCCTCCTTTGGGGAGCCCTGTTCCATGCATCTTAGGTGTGGTTGACCTCTTTCTTCCAACGCGGGGAAGTTGCTTGGGACCTCAATCTGGCCAATCAGAATGGTCCTCTAGCTTGGAGCACAGTGATTGGCAGAGACTTGGGCACATAACTCAAGCACAGCCAATCAGAGTGTGTTTCAGGCACCGACATGGCAGTCGAAGGAAAGCAGTTGTACTTCCTCTTGGATAAGAGATCTAAGGGTGTCCGTGGAGCTGCTTGGAGCCATCTTTTCCAGTGGTCCAGAGGCTCAGAGGAAGGGATTATCCTCTGGAGTGAAAAAAGGCTGAGGGATAGAAAGCCAAAGGCAAACCTTAAAAACAGTGCTTGAAGGGTGGGGTGTGGCGATGCATGTTTGTAATCCCAGAACTCAGAATGCTTAGGCAGGAGGACGAGGTTGAGGCCACCCTTGGCCTTGTAGTGAGATGCTCTCTCAAAACAACAATAAAACCAAACAAAAAGGAATGCTTGAGCCTCCATCTCCTCTCAGGACCTAGTGAGTTTGCTATTTTGTATATGTTCCTATGAGCTGGGTTTTTGTCACCTGGACTGGAAGAGGCCTGACTTTTGCAGCAGGGTTTACACCAAACCCCTGAGAGAGAGCCTTTCTTATGCTCAGCTCACAGTGTTTACCCTTGTCTCAAGCCATGGCAGAGTATGGACAATAAATTCTCTCAGTGATCAGAGCACAAGGCTTTGTAGCTTTATGCAGAAATTACTACTCAGGACCACTTCCGCTGGATATAAGCTATAGACAATAAGCCAGTTAGCACTTGAACCCTTCCCTCTGTGTCTTGGCTTTAAACTCTGGTTTCTATTCCTTACTTTCTGCGTACATATTTTCTTTTCTTTCTTTCTTTCTTTTTTTTCTTTCTGTACTAGGGTTTGAACTCAGGGCCTCCTTGAGCCACTCCACCAGCCCTGTTTTTTTCTCTCTCTGTGTGTGATGGGCATTTTTGAGATAGGGTCTCAAGAACTGTTTGTCTGGGCTGACTTCAAACCGTGATCTTCCTGATCTCTGCTTCCTGAGTAGCAAGGATTACAGGCATGAGCCACCAGCACCCAGCTCTGAGTGCATATTTTCAAATCATCCCTAGAAGTCTCAAGTATCCCAGGCACTATGCCAAACACAGGAAGCCAATTTTTGCCCCCAAACTTTTTTTTTCTAATCACGTCTCATATGGATTCCTCTGACTCTTTGGGCTGCAGAAGCCTGTTCCTCGGCTGGGCAGTATTGGGAGGCAGTGGAACCTTCATGAGGTGGAGCCCAATAGGAAGTCTTGAGGTCTTCAGGGGCATGCCTCTGAAAGGGATTATGGGACCATTTCCTTCTTTTCCCTCTCTTTTTTTTTCTCAGCCACGAAGTAACAATTTTGCTCTGCATGGTGTTCTGTCATGTCCTTCTCAGGCCTAAAGTGATGGGACTAACCAGTCATTGGAATGAAACCTCTGAAACTACAAGCCAAAATAATCTCTCTGTCTCTGTCTCTCTCTCTCTCTCTCTCTCTCTCCTTGCTCTCTCCCCCTCCTCTTCCTCTTCTTCCTCTCCTTCTCCTCCTCCTCCTTCTTCTTCTTCATTTTTTTTTTTTTTTTGAGACAGGGTCTCACTGTTAGCCTCTAACTCACAGTCTTTCTGCCTTAGCCTCATTTGTGCTGGGAGTACAGGCATGCACCACCATGCCCAGCTAAACCTTTTCTCTCTGATTGTGTCAGACACTTGTTTTATTGATGAAAAGCTGGCTAATGTAGGGACAAATGGTTGGGACAAGAGGATTGAGGTACTTTGGCTTCAGGACAGTGTAACCTGTCTGCATAACTCTGTCGCTCTGAGTTTCTCTACCCTAGTTACTATGGACGCAGCTCCCTCTCCACACACTGGGCCCCTGTCCTTTCCCTGTGCCTATCATTCTGGCCTCAGAAGCATGCCTGCTCTTTTCTCTTAGTGTCTTATTGTCTGCATGGCTCTAATCTGAGGGGTTCTGCTGGATTGGCTTGCCTGTGACAACGGTTCACATTTGGGTTTGGTTTGGGACATATGTCATCTGAATGGGGCTCATGATTCACTGAAGGCAATGGCTTCTCTTCTGACATTCGATTTTGTGTAGCTTGAAAAATGAGCACCTGTTTTAACTCCAAGGTCTCAATGAAGCTTTCTAACGTAACTTTTGGAGGTAATAGCAGTGTCACCCCTGAATATTTGATCTGCAGCCTCCTCAGCTTCCTCTTGCACGAGGTACTTGGCGTGGTTTCTCCTCTGCTATGTAAGCCTGGCAGCTCGGGTTTCTCTCCCTGCTGAGGACACAGCATGAAGGGTTGGACCGGTGCCCGGCTATTATGCTTCTCTTCGTGGTTTTGTTTGTATTACTGTCAAACCTCATCTTCTTGAAGGTTGATTGCTGTGCTTTCTTAAGAGCAGATTGAAAAAACCAATGTGGCTGTGTGTCTTGTACCCTGTCTATAGGAGATGCTTTTTCTTATTGAAGAAGATATCCTATTTCAGCATCTGTTAGTCACCTGCTTATCCAGGTCAGGAGCTGGGAGTCTTTCTCCAGACTGAAAAAATTTAGCCTCTGGCCCCACAGTGATGTGAATGTGAAACAGTCTTCATTGCAAGTGCAGGCCATAACCCAAGTGCAGTGAATGTCATGTCAGCTTTAGTTCTGGCATTCTGGCCAACCTGAAAAGGAATGCTAGGGACAGAACCTACATGAGTGACCCATGGTGGAATCTTTTGTTTCTCCTGAGATTCAAAATGCTTGTAATTTGTCAAGGGTTGGTTAATAGCAGATATTTGAAGTGCTTGACCTATGTCATCTAAACTTCAAAAGAATTCTATGGAGTAGAGAATATTATTCCTAGTTTATGAATAAGCAAGCTTCTGGTCAGGCGTGGTGATACAGGCCTGCAGTCCCAGCTACTTCAGAGGCCGAGGTGGGAGGATCACGTGGGTCCACGAGTTCAAGATTAGTTTGGGCAATACAGTGAGATCCCAATGTCAAAAGTCCAGAACCAGCCAAACAAAAAACACTGGAGTTGTTGAGAGGTTATCTGAAGAAATTGACAGTCAAGAGCCAGAGGTGGCTCTGGGCCTTTGCAAAGTGACAAGTGGCCAGCACACAGGTGACCTGGAGCCACTAGGAGGTGGGAAACAGGGATCCTAGGACAGCCAGGAAGGTGGCCTGTATGAGAACTTCCCTAATTCCCAGCAGTCTGAGGGAGGCGCTCAGCACATAGCCAGACATGTTGCCCAGGGGGTGGCAGGGAAGGGGACAGGTTACCCCCTGAAACAGCTGCTACCTTAATGTTATATTTTCTAAGTTTTGTTGATTCTATTAATATAATTTTGTGCCCACAGGTCTTACAAGATGGAAGCTTGAAGTAAAGCTATCATTTGGTTTATTGTGAAAGTTACTGTCAGGCATTACACATGCTAACAAAGCAAGAGTACTCATGAAACTCCATGAGCCTCTTGGGCCAGTCTGCTGAAGTCGTCATCCTTCCCTAGTCCCAGTGGGAGTTAGAGCCTTGAATAGCTCTGGGTCACCAACCTATCAACAGAGCCCAGGTGAGCCAGGGTGACACGCAGGTTGCAGTATTGACTCTTAGATCCTAAAGCAAAAGGCTTTTTAAAGTTATTTTGCCAGGGTGTAGGAAATACAGTAAGCATGAGAGTGTTAGGGGCTGCCCCTGGTCTTTATTTTCAGTGTTGAGAGTAGTAGCAGGGTGGAATGTGTTTCCCATTCTTTCCCCACCCACGCAGTCTATGTGAGAGTCAGAAACAGGGATGTGCACAGGAAATACCTAAGAAAACACTGGACCCGGGCTTACCTAGGAGGAGGTTGGCACAGGGTGGGGTCAGGGCCAGGATCGTTAGTGGGGGAGGAAATGGCTCTATCACCTGTGAAGCATTTGCTTTATCTGATGAGACTCTTCAGGAGCAACTTGGTGACGGATGAGACCCTGGGCAGACAGAGTACAAAACAGAGATTTTTTTTTTTTTTTTGGCAGTACTGGGTTTGAACTCAGGGTTTCATACTTGCTAGGCGGGTGCTCTACCACTTGAGCCACTCCACCAGCCCCAAAACAGGAATCTAGTCACTTTGGATGAAACTATTTCTTAAAACATCCTTCTTATCTTTTCCATAGAGCAAGAGTGCTCCCCTCTTTCTCCTTGAGCCCATAAGTGTGTCTCACCTAGGAAGTCTCTCTTTTTCCTGGGAGACTGACTTGGGCAAGAATTTGAACAGCTCTCCCTGTGCTTTTCCACCCCAAGAACTGGCTTGCCCTTTTCCTCAGTCACATTTCTCTCTTTTCTCTCATCCTACTTTCAATTCTCACCCTGGTCCACAAAAGTCTTGATGTAAACTGGAAAAAGAAGGTCTCTCTGGGCTCCTGTAGCCTGGGCTAGGCCGCATGGCTGGATGAGCAGGGCTTGGGCTAGACTTCAATCCCTAGTTTCCCTCTCAGTGGGTGCAGTAAACACTCTGTACCACTGAGCATGGTGGCCTTGATAACACCTGTCATGTTCTTACCTTACACCACAAAGATAAGCTGTAGAAATCCTTCCAGGAGCAAGGAATGTATAAGTGTGACATGTCTGAATAGGCTGGTTCTTCTGCTAAGTGGAGAGGGGCAGGTGTCATGGTATGAACCAGTCCACACATCCAGTGGGGAAGGGGTGTGATCCTGGAGGAGGTGGCTTTAGAGATGAAGTGTGCTGAACAGGGCTGGCTACATGGAAACTGTAGGCCAAGCTTCTGGTGAGAGGGGCAGGGCAAGCTGGGATAGGAGTTCATTTGGAGAGGCCAAGATGTGGTGACTCTGGTCTAGTGATGTGATTTGGTGCTGTCTGATGGCAGCTCAAATAGATAGATTTGGTGCTGTCTGATGGCAGCTTAAATAGATAGCAAAAGCTGCCATTACCTGATCAGAGCCAGTGCCTTAAGAAGGGCAGGAGGGAGAAAGAGGAGAGAGAGCAGAAAGGAAGAGAAAGTTATGGTTATGCATTTCCAGGGAAGATCTGGAGGATTCAATTTTACCTGGGCTTGCTTTATTACAATGCATTCCTGCCTCCACTCAGCGAACATCTATTGAGTTTCTGGATACCAGGTGTTACAACAGAGAGACAGGCACACAGTCCAGTGGGGAACACAAACATGGACGGTAACAATCCCTGATTGCCACACTCTGATGGATGGTGTTACAGACAAGCAGACTGGGCTTCAGAGTCCATAGTGGGGAACGGCACAGGATTTCCATTTAAGACCTGCATTTAAGACCATGCAGGTCTGACCTGCATGGGTCACAGTGCTGTGTGCTAAGACATGGACCACAAACCGAGATGAAGAATACACGAGAGGCAGGCCTGGGGGATGGAAGAACATGAGTTCGCTGTGGGACGTGCTGTGCTTGGGCTGGGACTTGCAGTGGTTAGCAGTGGGTTTCTCCCTGCAGGGGACACTCCTGGAGGACAGGGCTTTCAGGTGACTGCATCCCCAGGACCTGCAGGGTCCCTTGCATACTTGAGGTGCCCAAGGGATACCTGTGGAATGGATCTGAAACTGAGATGCAGGTGCACCCCGAAAGGTTCCCTCGTTTGCCCACACCCATCTTGACGGCCTGTTCTGTGCTTCGTTGCACACCCTGTCACCCCAGCCCCAGACAGAGCCAGCTCACAGTGCATTCATTAATGAACTGCACCTGTCCCACAGGTGCTCAGTTTTTATCAATGATCGCTATTGTATTGATATTATTAATAACAATATAGTATCAATAATAGTGACTAATATAATAGTATTACATGGTGATGACACCCAAGACTTCAAGAGTTAGGAGTAGTAGTGACATTGCCCACCAGAGAACAGAAATCTAGGTATTTCTCCAGCCATCTTGGCTTCTTTCTTTCTCTTCCCCTCCAAACTCTCATTAACTGAGCAATTCTTCAGCAATTGGCCAGCATACCTCAGTGCATCCTGCCAAAAATGGATTCAAGGCTCAGGTAGGCTCTAGAACACAGATCTGGGCCAAAGAAGAGTGAATGAGGAGGTAGAAAGTGAAGAAGGAGGCTAAGGAGACCCCGCTAAATGCTGGAGACTAAGGAGAGGAGGAAGAGGCGTCTGTGAGGGAGAGGAGCTTCTGTACCAGCCTGCGGGACTGTGTGTCTGGCCCATCACTGCAGACTCAGCTGCAGCATAGCATCAAGAACAAAGTATGTAGTGAATAGTTCTTGGGCGAAGAATATTCTTGCCCCTCCCACCAAAATGGACCCTCTGCGAATTCCAAAACAATTTCAGTTCCCAGAACATGCTATCTATGTTCCTTTTTTTTTTTTCTGTCAATCTATTTTCATCCATCCATCCGTTCACTTGAGCAGGCCCACATTTTAGGTTTTTCTTATTTGTAGCACCCTGCTTTCCGGTACCACAGACATGTGGATGGTGTAAGGTGAAGTCACCACATGCCCTATCAGAATAAACATCTTGAGGGCACGGGCAAAGTTTTGGCTCTAGCCTGTCCTAGCTGATCCTTCTGGGGACTTAGTCACAGGCCTGCTCCAGCCACAGACATCCCCTACACATGTCCCCTGGTATCCTGACATGTAGACAGCAGCCCAATTGGCAGCTAAAGAGATGCCATGGAGCCAGGTGCCAGTGGCTCATGCCTATAATCCTAGCTACTTGGGAGGCTGAGATCAAGAAGATTGCAGTTCAAAACCAGCCTGAGCAAATAGTTTGCCAGACTCGTTCAGTTGGTCTCTGTAAAGGCAATGCAAATTAGTTGTAACATTAGTTTGTAAAATAAAATAAAATCTGTCAGTGCATAAAGTATATGGCATACCTCAAAGTGATTTTAAAAAAAACCCAACACAAAAAAAGGCTATCAGAGTGGCTCAAGTGGTAGAGTGCTTGCCCAGCAAATGTGAGGCCCTGAGTTCAAACCCCAGTACCATCCCCCCCATGAAGAAAGAAAGAAACAAACAGGTGCTCAGAGCAGAGGGGAAGCAATGGCTCTGTGTGGCCCCCCAGGAGATTTAAAAGGAGGACCAGTTCAGTGGCCACAGAGCTAAGTCCAGGATTCCCGTCCAGATGCTGGTTTTTAAAGGACTGATTGTCTGTTGGCAACTGCCCACCACATGGAATTCCCAGACTTCTCAGGGAGAATGTTCTACCCTTCCATTATTCCCTGGCTTCCCTCAGCTTGCCCAGTACATCACTCCAAAGAGCTCCACAGTGACAATTCATTCCTTAGGTCTACGACCTTTTGACTCCTGGAAAATGTGAGCATCTCTGGGCACGTGCTCTTGGCTTATCAGAGTCAGAGAGAACTCATCTATGCAGTCTTAGACTGGGACAGGTTTCTGTGAGAAAAAAATGTGAGGCCAATGTAAGGATGTTCAGAGGAGATGATGGCAGGAAGGGACCTGCAGCACCAGCGAGCAAGGAAAACCAAGACATTGGGAACCCCGACATCTGGTCCTTCACAGGTCTAGGGGAGGTTGCAGAGCCCTGTGGCCTGCTCTGGAGCTCTTGGGTGTTTCCTTGTTTGCTATCAGCAAAGCAGTGGGACGTTTTACAGCACTTATCAGTGACTGGGAAGGTCAGGAAGCACCAGTGGCCAAGGACACATGGACAGATCCAAAAGAAAGGGGCAAACACCCATCACTGCAGAAACCAAGGTCAAGTTCCCAGCTACCCCACCTGGGCCACTTGACAGACTGGGAAGTACAGGCTTTGCAGCAGGAAAAGGCTGAGTTTCAGCTGGACCTGCTCCTCACTAGGTGCGACAAGGTCATTGTCCCCTCTGAACCACAGTTGATCTCTCTGCACAGTGGAGATATCATACCTGACCTGAGGGTTGTAATGACAGTACGTGAGAAAAACTTTGTGACGTGCCTAATGCAGAGTCTGGGACCCAGTAGGTGCTCAGAGACAGTTGGCCCCCTCCTCCCTTTTCCTTGGTTCTGTCTTCTTTCTTTGGCTTTTCTAGAACATGCCTAGCTATAAACCATCTACTACTGAGAACCCTTATGAAGAGATCAAATGTGTAATGAGGAAGTGACAGGGACATAACAGTTGTATCATTTTCCTGAGCTCTTGTGTAACTATCAATCAATTACAGAGAAAAGCCGACGTGCAGAGCCAAGAGGTACCACCGGCTTTCTGCTTCTTCAAATTGCCTCTTATTTTATTAAGAGTGGAAAAATGAGCCCGATTCCCCTCCATGGATACTAAAAAAGACAAATTAAGAAAAGGAAGGAAATTCTGAGACTGTAGTTAACACTGGAGAGTCTGAGCCCTAACACGGAGATTTCCCGGTGACCTCGAGAACTTCAGATGGCTGGAACTCAGCCTGTTGCGGCCATGGCTGGGTTAGCAAGATGGAAGCCTGGTGTTATCTTAGGTTCTAGGGGAGACTCAGTTTTATCTCTAGATTAAGTTCGTGACCACATTGAAGCCATCCTAGAATCCAAGTGAGCCCAGAATGACCACAAGCCTGGTGGGAGGAGAATCTACCAGGGCTCTTGGAGCTGGCATGAAGCCAGCAGCTCCTTGCAGTAAGGGAAGCCAGGACTCCAGCAGCCTTGACCAAGGCAAAGGATGACCTTCCTGGACTTCTAGCATGGGTAGCAGTAACCAGCATGGTCCCACAGGTCACCTGAGTGTGGACAGGGGACAATGCATGTATCTCTCCATGGCTGAGAGGAAGCATCTATAGTCTGAAAACTGTTTGAGACACCACCAAGGACTTCCAGGACTTCTAATAGAAGACAGCTATGTTGGAGGGAGATCGTGGGGGTAGGAGAAAGGTGACATGTGAGTGCTGGAATGGTGTATGTGTCATTTTCCCTAGATCATCCCATTTCTCAAGCTGGTCTCTCTCCTATAAAGTGAGCATGATACTAATGATGTGACCTGTTGGTCATAAGGATTAAGTGACATAGACAAAGCAATCCAGGCCTTTGCTGGGCAAACCCTAGGTGCTCAGTAAGTATACATTTTCCTCCCTTCTCCTTCAGAAGAATTTTTAGAGACCCTGTAGATTTTTTTGAAGCTTTATGTAAATTTATGTGAAGTGACATTCAATGAAATCACTCATCTGTACAATTCCTTTAATTCTACCTGCAGCTTCAGTAAAATTGAAATTTAAATCATACATTTTATTTAATGGTCCAACTTAGATGTCAAGGGGAAAAAAGGAGAGAGGAGCAGAACCCTCTATTTGGAAGAAAAGAACTTGGCAGAAAAAAGCCATCTTTGTTAAAAGCACTCTTATCCTTAAAAAGAAAAAAAAAAAGACAAATTTGATCTAAAGATTTCAGTTCAAGTCAGGTTTTGAAAGAACAAATGGTCGTCAGTTAGTCTTACCTTTCTATATTAAAATTATTTTTGTCTCATACTTTTTTTCCCCACATTTCTCATGTATCTTACTTGTTTTGGTTACTGTTACCACATTAATATATTTCTTGTTTCTTTTTTTGGAGGTACTGAGGTTTGAACTCAGGGCCTCATACTTGCTAGGCAGGCACTCTACCATTTGAGCCACCCTGCTAGCCCCACTACATGAATGTACTGAAGGCTATGTAAGATTAATATCACAAAGCAGAATCATTAGGAAATTCTGAGTTAATTTTTTTTTCCTTTTTCTTTTCTTTATTTTTTTTCATTTATTTACATGTGCAAACATTGTTTTGGTAATTTCTCCACCCTGCCCTCCTCCCCCACACTTCACCCCCCCACCCCTGTTCCAGGCAGGTCCCGTTCTGCCCTTATCACTACTTTTATTGAAGAAATGACATAAGCATAATAAGGAAGACAAGGCATTTTTGCCAGTTGAGTTAAGGATAGCTATACAGAGATTTTCCTACTATTGCTTTCATGTACCCATGTGTTATGATTCATGTTGATGCAACTCTAACTGATCTTTACATTGGTTCCTGATCCCCTGCTCGTGATAACCTCTGTTGTTTTAATGTTTCTGAATTAGTTCCTCTGGAGTGGGTACATCAAACACTTTCATGTTTTGGGTTTTCTGCCTATTCCTATATCTCCCGTATGTCCTCTTCCCTTGTCACGTGATCCAAGTCCAACCACATCGTTGCATTTGCCCTAGATCAAAAGTCCACATATGAGGGACAACATATAATTTTTGGTCTTCTGAGCCTGGCTGACCTCACTCAGAATGATGTTCTCCAGTTCCATCCATTTACTTGCAAATGATAAGATTTCATTCTTCTTCGTGGGTGAGTAAAATTCCATCGTGTATAAATACCACATTTTCTTGATCCATTCATCAGTAGTGGGGCATCTTGGTTGTTTCCATAACTTGGCTATTGTGAATAGTGCTGCAATAAACATGGGTGTGCAGGTGCCTCTGGAGTAACTTGTGTTGCATTCCTTTGGGTATATCGCCAGGAGTGGGATTGCTAGATCATATGGCAGTTCTATGTTTAGATTTTTAAGAAGTCTCCAAATTTTTTCCAGAGTGGTTGTACCAGCTTGCATTCCCACCAGCAGTGGATTAGGGTTCCTTTTTCCCCACATCCTTGCCAACACATGTTGTTGGTGGTGTTTTTGGTGATGGCTATTCTAACAGGGGTAGGTGGAATCTTAGTGTGGTTTTGATTTGCATTTCCTTTATTGCTAGAGATGGTGAGCATTTTTTTCATGTGTTTTTTGGCCATTTGAATTTCTTCTTTTGAGAAAGTTCTATTTAGTTCAGTTGCCCATTTCTTAATTTGTTCATTGATTTTAGGAGAGTTTAGTTTCTTTTTTTTTTTTTATTGTAAAATTTTTGGTAGCTGTTTATATTCTTTTATTTTTGTTTTTTTTCATTTTCCTTTTATTATTCATATGTGCATACAAGGCTTGGTTCATTTCTCCCCCCGCCCCCACCCCCTCCCTTACCACCCACTCCGCCCCCTCCCTCTCCCCCCCCAATACCCAGCAGAAACTATTTTGCCCTTATTTCTAATTTTGTTGTAGAGAGAGTATAAGCAATAATAGGAAGGAACAAGGGTTTTTGCTGGTTGAGATAAGGATAGCTATACAGGGCACTGACTCACATTGATTTCCTGTGCGTGGGTGTTACCTTCTAGGTTAATTCTTTTTGATCTAACCTTTTCTCTAGTACTTGTTCCCCTTTTCCTATTGGCCTCAGTTGCTTTAAGGTATCTGCTTTAGTTTCTCTGCGTTAAGGGCAACAAATGCTAGCTAGTTTTTTAGGTGTCTTACCTATCCTCACCCCTCCCTTGTGTGCTCTCGCTTTTATCATGTGCTCATAGTCCAATCCCCTTGTTGTGTTTGCCCTTTTTTTTTTTTTTTTCAGTTTTCTTTTATTATTCATATGTGCATACAAGGCTTGGTTTATTTCTCCCCCCTGCCCCCACCCCCTCCCTTACCACCCACTCCACCCCCTCCCGCTCCCCCACTCAATACCCAGCAGAAACTATTTTGCCCTTATCTCTAATTTTGTTGTAGAGAGAGTATAAGCAATAATAGGAAGGAACAAGGGGTTTTGCTGGTTGAGATAAGGATAGCTATACAGGGCACTGACTCACATTGATTTCCTGTGCGTGGGTGTTACCTTCTAGGTTAATTCTTTTTGATCTACCCTTTTCTCTAGGTCCTGGTCCCCTTTTCCTATTGGCCTCAGTTGCTTTAAGGTATCTGCTTTAGTTTCTCTGCATTAAGGGCAACAAATGCTAGCTAGTTTTTTAGGTGTCTTACCTATCCTCACCCCTCCCTTGTGTGCTCTCGCTTTTATCATGTGCTCATAGTCCAATCCCCTTGTTGTGTTTGCCCTTGATCTAATGTCCGCATATGAGGGAGAACATACGATTTTTGGTCTTTTGGGCCCAGCTAACCTCACTCAGAATGATGTTCTCCAATTCCATCCATTTACCTGCGAATGATAACATTTCGTTCTTCTTCGTGGCTGCATAAAATTCCATTGTGTATAGATACCACATTTTCTTAATCCATTCATCAGTGCTGGGGCATCTTGGCTGTTTCCATAACTTGGCTATTGTGAATAGTGCTGCAATAAACATGGGTGTGCAGGTGCCTCTGGAGTAACCTGTGTCACAGTCTTTTGGGTATATCCCCAAGAGTGGTATTGCTGGATCAAATGGTAGATCAACATGTAGCTTTTTTTTTTTTTTTTTTTTTGGTGGTGCTGGGGTTTGAACTCATGGCCTCATACTTACTGGGCATCTATATGGATTTTTTAATGTTGTGAAAGTCTCTCCATCCCCAAATTATGAAAAATCACACTTTTCCACTACTTTTATGATTTCATTTTACATGAACTTTTAGTATTTCTGAATTTTATTTTGATATACAAAATGAAGTTTGGCTCTAGGCTTAATTTTTTCAAATACTAGTCAATGCTTTCATCAGTATTTCTTGAATAATCCATCTCTTCTCTATTGACATAAAATGTTACTTTTGCATTGTACTTAAATCTCATATATACTTGGAACTATGTGTGGTTTTTATAGTTTCACTCATGATCTAGCCAGCTAATTGCATACTTTGGTGACTGGAACTTTTTAAGATATTTTACTGTTTCGTATACCAATTTTGCATACTAATTTTGGGAGGTTAGCATCAGCATCTCTTAGGAACAAAGTACTTTATAAAACCATATTTAAAAACCAAATTCTGCATAGAGGAAGGAAGGGAGGGAGAGAGTTAGGAGAAAGAAAAGCAGGAAGGAAAGGCAGGTGAGTCAAGAGAGGGAAGAAAAAGGGCACAAGGAAAGGAGAGAAGAAAAAGAATAGGAAAAGAGAAAGAATTTTTTGAGAGGGGGATAAAGGAGAATGATGGGGGGTGAATTCAACTATGACATATTGTTAAGAACTTTTGTAAATGTCACCATGTACTCCCAGAACAACAATAATACAATAAATAAAAAAAGAAAGAATGTTTCTTTTTCTGTGATTAAAGCAATGAATGTTGAAAGGACTGCCTTAAGCTATTTTATATCGGGACTTATTATCTGAAACCGGCTTAAAGCAAAATCACAACAGAAGGGAAGAAGACAAATGTCCTTGAAGTTGAAATAAAATGTTGACGACAGGCATAATTCCTCCCTGAAGAAAACTGTCCCCTCCAAAAATGAAGGAGCCACGTCTACATAAGAGTGGAAAATGAATAAATAAAAAAGATTGCACCATAAAAGAGAGCCATTTGGGAGGTCGGTCTCTCCCCAGTGGTCGCATGCCTGAGGACTGGTGGCAGTTCCATGGCTCCTTGCCCAGCTTCGAGCGTGTGGGCTCAAATGTCATTCCGTACCCAACTAGCCGTGGAGAGCCTTGCTATTACAGGGTCCAGGCAACACCTGGAGCACCGATCCTGCCACAGCTCCTGGAGCTGCACCCTGTACAGGCCTGAGCCCAGGGGCATGAGAGATTGAAAATAATGAATATTTTTCTCCTGGAACTCATTTACTCAAAAATGTCAAAGCTGAATGCAGTGGATTTCCCTCCAGGTGAAGTGGAAATGTTCTCTGCAGGGAATTTGGACACAGGTTAGGCCTCTGGTTGGGGTCTTGGGTCCTGATTTTTTGACAATGATGGCATTGAGGACAACTCTGGAATTGGACTCGAAAGACCTGGGTCTGGTGCACATTAAAGTCTGGTAGGAAAGACAGACGCTAAGTTTAAGTCACCAGAGGTCAGGTGGGAGTCATTACTGCGCGCAGTGCATGGCACAGGGTATACAGTTTTATACAAATCAGGAGGGCACAAATGGTAAAAGTTCTGTAAGAATCCTCAGCAAACTATTAATAACTATCCCCGCAGAGGCTTTTAACTTTCTGAAGTGTCTGTGCATTGTTTAAATGTTCTACAACCAGCTGGATTGCATTTGTACTTATAAAAAGTACAGACATTAAAATTTTAATTGGTTTTAATAAAATATTGAGTAATCTGAAGATAGGAACCACTGGACCGTGGCTGGGCTTTCTGCTAGGGTCTGGTTTTGCTGTAGTGATTTGAGGAAGGGAGTCCACCATCCCCAGCAGTGAATGTGAACACTCCCTCAGTGGCCCTGGACCTCATGGCAATCTCTCCATCAGAGTTCTGGACTAGTGAGGTCTGACATGCATCAGTGATAAAAGAAGGTGACTATAACCAGGAAAGAGGGTGGCCTTGATAACACAGGTATAGGCATGTTTCATGGAGGACTGACCTGTCACTCTTTGCTATTCGGTCAACGTCTTTTCTGTATTGACAGTGGAGTTCTGTAAGTTTACTCCCCACTGCAGATCTGCTCCTGTTCTGCATCCCCAGTCAGGGACACAGCAACACTGCCAGTGGCCAGTTTTTTTCACCCCCAGAGGCAGTGGAGTTTGCAAGCTACAGCCTTTTGCTTTAAGATGAGCAAGCCAGGGCTTTTCCCTCCTTCATTTTCTTTTTTCCTGGCTCTGAGTAGATCTGTGCGTACACAGCAGATGGCTTTCTGATGAGGCCCAAATTCATCTAGTCTTTAGGGACAAAACTACAGCAAGAAGGACTGTTATTCCAATCTGATAAGGCTTTCTATTTTCAGCCAGAAAAATGAGTGTCTGTAAGTAGAAAAGGAAAAAAAAAATAGGAAAGTGAAAGGGAACAAGAACAGTCACCATGGCACTTGCAGGTGGATTTGGGAGTTGTAATTATGCCGATTCTATCTACCTCCCGTGGTGTGCAGGGTCCATGAAGACAGGTCCATGTAGGAAAACAGACACCCAAAGGTGGGAAGAGGACATGCTAGCTTTAGGACAGGCCTTAACTCTCAGGATATCTGGCAGATGTCAGAAATGGGAGGGACTAAAGGGGGGGCTACAACAGTTTCTGTAACTTTTTTTCCTTACAATTGTGTTTTCTTTAAAAAAAAAAAAAGTAAGTAGTGGGTACCTAATCATCGTTCATTCTTAAGATCCAGGACTATGGAACAAGACTGTTAAGTTTACAGATGATGTAACCTTACTCAGTTAGCCAACTGCTCTATGCCTCAGTTTTCTCATCTTTAAAATGGGGATGATAATAGAAGATATGGTGTAGGGCCATGGTGAAGATTATTTATTAAACAAGTATCTATTGAGGACCAACTATGTGCCAGGCACTATTCTAAGAACCAAGGATACAGTGGTTATCAACATTCAAAAATCTATGTCCTTAGGGAGTGAATAGTATTGAGAGAGAGCAACAAAAACCTAAATAATTAAAGATAGAGTCTATTACATAGGGGTGAGCACTAAAGAGAAAAAGTGAGAGAAATGGGAAGGGAGTTAGGTTTTGTGGTGCATGTCTAATCCAAACACTCATGAGGCTGAGGCAGGAGGATCAAGAGTTCAAAGCTAGCCTGGATGACATAGTGAGACTTTGGGGGAAGAGAGTAAGATAGAGAAGGGGGTGGAAGGGAGGGAGAGAGAGAGAAAAGACCTGGGTCTGGTGGACATTAAAGTCTGGTAGGAAAGACAGACGCTAAGTTTAAGTCACCAGAGGTCAGGTAGGAGTCATTACTGCGAGCAGTGCATGGCGTGGGGTACCAAAGTACCCAGGAGGTAGAAACCCAGAGGATCACAGTTCAAATCCAGTCAGGGCAGAAAGTTCACAAGACCCTAGATTAACAACTGTAAAGCTGGATGTCGCGGTGTGCGCTTCCTACAGCAGGAAGCATAAGTAGGAAGAACTTGGTCCAGGCTGGTCAGGCGTAAAAGAGAGACCCTAGTTGGAAAAATGAAAGCAAAAAGGGCTGGGGGCATGGCCAAAGTGCCATGCAAGTTTGAGGCCATGAATTTAACTCCCAGTACCACTGGGCACTGGTGGCTCACATCTATACTTCTAGCTACTTGGAAGGCTGAGATCGGGAGGATCTCCATGTGAGACCAGCCCAGGCAAATAGTTTGAGACACCCAAATCTCTAAAATAACCAGAGCACACGGGCTAGAGGGCTGTAGCATTAGAGCGCTTGCTTTGTAAGCACAAAGCCCCGAGTTCAAACCCCAATCTCACCGTAAAAACAAACAAAAAACCCCAGTACTGCAGAACAAGTAGGCAAATGAATAACTCCCCCAAAACTCGTGCTCTGTCTTGTGGCATCAGGCATTAGGGGGGTTCAGTATTGGGGTGCTTCCTTTACTGGGAAAAGAAGTGGAATTAGGAACAAAAGGAACTCCAGGCGCCTGTGGGAGTCTCAGGTGCTTTTCTCAGGTCAGGGTTAGGAGTGTGCTAGACTGTCCTCAGAGACTTCCTGCCATGCCTTCCTGGAGCTAGGAGAGGGCAAGTCCAAACTGGACCCTGCACTGCCCCAAAGCCCTTCCCCCGCCCCTAAATATAGTCAAACCAATATATTTAGACAGTGAAAAATTTAGCAACTTGAAAAAGAAGAGGATTTTACCCTGCAAAAATACACAGCACTTGTCTAATTTTTGAACTTGTCAAGCTCTCTCCTTGCTGGGAGTAGACCAACAAAATCACAGGCAGATTTAGTCATGCAATTGCTTAAGAGATTCTGAGATACAGACTTATAAGATTAAGGCCCAATCTTCATTCCACCCACAAGCAGATAAACAGAGGCACTATCGCACTGTAAGCTGCAGAGGTAACAGAGCTGAAAGCAAAGAGGCCAGCATCCCAGTGAAGGCTCCTATCTGGAAGAGCCAAGATGGAAATTCAGGCAAAATGCAAAGCCTTATTGGAAAGGAGCCATAAAGGATGTTTCTGGAGTTCATTCTGATCCTGGGTAGGTGAGTTAGAGCGAGAAGCTGATTCTACCAAGGCCCAAAGGAGCTGTCGTAGGGAGCAGCAGCCAAAGAGAGAAGTCAAACAGAATCGAGATCTGCTCTTCCAGGAGGGACAATAGGAGAGGAAGGGGAACACCACAAGACACCCCAGGCTCCCATAACCCTCTGGGGCACAGAATCAGACCACCTTCCATATGTACAAGTACTTGCAAAGAGTCTTTTTTTTTTTTTCAGTTTCCTAGGTCCATCATTTTATTATTTTATTTTATCCTTATCAGGAAGGCAAAAACTTAGAATACGAAAAATTTTTATATGGCCTAAGCCACACACTGAAGGACTGTTTTACAACAACCCTGACAGTGGCTATCCATTTCTTCTTCTTTAATCAATACCTCCAGTAGTCAGGGAGCTGTGTCTTCTTGTTTCTGATCTAACCTTTCTAGGCATATAGCCTCTACCTCATGATGTAAGACGTGGCTTGAATTCCAGCTATCATATTCACATTCTGGCCCTCAAGATAAGGAAGGAAAGGACATATATATATATATTTCCATTAGAGACCTTTTTAAAAAGGTCACCCACAAGGTGCGGTGTATGTCTATAAGAGATTGGGAGGGTCAGAATATCAGAACTTGGGTCCAACTTAGAATTCTGCTTCTGATAGCTAGAATCAGTCATTACAATATTAGATAATAAAAATAATGAAATAATATTTTTCTATGGAGTTAAGAAAGCAAATAATGTTAAATAAAAATTCTATACTGATTTAAGGCATTGCTTTTAAGATGACATAGACACACTTGAATACACAAAAGCTCAGTGAAATTATTACCTATTTTTATTAATTAGATGTTCATTGCTATAAAAAAATGTCATAGGCAATTGACTTACAAAGAGAAAATGTTTGTTTCAGCTCATGGTTCTAGCATTTCCAGTCCTAGATTGAGTGACCCATATCTTTGGGGAGCACATAGCAGAGTGACAAAGGGTCTTTAAATTGCTCATGTTCTAAGTCTGTGTTTAGTGTTTTATCTTAAGGAAATAAATGATACACACAAAAACCATTCAAAAAACGGGATCGTGGCCCATCGATATCCGAGAGTTATTATGCAGCCATTAAAATATTAGTAAGGATTTGCAGTGGCACATGGACACTCCCAGTTAGAAACGTCAAATTGAATGCCCCTGTCTTTTTTGTTTTTTGGACTTTTCATATAACTTTATTATGATTGCATGATGAAACTCAAGGAAACTATAGTTAATATAACCCATTTTCCTCTCTAAGTCAGGATTATTGAGATACTTTATGTAAAGAAAACTTACTTAAAGTTTCTTTTTATATGACCATGTGATTACTTTCCTATTAGGTTAATGTTGCTCATTTATTACAAAACCAGTTAGGAATGATGTAGCCTGCTGCATGTACCTGTCTTTACCCATTTGGAAAACCCTACAGAATTCTGTTAGCAGGATCAAAACAGCAAAATCTCCCAAGGCTTAAAGAACAGGAGAGGAGAGAACAGCATGCTAAAAATGCCAGCATTTTAAAATCTTGAAAGCAAACATGAGCACACCAAAACAGATTACCATTAAGTGCCCAGGGGAGGGGGCAGGCAGTACGGGTGGGGGTGGGGGACCAAGTACCCAGGAAATTTGTTCTGCAGAGGCCAAAAAGCCTCAGGAAGGTGGGCTGGATATGGAAAAAACCAAAAAAAAATCAAGTGGATGGCTTGAGAGACTGTAAGAAGCACTGGATCCCAAGGTACCATTTTCCTAACTTGGGGACCCTTTTTTCTCGCATCCTATCTTTCAGGAACCTGCAAGGTCCCTCTCTGGGGGATCCTGTGAATGTCATCTACATGGTAGACTGCCACAGCAGGCACAGCAGAGGGTAATGATAATATCCGAGTTCACCCTTTTCTTTCTCTATTTTATACACTACCCTCAATAAACATATGCTACTTGTAGCCAAAAAAAGTATTTGGAAATTATAAAAAGAACATATGCTTATAGTAGAGCTGAATCTTAATTAGACTGCAGAGAGTAAAGTTATAATCCCCCCCTTGCCCATCCCTACTTCTGTGAAGATAACCCTAATTTAGGGTAGCTTTGTGTATCCTTATGGGGAAAAATGAAGTTTTTAAAAAGTGAAATGAAAGCAACATAGGAAAAAAAAAAAGTGAGATGAAACCCAAGAGATCACTGTTTTGTTAAAAAGAAAAAAAAAAAAAAGCAGAGGTGAGCATTTTCCTTGGAATCCAAGGGGCTGCCATGTGTGGAGGAGAAAGAGAGAAAGTGAATCCTGTGTTACTTTTAAAGGTATTGATTAACAAAAGGGGTCTAAGGTCTCTTAATTTAGCAACTTTGTTCCATCATTAAAGAAATAATTTTTGGTACAAATAAAATTAAATAATGAGTCACCTCTTCCCTGTGATTCATCCATTCGCCCATCAGGCTCTGACTTCCTGGGCTTTTAAGGAAAAACTCTGAATGTTTCAGTAGAACTATGTTTTTTAATTAACAATTTGTCTACACAAATGGCTAAATAAAAATGAGAGAGATCTTTATACTAACTTTCAATTTATGGGAAAAAGATTTGTTTTCTTGGGCTAGTGCAGTGATTCGAGTGTGAGTGTGAGTGTGAGTTCAAAGCCCAGTACTACAAAAAAAAAAAAAGAAAGAAAAAGAAAAAGAAAAACTCACAAAGATTTGCTCTCTGTCTCTAATAATCAGGTTTGGGAGTGTACCCAGCCCCTGTTCTACCTCCCAGTACAATCACAGCTCTTCTTTTCTGCACATGCCTTAGATTTGCTTTCATCGCTCACTGCTGGTTATCCGCACAGGGTCACCTTACCGAGGTGAATAATATTAATTAAGATTGTCCAAGGACTTTTATGCACTTAAAAAATATACCACATATTAAGTGAAGATTCAGTGTATCATAAACAGGTTACTCAGAGTATTGAAATCAAATGAGCAAATTCAAAACACTTTAATTTGCCAAGGAACTGATTCCCAGAGACCTTTGCACTTACATCATGACATTTTTAAAGAAAGAATGATGGGATGGATATAGAAAAAAAATTCCATTACATAGTGAAATGCACTTTAGAAGATCATTTTTCTTATAATGTTCCTGGGAAGTGTTTTAATATACTCCAGAACCTTCAAAGATTATAGAAGATAGAGAAGATTTTTACCTGAAATGTCGTTAATAGCTATGTCTTAAATGTAAAACAAATTCAGCCAGGGGAATTTGGGGACCTGTTAAGTCTGCTTTTGGTTTTACCAGAAGGAGCAAATCCACTCAGAAAATCAGTAGCAGAAAAATCACTAAGATTGCTGTATGGTCTGATGGTGACTTTTGTCCCAGAATTTCTGAAGTGACAAGGCTTATTTCCACCTACTACACTGAGTTTGAGTCTCTTCTCTTTAGGATTTGTTGCACATATACATGCTTCTGAGATGCTACACAGCCCTCAGGAGATTGCAAAGACTGAGTGAGCATCCTGCATGCAGAGTTGTGGGGGACATGGGCTCCTCGATCCTCTGGGCCCCCAAAGGGGTCCTAGCCCTGTCACACTGCATTTGCAGAGAGAGAGAGGTGTGTATCAAACTCACCCCTTCAGCAGGTGAATGGCCTTCTCCCTTCTACTCTAAAATGTTTCTTCTTACTCAAGTTTTACCCAAGTTTGGGTACCCACGAGAAGGTCATTTTTTGTAAAATAATCCAAGGTGGGGAAGGATATAAGAGTTTTTTTTTATTTAATAAGAAATGAGAGAATCGAAATGAGTTTAAATTTAGTGAAGAGTTTGGTCTGCCCATTGGTTAAATACTCCATTCTGGGGCCAGACCACTGTGGTGGCCTCTACTTTGCTTTCTTCCAGCTTTGGGACTGGGAGATCCCTGCCACCACCACCCCAACCCTCAGTCCAGCTGCAGGATTAATTTACTGAAAATAACCAGTGATTGGAGCTAGCCACCTGGGTGGGGTGGGAGACAGAGGGGTGAACAATGTCTAAGGTGTTTGGAGGATGGAAGCGAGGGGAGCTGGGGTATGAGAATGCTGCTCCGAATGAGGGGTGACAGTGAGGAACCCACTGAGAGCCTAGGACCAGAGCCCTGCCCTTGTGCGCAGAGGGAAGGTCAAGATTGAGAAGCAAGATAGGCCGCTGTTGGGTCTCCAAGCAGCACCTCGTAGAGACTCTGCCTGATTGAAGATTTCCCAGGATTCAATGCACATGTCCAAGCAGTTAAAAGGAAAGTCTTTTACTTATTTTTCTTTCTCAGATTGTAGGCCCTCTTCTCTCCTTCTAGGATAAAGTCTATAGTGATGGCACCAAAAAAGTAATATAAGTTACTTTCAGCAAAGTCAGAAAATATAGGCAAACAAAAAGAAAAAGAGCATATTCTGAAGTCTCAGCACCATGTAAAAAACAATTTAGATGATCAGCTAGATAGGTGCACAGACTCCCAGATACTACCATGTGGACATACAGAATCAGCTCAGAGCAGCAAGTCCCGATGGGAGCCGGAGGGCAGGGTTTCAGGAGAGATGTCACTGATTAAAAACTGGAACAGACAGGTGTCCTAATGTGTTCAACTGTGTCAAGGTGGATTTTAAATTCTGACATTGGGGCTAGTGGAGTGGCTCGAGTGGTAAAATGCCTGCCTAGCAAGCGTGAGGCCCTGAGTTCAAGCCCCAGTGCTGCCAAAAACAAAGAAACAAAAAAATCAAGTTCTGATGTTGTCTGGGAAGAATTAGCACTAGGTAAATAGCAAGCCAATGCAAGTAAGAAGAAGCGGGGAATATTACACAAGAAGGCAAATGCTATCAGAGTATACTAGATGGCTCAGCTATGACTGTATTTTTTGGGGGGTGTACTGGGGTTTGAACTCAGGGTTTTAAGGTTTCACCCTTGCTAAGCAGGCACTCTACTGCTTGAGCCACACCACCCTCCTCTCTCTGTGAGCTGTATTTTGATTTCATAAGCAAATGCTATATTCATTTTAGTGTAGATTGATAGGAAGTTACAAAGGGAGTACAAAGTACAGGGAGGTCTCCTGTCCCCTCCCCCAATGACTACATCCCACATAACAAAAATAGTGTCAATCAGAAAACTGATATTGGTACAATGTGTGCATACAGTTCCACATTATCACATGTGTAGGGTCACAGCAATCAAGATACAAAGCTATTTTGTCATGACAGGATGTCCCAGACACTATTATTTAGTCACACACTCCCCTGCCATCATCCCTAATGTTTTACCCTGACAACCACCACTAATCTGTTCTCCATCTCTGTAATTTTGTCATTTCAAGAATGTCATATAGATAGCTGGATGTGGGCTTCATGCCTGTAATCCAAGCTACATGGGAGGTTTGAAGATTGAGGTTTAAGGCCAGCCCAACCCCTCCCCCCCAAAAAAAAACATGTTAGCAAGACCTTATCTCAAAATCAAGCAGGATATGACAGTACATACCTGTAATCCCAGCTACTTGGGAGGCAGATGTAGGAGGATCTCTGTCCAAGACCAGCTTGTCTGAAAAATAAACTAAAGCCAGAAAGGGCTGGGGGTGTAGTTTACATGGTAAAGCACCTCGCAATCTCAAGGCCCAGAGTTCAAACCCCAGCACTTTTTAAAAAAATGGTGGATGAATGGATTTAAATATGATATGGCCCTTTGAGATTTACTTTTTTCACTCAAGCATGATGTCCTTGAGATCATCTAGTTACAGCTCGTATCAAGAATTTGTTCCTTTTCATAGTTGAGTAATATTCCAGCTAAATATTTCTTCAAACAAAAGAGCTAAGATTAGGCTGGCAGAGTGGCTCAAGTGATAGAGCAAGTGTGAGGCCCTGAGTTCCACCAAAAGAAAAAGTGATAAGACACCTGGCTAGCCGGGAGTAGAGTCCAGTAATAACAAAAATAGCTAACCATGATAAAGTCCTTAAAATTTTCCAGACACGGTACTCAGCATTTTCCCTGTTATTTCATTCAGTTCTCATTACCAACAATGTTTATTATGTTTTTTACAGGCAGGGAAACTGGGGCTCTCAGAGGTGAAGGGGCTCTCTCAGGGTTGACCCCTCTGTCTGGGCTCTTCACCTAAGTGTGCGTGTGGAAGTCGGTCAGCATTTTGTTCCTAGGCCTCAAAGGGAAAGAAGCCATTGTCTGTGCCTCTCACTAGTGTCTCCCTACAGGCTGTTCTGCCTCTCCATTCCTCTTCTAAATAAAGTCTGGCAACCACACACCCCTAAAAATCTCAGAAACTCAACTTCTGGTGTTGAGCCAGGAAGATAAGATTTGTCTTTGCAGCAGGTCTAGGCTGACTTACAAATAGCTTCTTATTTTTACAACTTCCACCAAAGACTCAAGGATCCTCTACTAAAGAGAGACCATTCAGAGGATGTAAGTGACAATATGAAGATTTAATATGCACAGAAATACAGAAATCAAACCCAGAGCCAATTTTTGAGATGGATGCCTTTAAGCCCTATGTGGGTGACTTTTACAATGCCTATAAAATTCTTATCATTGTAAATGAGCAAACAACTGTCTTGCTAATTGGGTTAAATTAATTTACTGACTTGTCCAAACCAGACCAAGAGTGAGAATGTTCATAAAGGGGTTTTCAGAGAAAGGGAGTTTTGTTTGGTTTGAGACAAGGTCTTACTATATAGCCCAAGCTGCTCTTCCTTTTGATCCTCCTGCCTTACCCTCCCCAGGGCTGAAATTATAGGTGTGAGCCACCATGCCTGGCTGAGAAAGGATGCTCTGGACTGGAGATCTGCTTACTGAACCCCTTCTGCTTCCTAGCACTCTTCTCTGGGGGAGGCAGGACTGTCCCTACCACAGATGGCCTGGCATTGGCCTTGCTAGGCTTTCCATAGCCAACTCCCCTGGGTCTTCCATGGGCATTCTTTACAGAGCAGATTGTGGACCACTGTCACAAGCATCAGGAAAAAGCACTGTGCTGTGAGATGGCTGTTTTGGGAACAGCTCCACTGATGGCGGCAATAAGCCCATAGTGATGACAAGTGACAAAAAGCCAAACCCAGCTCGATATCTTTGTGGTGTGTTCTCTGGATGCTGGTTGGGAAATCCTTGCTCTAACAGTGAAAATAAGGATCGAAGTTTAGTCTATGAAATGCTTGCATGCCTGATATCTTTTTCAGCCTTTTGACGCTTCTGGGTTAGATAGCAGGGCTGTTGCCATTGTGAAGATAAAGCGAGTTCAGAGTTCAAGGCGTGATGACAGCTAGCCAGCAATGGTGCTGGGTGGCTCAGGCAGGTTAAAAGTCATTTCTGGATGAACTGCATCTCAAATAGCTGTGAAAGACTTCTCCCTTTGTAGAAGTCTTACAGCCAGTAAGTGACAAGGAACTAGAGGGCCCCCACTACCACTCTGAGGCTCCCTACTAAACTAAGGGAGGAACCACTAGGCAGTGACCATTAATATCTTCTAATGTGAAAAAAGACTCCACCACACCTCAGGTCCTTCCAACACCACCAGGAAGTGTGGAAAAGTGGAACTTGAACCTAGATAAGGCTCTAGATATCATTACCATGTACAGAAAATGCAAGGGACAACTCAAGAAACCATGATGTAATAAACAAAATCTAGACTGTGGGGAATTTTGTAAGACAAGCAATCTAGTTTCTTCCACAGAAAAATTGGAAGATGAAGAGGAAAGAATCTTTAAATTAAGAAAGATTTAAGCAATAGCAACGTATGAACTTCATTTGGTTCCTGAGTCAAACAAACTGTAAAAGTTCAAAAGGCTCTCTGTTGGAAAATCTGACTGTTTTGAGGAGCTAGTTTTTGGACAGTGACCCATAGACTTGGTGTTATGGCTTTGCAAAGGGAGCCCATGAAGATGAGGTGCTGGAGACATACTTCAGAATTACCGGTGGGCACAGCAAAGTGGACAGGATCAAGGCAAAGGGGAGAGGCCCTCAGGTGATGATTACTGAAGCTTGGTGGCTATGGGGGCTTTACTGTACTGCTTTTACTACGTTTATAAATGTTAGAATTTTTCCATTAAAGAAAAATCTGGGCAGGGTGGTGCTTATAATCTCATCTCTTGCAAGGCTGAGGCAAGACGATGGCTTGAGCTCAGGAGGATGAGACCAGTCTGGGCAACATAGTGCCCATCTTAGGGAAAAAAAAATTCTCAAAGTGGACAGCCATGACCAAGGGAAGCACCCTGGCCAGTGCTCTATCCCAGGACCCAAGGAAAGACGTGCTTCACAGAGGCTGATCAGCTGGACCAGGTGCCCGGGTGGCCAAGTAGCCCAGCATGGGGATGGCCCCGAGGTCTCTGGAGAAGCACCCCACACATTTCACCCTCTCTCACTTCAGACAGGTAGGTGAGGTCCACTGCCTTCCTCTCCAAGGAAGCACTAGTCCCTGTGCCATGCCACCTCCTCCCCTCTCCCACTAGTATCAGCTCCCCTCCCCCAGAGGACCTGGTCCACTGTCCTATTCTCAAATTTTGCAAAAGAAAAAGAAATGACATTTTTGCCTGTTTAAGATAGCCACACAGGGAGTTTCCTTGTGGCATTTGCATGTATATAGGTATTACAACCCTATTTGTTCATTTCCTCCATTTTTCTGCTTTCTACTTTAGATCCATTTCTTATGGTTGTTTCGATCAATTTAAAAATTCTATATTCACTCTTGTGTAGAGAGTACATCAACCATATTCCTCTTAACTTACTTCTTTTTTTCCTCCTCTCAGGTGTGACCTCCCCTTAGTGTGCCATGTTTTTCATCACATTACTGCATTTGTTTTAGGTCTATATTCTGCATATGGGGGAGAACATGTGATTTTTGGCCTTCTGAGCCTGGCTAACTTCACTTAAGATGATGTTCTCCGGTTCCATCCATTTACTTAAAAATGACAAAATGTCATTCTTCTTTGTGGCTGAGTAAACTTCCATTGTGTATAGATACCACATTTTCTTAATCCATTCATCAGTAGTAGGGCATCTTGGCTGTTTCCAAAGCTTAGCTATTGTGAACAGTGCTGCACACAACTGTACTTCTTAAATGGTCTCTCTCCCTCCTTCCTTTCTATCTGTCCATCTTTTCTCCTCCATCTCACCTCCCCTTTTCTTTCTCTCTCTCTCTTTTTATTTCTCTCCTTTAACTACCTATTATAAGCAGGGAATATTACTGTTTTTCAGCTCACCCTGGTTTTGGTTCCTTTGTTAGCACTGCACAGCACAGCACAGTCTTTCTGTTCTCCACATCCTGCCTGATTAATTCAGCCCTGGAGACCTCTCCTAGGCATCAGTCTTGCTCCTCATTTTTGTTTATCATCTTGCCCAGCCCTTTTGGTTTGATCCATTCTCTCGTTGCCAGTGACAACCCTGGCTTCTGCCTCTCTGTTTGGGCGCTATCCCCTGGGAGTTCTGGCCATCACCTGGCTTCAGGCAGCTCCACCTACCTCTCCCCAGTCTTGTCTGGGAGACCAGGAGGATTGCTGAGAAAGCCCTGGAGGCCAAGGGCTTTGGGTAAAGTGTGGTGCATAGGCAAGGTGTGCCCACCAGTTTCTAGCCTTAGATTGACTTCTAAAGGTATAAAAGCAGTGTTCAGAGGACTTGCAGTCACTCACCTCTGTGTAGGTCGTAAGGTATCCATGAGCCACAGTCTCAAGACAGCAGCAGTGGGTAAGAGATGAGACTTGGCCTCTTGTTTGGTTCATTTTTCTAACTGTCGGCCTCTGCTCTGTTTTCTTCCCAATGGGGTCCCCTGGGAGCTCCTGTCTAACTGTGCCTCTTTACAGGCTGTTTGTTGTAGGACCCCATGGGAATGGTCGCATTCCTCCCCTCCCTTGGCATGTGCCACATATGGGTGTGTGCACACATGCATTACAGACCCCCCACATGCATGTGCACACACACACACAAACACACACACTCACAGGCAGCCAGGTGTTGTACACAAGTTGTAATTGCTTAATTATAAAAGAACCTTAGCAGGACTCTAGGGCTTTCTTCTGACTGTTTTACATTTTCATCATGTAGATTCTTAATCTTTGCATCTGTGTTGATGGATTGATAATTCAAGCTAGAGTAGGATGCCAGTCCTGTGTTTTGGCATAGCTATGAGCTATTGTCTTTTTCTTCATATACACTTGTCTTTTGTGTTAATTCTGTCTTTAGGTCAGAATTAATTAAGTCTCCCATGTCAAATTCCGTTATTTCTCTTGTATTGTTACACTGTGTTTTCTGCTTGGCCAGGGTCCAGAAAATATAAGAAGTTGCACCAGCAACTTCTGCCCTCAAGAAGTTAATTTTTAAAAATTATTTTACTTTATTTTTGAATTATCATACATCGCTCATATGAGGGGGATTCATTGTGATGATTCCATACATGCATATGGGATACCTTGAACAAGTTCACCCCTTCCGTTGTATTTCCATTGCCCTCTCCCTACAAGAAATTACTTTTTATAGTTGGCTTTTTTTTTTTTTTCCTTGCTGGACTGGAGTTGAACTCAGGGCCTCATGCTTGCAAAGCAGGCTCTCTAACACTTAAGCCGTACCTCTAGTCCATTTTGCTCAGTTATTTTGGAGATGGGGTCTCTCAAACTATTTGCCCAGCTGGCCTAGATCTGTGATCCTCCCAATCTCAGCCTCCTATGCAGAGAGGATTACAGGCATGAGCCACTGCACCCAGTATGATTGGCTTCCTTTGGGTGGGAGACACACAGACTCGAGTTGCCTAAGACAAATGGTGTTGCGAGTAGAGACACACATGGACAAAACCTCACCTCTCCCTCTTTCCATGAATTTTCTTCTTCTCTTTCTTCCAACTGCATTTGTAGAGTTTCTGATACTTCATCACTTCCTGTGGCCCATGATACACTGCGGCCTCATAAGACATAATTCTCCTGTGAATGTTTTGCTTTAAATACTGCTCCAACCACTTTGCCTTGTTTCCTAATTCAAATTACCCAGAGTTAGGATTGACTAAGCACAACTTATGTTTTTATGGTGGCCTTGGGTTAGGTGTTGCCACTCAGCTAATCAACATGTAGCGTGTGGGAAATGGGGAATCATGGTAAAACAGGGCAAAGCATAGCCACCCAAGGAGCAGGGACTGTGGTAGCCAGAAACTTCCCTTAAAGAGGACTGTAAGCAGGTAGTAGCAAAGGCTGTTTCTAGGGTGTTGATTAATGAACAGTCTCAGCAACTATTAGCCCAGAGAGTAAGAAAGTGAAAATAGATGTTACAAATTCCATTCACTAAAATTCATGCTTCCTACTCACTAGTCCACCCCCCCACAGGATTTGATGAGTATTCACTTATTCATCAGACAAAAGATGGGTTCACATCTAGCACAGATTATAAATAGCAAAACTAAGAAGACAAAAGACAAATACAGACAGATACTAATAGCACCAAAAGTCAATAACTAAGACACTGACAGCATGGCAGAAAATCCATGAAAAGCAGACACAAGAACTCAAATAGCACAGTAGTCTGGGACCACTTAAAATGTAGGTTAAAAACAGTCCTATGTACTCCAGCAGTCCTCCAGGGCATTGCTGTCTTACAGCCTCGTTAACCGTGGCTAATGTTCACGTTGGTGAGCCTTGAATATATAAGGAAAAGCTAAATTATGTTTAGAATATCCAGCTTAAGAAGGCAAGAAATTACATAATACACTTAACAAAACTTTCCACGCACATTAAAAACTTAGTGTATAAATGAGTCAGCCCTCAGCTTTCCAAAACAAGTCGTTTGTGAAGTGCTTCAGAATAGTCATGGTCATCTATACATGTGCTCTGGCTTTTGTGCTGGCCCTCAGGAATCAGGGTGGCAAAATGTCCTTCCTCCTTAAAGATGCCCAGGAAAGATCATCTTATTAAATCTCTCAAGGCCAAGATAGATTACAGCAGCAGAAAGGCATGGCAGCAGAGCATGGGCTTCAGAGTAAAGTCGGTCTGGGTTTGAATCCTGGGACCTTGAACAATTTCTTAACCATGCATACACCTCCATTTCTGCATCAGGAAAGCGGACACAGTAGGCTGGATCTCACAGACTTATGAAACATTAATGTCCACAGACAGTTTTACCTCGTTGGGAATTTTTAAGTTGTACATTATCTTCTAAATGAATAAAATGCCTAAATCCTCTTGCTCTTAATTTATAAGGTTTTCAGCTCTTTCTTTTCCTGTTGGACATTAGCTTTCAAAAGAAAAAAAACTACAGTGATACCTTAGCCTGAATCACTCTATTGGATTAGCCAGAGTCCCATTTTTCTAGGATGGACAGAGAATGGTAACCCTAAAGTGTTTATGTTTAAATATGAGACACAGGGTTTGTTGGGGGAAAGAGAGGAGGAGAGTGAGGGCATTTTGACAGTGACTAGGGGAGATAAGACAGCAGGTAGAGAAGTACACAAGACAATTTTTAGTTATCTCAAAAACATTTCCAAGGTATTGCCTCAGCTAAATTGTGTGTTTAAAAATGTTCTCAACAGGACAATTAGAAAATTTCAGTCTGTGACTTTTCTTCATCTCAGCTCTCTTCTACAGGTAACTTGATTCAAAGTTCAAAAAAGCCCCCATGAAAGAGTAAGGTGACTGTGTTGTCACCATAATCTTTGAAATCTTGGGTTAAAAAGTACCTCAGTAAAGTCATGTGGCCTGCCTGCCTGCCTGCCGGCCCAGAAATTCAATCACCTCGGTCATTTTCTTCAAATAACAGTTATTACATTCCTTTTAAAAAATAAACAATGTCAGTCCTCCTAGAATCCCTGATAGATGAGAGAGAAATTTAGCTGTCAGTTATAGGGTAAAGACATCAAATTTACAAACAGAAAATTGAAAAAGACAAGGCACATTCACTTAGTACTGTTTGCTAGACCTGTTGTAATAACGTGCATTGGACCAACATCAAAAGACACACACAAGATCTCACCTCATCAAACCCAAATCAGATTCTACTTCTCAGCCACCCAGAAACCTAGCCATCTTCAATCACTGGCTAGACAGATGGGCCAATCTCCCCATATAAGTCTTTTTAGTTGTTTTGGAAATTCTTTCAATTTTTAAAGAGGGGTTAAACATTTTTGTGATAAACTAGGGATCTGAGTTTATTTGCTTTTAATAAAAGTGACTCTTGGCATCAACAGATTGCTATAGTTTTAGGGCCAACTTCTCAAAAACCATGATAAAAGAATGCTACCATATTCATCTACTGAGTTATCATAGCAGAATTTTTGCACACAGATGCCACAAAGCCATACATCCTTTGTGTGCACCTGATTAAACAATAGTTAAATCCTTCTGTCTGGGGATAAGCCAGTGGTAACCAGCCTCCACTCTCACGAAGAATTCTGAAGATGGCAAAGAGGTTGAAAATTATGTGCCAGCCCCAACGGCCCTTAGCTTTCTGTGTTCTTTTCTGAGAGCTTTGTTGAGGAGTATTTTAAGACTGGATCTCTGCTCCTGCAGTGATCTATGATTCATGCAGGTGCAGGATAGGAGGGTGATCATATTTTTGCATCTTATTTACCATTTTGGCAGGACTTTGACACCAAAAATTCAGTATTTGTGTTTTTGATCACTTATCAGTTTACCTGGAAGTCCATGATATAGAGTGATTCGGAAAACTTATTATAGGATAAATTTGATATACATTTGAGGGAAAATTATTCTTCCATGTTCATTTTGTTACATAGCAACCATTCCAAAACTTTGTGGCTTAAAACAAAGGCTCAATGGCTCACACCTGTAATCCTAGCTTCTTGGGAGGCCAAAATTGGGTGGATTGAGGTTTGAGGCCAGCCTGGGCAAATAGTTCATGAGAACCCCATCTCCAAAACAACCAAACTGGAGGTGTGGCTCAAGTAGTAGAGCTGCCTCTTTGCAAGTATGAAGTCCTGAGTTCAAATCCCAGTCCCACCAAAAAAAATTTCTTTTACTTTACAGATTCTATGGGTCAAGGATTTAGAAAGGGGCTCAGTGTGAACAGCTTGTCTCTGCTCTGCAAAGTCAGGGGTGTTAGTAGGAAAGACTCAGAGACAATGGTAGAAGGCAGAAACCATCGGAAGTCTTGTCACTCACATGTCTGTTGATTATGGTGACTGTAGGCAGGACTCGATGTCTCAACTGAGACAGTGTGCTGGCACATCCGTATGTGTGGGTGTGTGCCCTTCCCCTCAGTACAGTGGCTAGGTTCCAAAAGAGCCAAGAGGATTCCTTTTATGATCCAGCTTTAGAAGTCATGTGGTGTAACTTGTGCCACAGATAGAAACACTCCCAGATTCAACTGGAGGGAAGATGGCTCCTGCCTCTGGACGTAAGGAATGCCAAAGTCATATCTTAAGAAGAGCTTGTAGGGTGGGAGATGCTGAGGCAGTCACTTTTCAGAAAATACACTCTGCTACAGCTGGTTGATGAGAAAGCCGGCTGCTTTATCGCAGCACTCTTTGTAGTTACTTCTGTTCCCACAATAATTACTGCCAGGAGTAATAAAAACTTGACTTATTTGTGAAAAATGGTCAATGGTAAGAGATCATGCTTTAAAGAAAAGAAAAATGTTTTGGCAGTACTGGGATTTGAACTCAGGGCTTCACACCTGCTAAGCAGGCAAGTTCTACCACTTGAGTCACTCCTCCAGTCCTCTTCGCTCTGGTTATTTTGGAGAAAGGGTCTTGCTTTTTGCCCAGGCTGGCCTGGACCGTAATCTTCTTATTTTAGGCTTTCCAGGAAGCCTGGATGACAGGTTAGGATGACAGGCATATAGCAGCACACCCAGCTATTGGTTGAGATGGGGTCTTGTGAACTTTTTCCCAGAGCTGGCATCAAACTGGGATCTTCCTGATCTCCACCTTCCCAGAAGCTAGGATTACAGGTATGAGCCACTGGTGCCCAGCTAACTGAAAGCTTCTTAAATCATGGTATGAATACCTGTATAACAAATCAGTGATAAAATTAAGAAGAAAGTCATTTCCCTTTTGGTATTTTTTCTTTTCTTTCCTTTCTTCCTTTCTTTCTTTTCTTTTTTGGTGAGTGCTATTGGGAATTGAACATATTTGAGCTCCCAGCACTTCTGTACATTTTAATCTGCAAAAATGTGGTTCACTAATGGTTTCTTGATGTGTGTTTATCTAGATCATATCGTAAGGATGATAGGCCAAATATCCACTTAATTTAGGGTTTTTCAACCTTGGGACTGTATTTTTTTTTTTTTTGCATTGCTAGGATTTGAATTCAGGGCATCACACTTTCTAGGCAGGTGCTCTACCACTTGAGCCAGTTTGCTAGCCCCAGAATTTTTTTTTAAAGAAATGATTGAAATAAGCTGCTTGTCTACAAACACTCATGTTAGACTAAAGACAAGCAAATCACTCTTTTTGTTTTTGTTTTGGTGGCACTGGGGTTTGAACTCAAGGCCTCATGCTTGCTAGGCAGGTGCTTTTATTGCTTGAGCCATTCCGCCAGACTGGCACTATAATTCCTGAGGTGGGGAGCTGCCCTAGATATGTAGGACATATAGCAGCAGCTCTGGTTTCTACCCCTCCAGCCATGAAAACCAAAAATATCTCCAAACATTGCCAAATGTTTCCTGGGGGGCAAAGGTGTCCCCAGCTGAGAACTGCTGATCTAAGTCTAATAGGTGGGCTGAAAATATTCTATGCACTTGTTTCCCAGGCTACTCTTAGAAGGTTTTCATAATGGGTGAAAGGAAAAAAGGTTGTAGAAATGGATGCTGGGATGCTGTAGAAAGCGCAGAGTTCATAGCAGGTTGCATTCATTAGGATATCAGTTCCCTAGTGAACTGAGTCTTTCCCATGTCGACAGCATGGCAAGAGCCTCTTCCTCTTCCAATGAGACTAGAGGACTGTGGGTTGGAAAATTTAAGTAGAAGAAAGGAGTTGGACAGCAGTGTCTCAGCCATCCTACTGAAGGGCGAGTGCATGAGCTGGGTAGGCCTGAGCTCAACTACACACATCTTCCCATCTCCCGCCCTCACGCCGACCCCACCCAGGTCCCAGGGAGAAGGTGTGAGGAAAACACACTTCTTTTAAAGATGGTGAGATGATCACTCTCTTTCCTGCATTCACAATTTCCTGGGTGCTGAGAGTGTACGTTGAGGAGTGTGAAAACAGAAGCGTTCTTGCCATGGGGTGTCATGGTATCTAAGCTGCAAGGTGCAGAAAAGGGTGCAAAATCACTGGATGCACTGTAGGTGTAGGAGGTGACAGGACAGGTGAAATGGAGCCCTTACCCATCATTCACAAGTAGGGAGACTGTTGGAATTTGGAATTGGGAGGCAACAGGGATGGTGTGCACAGGTGATTCTCAATTTATAAATAAGAGCAAATTATTTGAAATTAGTAATGCATTTCCAAGAGGAAAATAATGTATGTGTTAGTAAGGCCCCCAGATCAGTTGACAAAAAGCTATGGAAGTCCTTTCGTGAAGTGTCACAGTACTGAAGGCCAGGGTCACCACAGGTAACAACACTGCTAGGGAGAGCTCTGTGCATCTCTAACTCACTTTCAACTCAAATACCACTCAACAGCGTTCTCCAGCTCCTTCCTGTCAGCAACTGTTAGAATGTGCGAGGAAGGATATATAGATTCTCCCAATCTCAAAAACAATGGATTCCTGTTTTTCCAGAAGCCTAGCTGTGCCACACCCCCTCCTGTCCACACCTTGTGCACACTGGAGAACAAAGACTCCCTGCCCAACCTGGTGAGACCTGCTGGATGGCCTGAGACTCCTGCAAGAGAAAGTGGGGAGGGAGGTGGATATTGCATCTCTGCTGTTTTCTGTGTTTGCCACAGCCTCTGGCTAGTGCCCTTGACCTTCCTAATAGTGACTATTCACCACAGGACAGAGATGACTCCATAGCTCCTTGCAGGCCTCCAGTCCCCGCAAAACGCCAATATTTATGGAAAGCTGATTCGGTTTGTTTTTGAAACAAGGTCTCGCTATGGAGCCTAGGCTTGCCTTGAACTGGAGATCCTCCTGCCTCGGTCTTCCTAGTGCTGGGATTACAGCTATGTACCACCAAGCCTGGCTTGGAAGAGGCTTGGTAAAAGGGAGAAATGAATGGAATTTGATCCGTTCTCCGTGGCCTGCAGAGAATAAAAAGGAAGTGGCCTAAGTTGCAGAAAAATGTCATTGCAAAGCTGATGCCAGGTCAGCTGGCATTGGAGTATGGCAAATTACCTTGTGCAATGGAACCCTCAAGTACACTACCGGGTAAGCTAACCCAGAGGTCACAGAACAGACTCCAGGTCAAATTAAGATGCTTGATAACATTGGTTTATTAAATGCATTTAAAACTTACACCAAGAAGGAAGAATAAGGTAGGTTAACCCCCAAACGGTAGGATGCAGCTGTCTCATTTCCAGGTTGTGTGACGCTCTGGTCTCTCTCCTCTCTTCATCTCTCTTGCCTGATGGTGAGAAGTTACAGAGCCCAAGCCAAGCCCTGATATAGTTCACCATATGTTATCAGTTGGTTAGAAAAAAACAGTATGCAGTTATTTGGTAAATATCTTTCTGCATATTTCTGGGAAGGCATTTATTTGGGCAGGATTAGGATTTATTTTTTATTTTTTGTGTGATTGGGGTTTGAACTCAGGCTTCAAGTACACAAAGCAAGCTCTCGCAAAGCAGGCTCTCAACCACTTGAGCCACACCTCTAGTCCATTTTGCTCTAGTTATTTTGAAGATAGGGTCTCTTGAACTATTTACCTGGGCTGGCCTCGAACCTCAAACTTCCCAATTTCACCTTTCCAGTTATCTAGGATCACAGGCATGGGCCATTGGTGCCTGGCTGGAATTAAGATTTAAATCAGGAGACTTTGAGTAAAAGTCCCTAATGTGGGTAGGCCTCATCCAATGAGTTGAAGTAAATCCAAGGTCAGCCTACTGGCAGAATTCCCTCAGTTAGGAAGGTCTGCCAGTATACCCTGCAGAACTGGACACTTCCCTGGGCATCCAGCCTGCTAGTACACCCTGCAGATTTTGGATTTGCCAGCCTCCACAAGCTCATGAGCCCACCTCCTTAACCTCCCCCTTCCACGTTCTATTGTTTTCCTTCTAATGTCACTGTTGTCTCTTCTTCTCAACCATTCGGGCAAGTCTGACACATCAAGTACCCATTCTACAGTTGTGGGATTAGGGTGGAGTTTTGAGGGTCTGACAGGAAGGGGAGGGCAGAATCGCCCCATCTCCCCTGGGACTGCCCTAGTGGGGGAGGCCTGTTCTGTCAAGAGCCATGTGCCCAGGAGACCTGGCCACAGATGTCCCTAGAGGCATGTACCAGATGGTTGATAGAGAAGCCTCTCTGGCACAAAGAGGGGGAGTATCCCTGTTCTCAAAAACAAACCTGACTACATTGAATTTCTCTGCAGGCTGACTCCTTTCTTTCCCCTCAAGAACTTGTAAGGAAGAGGAAAGACACTCAAAGCCAAGAATGATTGGTCTTCCACTCCTCAGAGGCCGAGGCCAGACTTGTCTGCAGAGTTGAGGAAGGTCAGATTCAGAGACTGGAAGAGCTGGGGTCAGTGGCTGACGTCTGTAATCCTAGCTACTCAGGAGATAGAGATCAGGAGACCCTATCATAAAAAAAAACTCAGCCCCCCCCAAAATGGCTGGCCTAATGGCTCGAGAGATGAGAGTGCCTGCCTAGCAAGTGTGAAGCCCTGAGTTCAAACCCTAGTACCACTGGAAAAAAAGGGGGTGGGGACTAGGAGGCAAATGGACCCAGAAACAAGATGATCCCTGCCTTGGCAGCCTCTTCACACCACCACCCCTGACATGAGTCCTGTCTCCCATGACCTGGATCTACCAGCCCCTCTCCCCCTGCTGCAGTGGGGTCCCATGCTACCCTTGGTCACACAGTCATTGCCAATTCCCCATGCCTATCCCCTGCTGTCTGTGGTTTACTGGAGGTCAAAGATAAGTTCATAGTCAGCACTTAAAAAGCACTCCTGGAATGAGTAAGTCCATGACCCAGCACCCTGCAGCTGGAAGGAGAAGCAGGATGTAGGTCATAGGCCTTACTCCAGGCAGAGCCAGACCCTGCTATGGGGACAAGGAGCAAAGGAAACACCATACCCGTCAGAGTCATGGGGACCACACAGCTAACAGCTAGCTCTCTGTCACCCTACCAGACGTGTATATTAAGTTGGGGGCTCCTTCTATTAAAAGTAAAAATTTCTAACTCATCTACAGAGAAGCAATCTTATTAAACACCCACATGTCAGATTTCAAATATTTACACACTGTCTTGCCATGGAACATGTTTTCCACCAGGGAAACTAGTGAAACTCTGTTCTACCACACACACTGTTGCTAGAGAAATAATCCCAAAACCTGCTCACAGCCTCTAGTGCTGTTTACTGTTTGTGGTTTCAGCATTTTTGAGAGTCTTGTGAAAATGTTCTTTTCCCTAAGTTTGCATACAATTATAGGGGTAGGGGTTAGGGCCCACCCTCCTCCCTCTGGTGGGTCTCATATTACCTCTGATTAAACTGTCCCAAGGTCCGCCCTCCACCTGCCCCTCTATCCCTTCACCTGGCTCTGGGCAGCACTGTCTTCCCCTCACTTGGCTCTTTTTCCCACGCCCCAAACACACCTTGTGCTTTCCCACCTTTGAACTTGGAGTCCAAGTCCTAAAGTTCCTTTAAGGTGCCCTGGGGACAGGATCTGGGCCCCCACAGCCCACACATAGCCAGGGCAGTAAAAATTGAGGGTGTGGCCATAAACCTGTTCTGCAACACAGTGGTGGCCCCCACCCAGACCTCTGCCACAGGTTTCTGGCTTGGTGTTTTCTCTTGGCCTCTGTGACTCAGGTCTGTCCTGGACCTACAAATCCTGCAGCTCCTGGGTCTGCTTGTGGCTCATACTTCTGGAAAGATTTGACCTCAAGTGAATGCTTGCCTTTTTTTTTTTTTTTAACCTATTCATTCAATAAAAAAAATCAGACTGGGGATGTAGCTCAGGGGTAGAACACTCACCTAGCATGCTTGAGGCCCGGCATGGGGTGGGATGGAGAGGAGCTGTGCATCAACAGTTGCTCTGGTAGACAGTGGGGATGTAGACTAGGTCCCTCCTGGGAAAACAGACTTAGTGGGCAGTGCAGAAGGCACTTACTCAGGGAAGAGCCTCTGCAGGGAAGCCCCAGAGAGACACCCCCCTGGTGTCCCCAGATGGGAAGTGACTGCTAAGACAGTCCTGAAGAACAGGGCTGGCGACGTTTCAAGGACAGAAAAGTCTGTGCAAAACACTGGGGACCAGGGGGAAGGTATGTGATGTTCTGGGAACTCAACTCAGAGCCCCTGGGGAGCTTCAGAGGGACAAGAGATGCAGAGCCTTGGGGTGAGTTAAGGGATCCGACTCTACCCTGAAGGGAGGAGGAACCACAGAAGTAGGGGGTGCCCTGGATCAAGTGGCATCTCCTAAGAGCAGGCAGCCTTTCGCTTCTAACTCCCACTTTAGCTCCTGGGGACTTTACGGAAACATGGAGGTGACACACACACCTTCATCACTTTCCTTTTTTTGTGTGCCATGGAGCATCAACCACAATCTCAAAAACAACTCATCCAAGACTGATGTCATGGCCCCTCCAGCCTTTCACCCATCACCCACTTTTACTGCACACTGCCCTTATGGTGTCAGGGATTGATGTTTGCTTTTTAAGCTGCTAATCCCTAAATGGAGCCAGAAAAGGGACAGTATAGTAACCTAAAGTGTGAATAGGGCCTGGGGTGGAGTGAGGAAGGTACCACACCTTCGACAATTCTTGCCCCAGTCCTCTCACCAAGGGCCACTGAAACTCTCCCTTTTGTTCCTTGGGGTGGGCTTAATAAACACTCCCCAAATATCTCTTCTCACACACTTTGGGGTGCTGGCTCACAGATTTTTTTTTTTTTGTACTAACCATAGAAAGACATTTTGTGGCATGACAAAACACATGCATGTGTGCACACATAGGACAAACGTCCTTAAACAATATTACTCTTTTTACAAATGGTGCCCTCTGATACTCTTTATTCTACTCCAGTATATTTCTTTCTTTCTTCTTTTTTTAATGCTTGTCCCAACCCACTAAAGTTGATTTTAAAACTCACCCATGCTTTGAAAACACAGGTAAAAGTGGAAGGGCATGTGGAGACCTTCACGAAGAGCACAGTTCTCCAGCCATGCAACCCAGACAGGCAAGGTCAAAAGTGCTCCCTTAAAGGCTGTTTTGACTTTCCAGTTGCTTCCTGGGCTTCAGATAACTTAGGAATGCTCCCTTCTGGTCAGTGCCTCAAATAATATGGATCCTAGAAAAGTGTTAGTCTGGCATCTTCCCACCCATGGTTTGCTGGTGAGGAAGAGTGGGCAATGCCTGATGACAATATAACAGTAACATAATAATACCAAGAGCTATTCAGGGTGGTCAGACACCGACTGGGCTTGCCTTTGTCTCACTCAATCCTTACCACAACCCCTCAGCTTTGATAGTGTCCCCCTTTGCTAGAGTGTAAAAGGGACACACCAAGGACCCATCAGGTGACCATACTACTAAGAGGCATCCTGAGCTGTACTAGTCATCTTAGGGCTGCCCCAGACATCAGATGACACCAGAGCCTGGGCTTCCACAAACCTGAGGATTCTGGGTGCCCCTGCTCATGTAGAGGGACTGGGGGAGACTTGGCTCCTCAAATCTCATGCAGAAAGTGTATTCCACACATTGTCCTTCGTCCCCGATTCCTCACTGAGTCCACGTTTCATTCCCACAGGGTTCATGTATCTTTGAAATGCTGAAACAAGACATCGAAGGTGTATTTTTCTGGCTAACTTCTTGAAGCAGTCCTTGCCACTGACCCATGTGGCTAGTTCAAGGACCCAAATGTAAATACATTTGTGTGGCAATGATAACTTCAAGTGTGAGCATGGGGAGGAGCTTCCAAGGCTGGAGCTCAAACATTAAGAGACTGTCTGCACGTGGCCCCTGAGGGACAGGACAGCCGGGGGAAAGGATATGTGTTGAACTGAAGTCGGGGGTGATGGAGGGAGCTCCTGCCCAGAAAAGGGGCGTGGAGACTGGGGAGGGCAGCTTCCTGGTGTATAAATGAGAGATTGTTCTGGATCAGGCTTCTCAGACCTTACAGAGATGCCTTGAAGCAATTCTTGCAACACCTAGGGCTTAACCAGAGCTGTTCCCACCTTCTGTTTGGGGGAAGGGAACGAGGCTCTGTTACTTAAGAAAAAAGGAGCAGGAGAATATCAGACAAATTCCAACGGAGGAGCATTCTACAAAATACCTGACCAGCACTCCTCAGAACTGTCAAGGTCAAAGCCAGGAAAGTCTGAAAAGCCATCATAGTCTAAGGAGACATGAGACCTAACTGAAGGGATATTAGTTAATAATAATGGATCAGTAACTCATCAGTTGTGACAAATAGGCTAATGTAAGATGTTCTTGACAGGGGAAGCTGGGTAGGAGGAGAGAGGAACGACATCCTGATGAAGCTTTTCTGTAAGTCTAGATTAGGTTTAAAATCTAAAGTTTGTTAAAAAGAAGGGGTGGCTGCTGCTGACCGCTGATTTTTAAGGCCCCTCCCAGCTCTGAGAATCTGGGAGCAGTCTGTACAATTACTCTGGGTGTGTGTGGCGGGGGGGGGTCTCAGTGAGAGGCAGGATTTCCAGACGAGCCGAGCATGGAATCCAGGGGTGTGGGGAGCCCCTGAGTGCTGCAGAATATACTTTCACCTTGAACCTGAGGTCCTGCACTTGGTGTTTGACCAGAAAGAACTGAGTTCAGGTGCTCCTTTCACTGTGTCCCAGTCATATACATCCTTCTTCAGCCACCTGTGTAGTGACCAGGTAGTCATTCTGGCTGCCTTCGCCTTTCTCACTTCCCACATCAGTCAGTCATAACATCCTGAGGAGTCTCGTCTTTGGTGTGAGATGTCTGATGTGGCCAGCATCTCTCCAGCCTCACTTGCTGTCCTTGCTCAGCCTCACCCCACTGCACTGGACCCAGCTGGTGTCCAGCCATCAACATTTCTAATGCATTATTATTTGTAAGAAGAAGTTATGATGAAATATTACCAAAAGGTAATATTATATGTTGTGGCCACCATGACCATTCAATTTAACACTGCAGTCCAGAACTCCAGTCCTTCCAACCCCCCCCCCCCACACACACTCCCAATACCCCTGACCTCTTTTACATCTCTGCTCTCTCTCTTTTTGGCAGTACAGAACTCAGGACCTCATGCTTGCTAGGCAGGCACTCTACCACTTGAACCACTCCACTAGCCTTTTTTTAAAAAATGCATTTTGTCACTTTTTATCAGGTTTAGAAAGTTCTTTTCTATTTCTTGTTTTTTGGGTTTTCCTGAATGCTGTCCTGGGTTAATGTGATGTTTTAAAGAAGGAGAGATCTTTGCATTCCTGGGCTAACTTTGCAGGGTTTTAATCAAGCAGTTAACGTGAGCTGATTTACATTCTGTAAAGTTCACACTGGCACTGCAGGAGAATCCATTATATGTAGGGAGCAAGGATGAGAAGAGGGAAATTGGCCTGACCAGAGGGCTGTGACAGTCCTCCCAGGGACAGAGGATGGAAAGTGGAAATGGAGAAAAGAGGGGGATAGTTAGAAAGTAGAAAGATATTTTAGAGATTAAAAACAGAACTCACTGACAGATTGAAACAAAGATGAAGAATGGAGGCTGATTAGTAGGTTTTTGGTTAGAGTAACTCTGTGGTCCTATTTTAATTAATGGAGAACAAGAAAGAATTGTGCCAGTGAGGGCAGGAGCCAAGATTCTATTTCAGATGTGTTAGGATTGAGACACCCAAGTGCAGGTGCTGAACAGACAGCTGGACATTTTAGTGAGTAGCTCAAGGCCAAGTTTAAGCTGATGATGTAGATTAGGGATTTTAAAGTCATGGTGAAGGATGTGAACATGAAGGAAGAGAGTGTTACTTGCCGGTTGGAGGTGTTGCAGCCAGTTCTCAAGGGTCCTTGCCTTCACAGGCCAGAGAACGAGCCAAAGCCAGTACACAAAGTAGGATTTGTTAGAGAGAAAGGAAAGGCCACAGCTAGAGCAGTGCAGCAGAGCCTGGAAACCAGTAGCTCACTGCTCAGGTGAAGGCTGGGGCTTTGAACATTTTAACTCTGGTTTGGTGGGTTCTTTTCATTGTCCATGGATTCATGGGCTTTCTTAGATGAACGGATTGGATTGCCCCTTATGGGAAAGAGGAAACAATCTTGAGAGCATTTTGCTCATCAGCCCTCTGTCAGATCTATCAGACCCTGTATCTTCTCTTCAGGATGCAGGAATGCAGATTTACAACTCCTTCTCAAGATGCAGGCATCATAGTGCTCTCCATGGGGGATGGGATACTCACTCATCTGTCCTTTAAGTCTCCAGACCCAACAAGTCCCTCCTCTGAGACAAGTACCCAACTGCTGTTGGGGAGAGAGGCGATGACTCATCTAGCAACTTCATGTTGGCAATGGGGCAATGGGGGGTAGGAGTGGTGGTACTTGTCTCAGGGGTTGACCCATGTAGTCTCCAAAGGCCCCTGACAGAACAGGATGGAGAGCTCGTGCATAGGCAGAGGTGAGTATTCCTTGACTAAGAATTGGCGTTCAATCCATTGGACCTGTTGAGATATGAATCTGGAGAAAGCATTTGTTATGCAAAGCCCAAATAGAAGTATTAGTAGAAGCATAAAAAGGGGTCTGGCAAGGGCTGCATATCTAGGGATCCAGATTCTGTAAAATCCTGTAACTCCCAAGAAAGTGCCAGGCTGCTTTATGGTCTGAGGGAGTGGGAAATGGAGGATTGGGTTGATCCAGTTATGACTCAGGGAGCGAGTCTGTCCCTTTAAGACCACACCTAGGTAGGTGACCCGAGGGAGGCATAATTGAGCCTTTTCCTTAGAGACTTTCTATCCCCACGAAGCCAGAAAGTTTAAAAGGGACTCAGTCACCCTGGAGACGAGAGGCTTTGCACAGAGTAAGTCATCAACATATTAAAGAAGGGTGGCCTCTGGGAGTGCCCATCTAATAAGCCTCTGGTTAGGGCCTGTCCAAAAAGATGAGGGCTGTCTACAGCCCCCTGTGGCAAAACTGTCCAGGTTAGTTGTTGTGAAGTGTTATTGGAGTCTTCAAGAGCAAACAGAGGCTGACTGTCAGGATGCAGAGGAATGTAAAAGAAAGTGTCCTTTAAATCTAGTACTGAGTAATATTGGGCTTTTGAGGGTATTTTAGCAGATAGCATATAGGGATTGGGAACAATTGGGTGGAGGGGAATGACTGCTTCATTAATGAGTTGAAGGTCTTGAACCAACCTCCATTTGTTTTGCCTCTTGTGGACAGCAAGAATAGGGGTATCATAGGGGCTGGAGCAACTAATTAGTAGCCCTTGTTTTTTTAAGGAATTTATGATAGGTAAGAGGCCTCATCATCCCTCAGACTTGAGGAGATACTGCTTTTGATGTGGAAACTGTGAGGGATCTTTGAGTCTTATTTGAATCAAGAGAACCATTTTGGCTTACCCTACACTCATCTCATCAGTCTACACTGTGGAATCTATTTCTTCCTGAAGGAGGGGGCAGTAGAAATAGCTGCCTGAAAAGAGTAGAATTTGAGCCTTTAGTTGAGATAGTAGATCCCATCCCAGCAGGGGCACTGGAGTCTCAGGGACTATGAGAAAAGAGTGACAAAAGTGGAGGTCTCCCCAGGAGCAGGCCAGAGGCCAAGTAAAATATCACTCTAGGGGCTGGCCAGATGTGCCTCAAATGATAACCTTGTTATTGGACTGGGGACCAAGGAGAGAATGGTAATAAGAGAGAGAAACAGGCTCCACTATCTAGGAGGAAAATGACCTTTCGTTTTGCTACCATTATGGTTACCAGAGGCTCCTCAACATTGATGTTAAGAAGTAGAGCCTGGACAGGAGCTGGGACCCCATCAATCCATAGGAGGTGGCACCCAATCTTTCCCCTGGAGATGGGGCACTTAGACCTCCTGTGGTCACCTTTGCAGAGAGGGCAGGGTCCCAGGGGGCCAGGGCTGTCTCCCGGGCTGTCCCCCTTTGGGCATTCTCTGCAGAAGTGCCCCTCCTGTCCACAATGGTAGCAAGCTCAGGATGTAGGCCCCTGTCAGGTGGGGCACTGCGTGAGAGCTGCAATGAGGTCATGGTGTCTCTTATCTTTTTCTCTCCTTTTAGTAAGCTCCTGGTTACAGTATACAGACATTGCTAGCTGCATTAGTTGGTCCAGTGATTTTTCTCCTTCAGCCATAGACTTTTGGAGTTTTCTATGGATATCTGGGGCTGACTGAGTTAGAAATTTATCTTTGAGGAGAACCTCTCACACCTGTGACTCTGGGTCCATTGTGGTATGCTTGCTGATAACTTCCTTAAGACACTGTAGAAAGGTAAGGGGATTTTCTTCAGAGCCTTGTTGTACTACAGTCACCTGGGAATAGTTCAGAGATTTGACTTTGGCCCTTTTTAGCCCTTCCTCTATAAGATGGATGAAGCAGCATTGACACCATTCATCCTCCTCACCATTTTGATCCCAATATGGATCTGCCAAGGGGACTGCCTGTGCCCCCGTGGGTATGGGCATATTCATTCCCTCATTTCCAGGTACCACAGGTATTGGGGATCATTGTAGATGGAAATCGTCCCCAACCTGAGTGGCCTGGGCCAGGACCCGTTGCTCAGGAAAGAGTCTGGTCCAGGAGAAGTGTAATGTCCTTCCATGCCAATTCAAAGGTTTGGATCACAGAGACAAAGGATTGGATGTATTGGTCTGGGGCATCAGTATAGCTACCCAGATCTTTTTTAATCTCCCTTAGATCTGATAACTGGAAGGGGACATAGAATTGTCCTCTTCCTACCACTGCCTGTTGAAGGGGAAAACATCCATTAGAAGATTCTGAATATTGGGGTGGCTCAGAAGGTAGGGCAGAGGGTGGAGCAGTAGGGGTGGGCCTTGTCATTGGTTAGGGGCTTTTCTGGTCCTCCTTCCCCGTGTTTATCCTGTAGCTTACAAAGAATGGCCAGTGTTTGAGTATCTAGATAGCAATTATGGAGCCATTCTGGGTGGTCTCAGAGATAAAAGAAATGCTATATATAGGGGATCTCAGTCCACTTTCCTCCCTTTTACAGAAAAGGTCTACTTGGAATATGGTATTATAATTTAAGGAACCCTGTGAAGGCCACTTCTCTTGGTCACCCAAGGGATACTGAGGCCAGGCCTCAGTACAAAGAAAGATGAGGGTTTTTTTCTTGAGATTCCTTTCAACATTTTAGTAGACAGGCCAGTAGAGACCACTTGGTTACTGAGGCCAGAAGACCAGAGGGGGAAGGTCCCATCTAGAATAACAACAACAAAAACTGACTGGGGATCACACCAAACTAACAAGAGCAGGCGTCCCTGTCTTGTAACTTCCTTCTGCCGTCCATGACCAGGACCAAAGGAAGTGACTAGTTGGAATAGGTCATCTGACCAACACAGTGAGAGAAAAACTCTAGGATCCTGCCTTTTAGCCAACAGCAGGCAGCCTCTTTAACAAAGGGATGTGTCACATGGAGAGGTGACTGTAAGGTTAGAGAAGGGTATTCAGAGAGAGGTCCCAGGGCAATCACAGTGTCACAAGGTACAACTAGTGTTAACATTTGGAGGAAAAAATTTTTTATGCTGAGGCCAAAAGTATAGGAAATTTTAAATGAGAAGAACAGCAACACCCATTTTTTTGCTGTTCCCAGAAGGTTACATTAGTGCTTCTTTTTTTTTTTTTGGACCATAACCTTGAGATAAGAATTGGCTCCAAGGGCTCAGCTGGTCAGGCCCGAGGCATGAAGTGGGGCAAGCAACCCTGTCTGCCCAGGCCCATCCCTGCAGCCCATCCCATCCCGTCCCCCATTCCCCCTGGTGTACATGCATCTGTGCACGTTTATTTTTTCTCTCATCCCTTTTTGGGGAGTGGCAGTGGGTCACAGTTGCTGCTGTGTATGGCTGGCAGCTTTGGATGCATGCTGGACTGTCTCTATGGATTGTCTTAGCTATGGCAGGTGTTACCACTGCCCCCAGGGGCCAGCATCCTGTGCACACATGTGCCTGTTTGTTTTCCCTCCTCCCCTTGTGGGGGTGGAGTTAGGGTGTGTGTGGCATGCCAGCAGTTTTCTGTGGACACCTTTGCCTCAGCTGGTGCCCAGCAGCTGATTTAAAGCTGATGTGGACAGAGGGGCATGAAAATTTAGGTGTGGGAATAACTTAAGACAGTCATAAGGTACACTGGTATGAATTTTCCATGGGAGGCCAGGGTCCCAGTAAACCCAGGTAGGGGAAGGCAGACAGAGATGAAGGACAAAATGGTGAGACCAGGAAGGGGGAAGAAGGGGTGTCCTGGCTTCTTAGGTAAGGGAGGGGAAGGCAGAGCCTGGAAGCGGTATGCACGCCTGAGGGATTACTGACTAAGTGTGCTTCCAGGTCATTTCCACTAATGGTACCGGAACACTGTCAGCAACACAAAATCTCCACTCTGGGGTCACTGTCTCAGGAAGCAGGGGTATTTGACAGATGGGAAAAAGACAAAAAAAAAAAATCATCTAGTAACACAACCACTCAGGTCTCCTCCAACATAGCATAAGGCATACCCAAATAAATCCCAACCTCAGCCTTGGCCTGTAGGGAGGTAGCAAAAGCACCCCCAGAGCTAGAATCACTGTGAGGCCAAAGTTGGCTAGGAGCTTTCCCATGACAGGAAAGTCCCTCAGGAAGATAGAAACAGAGCCAGACAGGGTGAGCAGCACAAGGAAGTCTACTTTTAGCTAGCCTCAGCAGGGGGTTTCCCCCAGCAGGAGCATCCAGCAGGGGCCGGACACTCAAGGTCACACCTTAGGCATGCCCCTGTTGGTTTGGTGCTCAAGTCATACTGACCTTGGTCCAGAAGAAAAGTCCCTTTGTGGTCACCAAAATGTTACTTGCAGGTTTGTTGTGGGCAGGTGAACTGGCTCGTGAAGCAGTTGATTAATGAGCCAAAGCCGATATACGAAATAGGATTTATCAGAGAGAAAGGAAAGGCCACAGCTAGAGCAGTGCAGCAGAGCCTGGAAACCAGTAGCTCACTGCTCAGGTGAAGGCTGGGGCTTTTATGAACGTTTTAACTCTGGTTTGGTGGGTTCTTTTCATTGGCCATGGATTCATGGGCTTTCTTAGATGAACGGATTGGTTTGCCCCTTATGGGAAAGAGGAAACAATCTTGAGAGCATTTTGCTCATCAGCCCTCTGTCAGATCTATCAGACCCTGTATCTCCTCTTCAGGATGCAGGAATGCAGATTTACAACTCCTTCTCAAGATGCAGGCATCATAGTGCTCTCCATGGGGGATGGGATACTCACTCATCTGTCCTTTAAGTCTCCAGACCCAACAAGTGCAAGATGGAGAAGACAAGGCACAGAGCCAGAGAAGAGAGTGGCAAAGGCAGGAATGGCTAATGAATGGTCTGACTGCTCTTGAGAGGTAGAAGGAGACCAGAGCAGAGAAATTGTCCACCAATTACCAACGACTTTACTGAGTGAACATTTTCTTTTTTTTTTTTATTTTATTCTATTTTATTATTCATATGTGCATACAAGGCTTGGGTCATTTCTCCCCCTGCCCCCACCCCCTCCCTTACCACCCACTCCGCCCCCTCCCTGTCCCCCGTACCCCCTCAATACCCAGCAGAAACTATTTTGCCCTTATTGAGTGAACATTTTCAATTTTTGTGTGCTCAACTATGTGAGGAAAATACCAAGGACCACTTGTATACAGTATTGAATAAACCAAACGTGTCCTGGCCCACATACAATTCTCTGGTGATTTTTTCTAAATGTCTCATCCTTGAAGAGCATCTCTGGATTCGCCTTTGGTCACTGAGTCCCAGCGTGTTTGTGTCTGTGACACACCACATTTAGTCTGACTTTGCTATCTCTTAAACTTGACTCACAGAGCTATAAATACTGTGGTTTCCACATACATTGGACTCACCCTCAAGAGCTGTGGAGTTCACAGAGAACACTGCCTGGAAGGCCCTGTTTAAAAAAGTAACTGAATTTAAATTACCTTCATTTACAAAGTTTTGTGACACACCTGTGAAGATAACATTTACAAATAACAGTGGGAGTCCTGGCTGTAACTCATGAAGAGAATAGCCATGCAGGTTTAAGGTACGCTTGAAAGGTCCTAGTGTCTGGGAGTCAGCCTTGCCCAACTGGGCACCATTCCAGCCCAAAGTTTCTGTCTTAAGATTTATGGTTGGAGGAGCAAGAGGAGGTCCTCCTCTCGGCCACACTCATTAAGTTGTTCCAGTTTCAGCAAGACCTCCCTTTCTTAAACAACCAAGATGATTCTCGACAAAGGTAATTTTCTGCTTCTCTGGTTCAATTCGATTTATCTTTTTAAAAGCAATTAGTACCCTCTTTAAAGTCCCTTTCTGCCCGACTAATTGCGCCTTAGTTCAGGAGTTAAAGTTTCTCTCTATCCATTTAGACGACCACAATAATATCTCGTTAAAGTCCAGGCCAGACCAAAAACGCACATTTTGGATAACCATCTCCTTAGCTTTGTAAGTATTTAAATTTCCACAGTGGAGGGGAGAGAGAGAGGATCCATTCTTATTTTAGGGCATTGCATGGAAGAGTGTATTCCAATTAACTGAGCATCAGAGGAACTGGAAACTAGCGCCACAGAGGACTCACTATGCATTAAGAAAATTTCCACTGTGCAACTGAAACTAGCTAGTAGGCCTATAGTTTCAGAAACACCATGGAGCTTGTATTTTTCCTTTGTAAATCAACACTACTTGTTTACTGAAGCCCGGTAAGGTAATCTGGACTCACCAACACACTGACCCCATTAGACAGCTCTTTTTACATGGTAGACAGCTGTAGAGAAGATCTAGGTGTTACAGGAAAACAGCTAGCTCTGGGACGCTCTTCATTTCCAGAACAGAGACCAGTTGAAAGAGGAGCATAGAACTTAGAATAGAGTTACTCATGATGTTACATGCCAACAAACTAATGAATGGCAAAGGCAGGATTTGGAAAGTTGATAATTTTATTCTCAGCCCTTTGGACTTCCATTAGAGTGACGGTTCTTGTTAGAAATTACAAGATGATGGTTCAGGCCCATTTTCAAGGCAAGGCATCTAACCCCAGCCACTAGCTTGCCTATCAACTTGCGGATGTTGAGGGAGAGGCAACTGATAAGGGAACTTAAACTGGGAGGGGTAAATCATGATGGAGTGAGGGAATGGGTAAAAACTATGTATGTGCCAAAAAGCACATATCACAGGGAGAACTTCCTGCCACAGGAAGAGGTGGATTTGATCAGTCCCAAGAGAGGCATATTTTAAAATAACCTAATAGGAATTAGATGACATGGGGTGGGGGAGAGAATGTACACCCCATAGTACTCAGCCAGTGAGGAACTGGGGGAGGGACTTGCGCACTAGACAATGTAATGCTTCTGGTAACTACTTTGGATCTTCCAAGATCGCCATTCAAGTCTCACTTTCACTGTGCTCTACCTGTCTCTGAGTCCATTCTTTGAGTTTGGACAAAGCATTTTTCTTTCTTGACTGTGTAGTACACTGCCAGTAACTGGGAAGTTAAAGCAAACAAAAACACCTCCTCCAAAGACAGAGATATAATTGGGTCTGAGGAGCTGCCCAGGCACTGGGATTTTTAAACACTTCTTTTTCCCACTCTGGGTAGTAAAGGGAAAGGAAAAATCAACTGAGTTACAAGGCACATGTTACATATTTACAAGACACTTATTCTAATCCATTTGACCTCACCTATCCCTGGCACAAATTCCCAAGTTAAGAGGCTTATTGAAATTCAACCCTCGGCCTTCCCTTTTGAATTACAGCACATAGCATTCTTTCCTTCTGTAGTGGAGAGGCCCCGAAACTGATTTCTGCTTGGCTCCAGGACCAGCATATTCATTTGGTAACCAAGAGTATGGCCTTGCAGAAATGCAGAGGTTGTGGGAGCCAAAAGAATCATCTCATCAACTAGGAAACCAATTAGGATTCCTGAATGGCAAAACTCCCATCAAAAAAAAAAAAAAATTACAAAGCGCTCCAAAGAGGAACACTCCTCAGGATTACTCTGGAACTTTCCACTGGTTTGGAAAGGACGGGAGGCTCTTCAGTTTGGCAGAAAGTTGGGCTCAACAATTGACATTGAATAATGAGGAGAGGATACAGAGTGACCACTAAGAACCATGATGTGAAGGAGACAGACACACAAACACACGTGCTGTACTGAACTTTGGCAATGGTTTCCACTACTATGTCTGAGGCATCCAAATTAAAAAACCATTGGCAGCCTAGGTCTGAAGTTGAACCGAGAGCTGGTGGGCCCAGGAAGCCTCTTGTCCAGTTCTGTGGCCTTGCAACTGTTTTGGGGGTCTAGCACCTAGCTAAGCCCCAGCTCCCTGACCTTTTCAGCAATTCCAAGTAAACCATTCTTCCGGTGAAGTTTCTTCTGTTCAATTGGGTGGTGAGAAATAACAAGAAACTCTCTCAACCTGTCTAACTGGTTCTGAGACTTCAAACAGATCCAGCTCTTTATATAATATATAACCCAGGACTCCAGTCCCCACTCCACCCCAAATCCCACAGCACACACCATCGCCTGTCCGGATCTGCCTCTCTTTAACAAATCCTAAAGATTTTAGGGTCGCACACTTGTCTTCAGGATCCCCAGGAAAACAAATCATTTTAAGAGAAGCATTTTGTAGTAACGAAGACTAGGAAGAGTGCTTAAGTGAATGACAATCCTAGAAACAGCCAATTAACTGGTAAATCCCTGTTGTCTGCAAGCGGAATCAGGAGTTGGGGGAGGGGAGGGAAGGCAGCTGCAGCCCAATTAAACTCGGTAGCTCAGCTGCCTCCGGAGGATCTCACTTCTGGTCTACCTAAACAGATCTGCTTTCTCAGAGTCTTACGGGACTGCTGTACAGAGCACGCTCTGATGATTTTCTTCTTTATTATTGCTGGCAACTGGGCTAAAATATGCTTATAAGCAAATCGGGAGGATGGAAGGGTCACAAGCCTCAGAAACAGACTTTTCTTGGCCTCTGCTGCTGGATCCTGTATTGAACCAGACTGAAGGAAATGTACACACAAACAGCCCAGTAGAGAATAGAGACTTGGCACCCACTTAGCGAGTCTTTGAGAATCAGCTGATCCTCCCATTAATGAGTTTGGAAACCAGAATGCCTGCTTATGAAATGAACTCTGATAGAAAGATGACATTATGCAAACCTAGCAGTTGGGTGTCCACTGGCCAGACTTCCCTTTGACTATTTCTATCACATCTGATCTTCCCCATATTTCTTCCATTATGAAAAGAATCTCCCAACTTCAATTCCTGATCAAAACAGTCATCATTTTATTTATTTATTTATTTTTTTTTTTTACAGTCATCATTTTAAATCAATAAATTGTTTCCTACCCATAGCTGTGCTCACCTGACAGCAGTCTTTCAGCTAGTCCTGACCACCCGGATCAGAACTACCTGGGCTGTTTGTCTTAAAAAGCTCCCAATCCAAAATAAAAAATTTCCTTGGTGCCCACAAGCCTGTAGCAATTGTTGAAAAAACATGCTTTTTAAAAAAAAAAACATTGTTTTGTTTATCACAAACATGTTTAAAACCACACAGAACATTAGAGAGAGAATAGATAGCAGACATCATGCACCATCATTTGGTTTCAAGAACTAGCAACATTCTCTTTTGTTTCAATCCTACCTAGCTATACTTTTTTGGAGACAGTGACATTAGAATATTTTAAAGTGAATCCAAGACCTTTATCTTTCCAGCCATCAGTGCTTCAGTGTGTTTCTTTAACAGATAAGGACTTTTGATTCTTTTAACAGAACCACAAAGCTGTCATCACATCCAATGTTGTGTTTTTTTTTTTCCGGTACGGAGGATTGAACTCAGGGCCTCATGTTCCAGGCCCTCTACCACTTAAGTCATGCCCCCATCCTATCCATGATTTCTTATTATTAAATTCCTATTGTAGTCTCAAACTTTTGCATTTGGTTTACTCACATCAGGCTCTCCAGAATGTGTTGAGTTGGAATGTCTCTGTGAATGTGAAATAGGTCCCCACCCACCCCACCCCATTATTTTGGGGCTGTTTATTGAGGAAACTACCATTCCTCCTGCAGGAGTTCCTATATTCTGAATTTCACTTACTGTGTTCTCATGGTGCTGTTTTTAACACATTCCCTGATCTCCTTTTCTGTAACCTGATGGTTAGAAATTTCATTAAATTCAATATATATATATATATATATATTATATATATATATATATATATATATATAATATATATATATATTATATATATATTATATATAATATATTTTTATAATATATATAATATATTTTTTGGCAAGAATATTCTACAGGTGGAAAAACATTATGTCCAGCTCTTCCACTTTCAGGTGAAATTACTCCGTGGGTTCAAGTGTTACTGGCCTGATTCACCATTATAAAGTTCTCTAGTGACGATTTATGGAATGGTTTTAGCAGCCAGCTTGATCATTGTCTGGTTTCGTGGTGATTTTCCAATTCTATCTTTCTTTTGGCCATATTGGGGGTTGAACTTAGGGCCTTGTGCTTGCTAAGCAGGTGCTCTAGAATAAGCCCTAATTCTATTTTTCCTCCTGTGCTTATTAGCTGGAATTCTTCTAAAGAAAAGAAATTTCCTTTGTAAATGATTTAGTTACCAAGAAATTCAGCCTGTCCAAGATAGGTAAGATAAAAGCTTTATTCTTTCCTTTTTATATTTAGCAAAATGATTGATGTCCTAAAATTCCGCAAAAGATGGCCAATGAAGTTCTTTTCTTGGCTCATTGATGTTTTCCATGTTTGATGTGGTTTATTCTATTACAGTTGCTCCTTTCTGTGTTTGGGCTGTCTGGTCTTTGGCTAATGGGAGTCATTTCGAGTTGGCTCCTGTGTCTTTTGTTTGGTTTTGTTTGGCATGACCTAACAGTCTCAGTAAGTCCCTTGGCTTCGGGTGTGACATGATGTTCCAGGCTCACCTACCTCAGATCTATAATTAGCCATTTCTCCAAGGAGCTCCAACTCTTGCAGTGGGAAAGGGCGCTCAGACGTTGTAAGCTGGGCTCTGGGGACGGATGCTCATAGCCCATCTGTGCTGAGCATGTGGTCAGAACTAGGAAATTTGCACTTTTATGAGCTCATATTCTCATTTCCAATTCAAGTAAAGATTATAAGTCTTTATATACTGGTTTTATGTTTGTATCCCCTTTCTCTTGTGCTGAAAAGCTCAGCTCCTAAAGATAGTGACATAATCATGTTTGCTCTCTCAGTCTCTCTCTCTCTGTGTGTTGTGTGTGTGTGTGTGTGTGTGTGTGTCTCTGTGTCTCTGTGTGTGTGTGTATCTTCAAACTGGTACAAAATACCAGCATTGTGACCAGCAGAGTAATACTGAAGACAATCTAAGATTTCTTTATACATACATTTGTCCTTAAAGACTGTTTTTCAAAGTCATTTACAAATTCTTCTCTGTTATAGAATCAATTTGATATAGAGCTAATTTAACTTGCTTTAGCTTTTTAAATAAACTTTTAATTTTTATAACACTCTCAGATATACAGAAAAGTGAAGATAGTATAGAGTCCACATCTCCTGATTGTCTATCCTACCATTTACAGCTTTCTTTTTTAGCAGTACTAGGATTTGAACTCAGACCTTCATACTTGCTAGGCAGGTGCTCTACCACTTGAGCCACACTTGCAGCCCTTTTTACTCTGGTTATTTTTGAGATAGGGTCTTGCTTTTTTGCCCAGATTGGCATGGACCACAATCCTCGTTTTATGATTCCCACCATGGCTGAGATGCCACCACACCCAGTTTTTTCTGTTGAGATGGGGTCTTGCATACTCCCCAACCAACATCCCTGGAATCAAGGTCCTCCCAATCTCAGCTTCCCAAGTAACTAGGATTATAGGTGTGAGTAACTGGCGCCTAACCCTATCATTAACATCTTGTATTAATTTGTCACTCTTGTCATGATTAATGAACCAACACTGAGGTGTTACTGAAGTTCTCACTTTACTGAGACATCTATAATTCTTATCTAATGTCCTTTTGGTATGCCACGATCCCACATAGGCCACACACAACATCTGGACATCATGTCTCCTGGGCTGTGATACTTTTCCATTTTCCTTGTTTTTGATGACTTTGACAGTTTTGAGGAGCACTGGTCAGGAATTGTGCAAAATGTCATTCCTTTGGGATTCCTCTGATATTTTCCTCATGATGAATCTGGGATTATGTGCCCAGGGAAGGAAGACCATAGAAGCAAGGTGCCACTGTCATCATATCCTGTGAAGGGGACATGCTACCAACATGACTTGTCACTATTGATGTTAACATTGGCCACCCTGCATAGCTATGTCAAGTTTCTTCACCACAAAGATACTCATTTTCCTCCTTGTCACACTGTACTCTCTGAAGAAAGTGGCTATGCACGACCCACACCTAAAGAGCAGAGAATTCTGCTTTGTCTCATGGAGGGTGCATAGTTAACATAAATTATTTGGAATTCTTCTACATAGGAAATTTGCCTTTTCTCATTGATTGATTTATTACAAATTTTATTTATATCAATTTAGACTCATAGATGTTTGCTTATATTTTTGGGTTATAATCTAATTCTATTTTATTTATATTGTTGTTTAAACTGGTCCAGTTTTAGCCATTGGGAGCTTTTCATTTGATTTTTGTGTCCTTTTAACATGTCCCCATAATTTTTTTAGCACTTTTTTACTTGTTGGTACTACAACATGCTCCAGGATTATCTTGTCTAATTCTTGCCTCAGTTGTAGAACCACCATTTCTCTGAGGAGCCCTGGTTCCTTTCATTGGAGAATGGTGTTAGCAACCAAGTCTGAGTGCTTCCTGTGCTTGTTGCTACTGGAGTATCATCTACTGAAGTATCTACTGTGCATATAAACATATCTGTAAATATGTGTAAATATGTCCGTGTGTATCTGTCTATATCTATAATGATACATGAGTTCACACCAGTGTCTCCAACTTCTGTCTATTACCACATGGATCATTCTGGATTCTTCCCCTTGCTTCTCTGTGACCTCCCATCCAACAGTGAGAAACCTGGCTCCATTCCATTTCCTTCATTGTTCAATTCTAGCACACAGACATCACCATTTGTTTGTTTTTAATAGTTTCTTTTGTTTTAATTTTGTTTGTGAATTATATCAAATACTCCATTTCAAAATCAAAACCATAAGGTAAGAGACAGATTCAGACAGTGCTTTTCTTTCCAGTTCTCTTCCTGTTGAGTTCTCCCCTTCCTAGATAATGATTTTATTATTTTTTCAGTTTGTTCTTTCATTGTTTCCATCCAAAAATATAAGCAATAGTTATATTTCTCCCTTTCTGGAACAAATGGTAGCATGCCATACGTATTTTTCTTCACTTTGCTTTGCTCACCTAACAATAGATTCTTGAGGGCATCCAGAACAGCCTGGCGTGAGCCTTCCCCATTTCTGCACAGGACCCTCTTATCCAGCTGTAGCACAGTGATTAAACCAGGCATCTGTTGGAAGACATTATTTTTCCCAGACTTTTGCTTTTATAAATAGTATTGTATAGAATAACTTGAACATGCAGTCTTTTCGGAATTTTGCCAGTGTATCTTCGGGATAGATTCCCAAAAGTGAGATTACTGGGTTGAAAAGAACACATGTGAAACATTGCTAGATGTTGCCAAGTTTCTGTGAGGGATATATCCTTTTGCATCATCAATACATGAAAGGTCCCTTTTCCCTACAGCTTTGTCACCAGGATATGTTGTCACACTTTTGGATTTTTGCCTCACTGGTAATAAATAGTGACTCAGTGAAACTGCATCTCTCTTTCCCTCCTCCTCCTGTTTCTTCTTCTTCTCTTTTTGCAGTGCTTGGGATGGAATCCAGGGCCTCATACATGCTAGGCAAGTACCTCCAAGCTACATCCGCAGCCCTTCATGTAGCTCTTATTAAAATGAGGTCAAGAATCATTTACTTGGTTTTTACTTTGTGAACTGTTACTCCCTCTGTATTGAAGTTTGAGAACCATTGCCATGGTGAATACAAGAGGAGCATGGAACACAGGCCCTTATTCTAGAAGAAACATAGATCATGTCTTACCAAAATGACATGCTCCCAACAACAGTAGAGAGCCAAACAGCATGAGTTCAAATTTTAAAGTCCTTAATGTTTTGGGAGTTCAGAAAATAGACATAACTGTTAAGAAATTATGGAAAACTTCACAGAGATGGAGTTCGAGCTGGAATTTGGAAGCTATCTGGGATGGTATAAGCAGAAGAAAGGAGGACAGGGGGACATGTCACAAGTGGGTTGGAAGCAAAGAGTACATGAGTACAGGTGGAGGAGTTACTATGCCTGGCTCTTAGGATTGTGAGCTTTGGAGTCAGACCTCCTGGCATCAGTCACAGTCTCATCTATTAGCTGATTTCCCATTCTTCATCTATAAAGTGGAAATGATAAGAATACTACCTATCTCAAAAAGTTGTTGTGAGGACTAAATAATACAGTCATCCTTCCATATCTTCAGGGAATTGGTTCCAGGACCCTCAACTCTTAGGATGTCAAACTTGGCTGATGCTCAAGTACCTTATGGGAAATAGTGATTGTGTTTAACCTATGCAGTCCTCCCACAGACTTTAAATCATCTCTAGATTACCAGCAAGGCCTAACATGATGTCGATGATATGTAAATAGTTATCACACTGCACTGTTCAGGGGATAATGACATGGGAAAATGCTTGTACGTGGTCAGTACTGTGCTTGTGATTTTTAAAAAATATTTTCAACTCACAGTTGGTTGAATCCTTGATTATAGAACCCATAGATACAGAGGGTTGACTGTATCAGCACGGTAAATGTTCACTGAATATTAGCTATTATTACAAAGCACAGAAGACCACCTGATGGAAGTCAAAACTTCCTTTGAAATTGTGGGAAGTTCAACTGAAAACTATAGATGAGCTCAGGAAAGAGAGGACATCAAATTCCACACTTAAGGGTCAGCTTCAGTCTGAAGGACAAGAGAGGGCCATGGAAGGGAGCCTTTACATCAGGAAAATGGCAAAATGAAGGCTTCTTTTATCTGCGTATGGTGAGAATGCTGAATAAAGAGGGCTCTTGAAATGTAACCAGAAAGAGATTTTATTTTGGACTCCAACCATCTCTTAAAAATGGAGCAAGTTAGCACTATTCACAATAGCCAAGTTATGGAAACAGCCGAGATGCCCCACCACTGACGAATGGATTAAGAAAATGTGGTATCTATACACAATGGAATTTTATGCAGCCATGAAGAAGAACGAAATATTATCATTCGCTGGTAAATGGATGGAATTGGAGAACATCATTCTGAGTGAGGTTAGCCTGGCCCAAAAGACCAAAAATCGTATGTTCTCCCTCATATGTGGACATTAGATCAAGGGCAAACACAACAATGGGATTGGACTTTGATCACATGATAAAGTGAGAGCACACAAGGGAGGGGTGAGGATAGGTAAGACACCTAAAAAATTAGCTAGCATTTGCTGCCCTTAACGCAGAGAAACTAAAGCAGATACCTTAAAAGCAACTGAGGCCAATAGGAACTAGAGAAAAGGTTAGTTCAAGAAGAATTAACCTAGAAGGTAACACCCACGCACAGGAAATCAATGTGAGTCAATGCCCTGTATAGCTATCCTTATCTCAACCAGCAAAAACCCTTGTTCCTTCCTATTATTGCTTATACTCTCTCTACAACAAAATTAGAAATAAGGGCAAAATAGTTTCTGCTGGGTATTGGGGGGGGAGAGGAAGGGGGCGGAGTGGGTGGTAAGGGAGGGGGTGGGGGCAGGGGGGAGAAATGACCCAAGCCTTGTATGCACATATGAATAATAAAACAATAAAACAATAAATAAATAATTTAAAAATTAAAACTTTTTTTAAAAAATGGGGCAAGTTCTTCTCCTGCTCAGTGTTTTAATTTAATAATTAATAGCATGCAGGACCAATGGAAAAATCAACATTTCAGGGTTAAGCCTAATCCTCATCTGCAGCAGGTCCTCTGCAGGTGGCAAGGGGAAGGATGGGGAACATCTCTGGCATTTGCTTCTTGTATTTGCCCCTTCTCCTCCTTCCAGTGAACTGTGATTTTTGGCCTCTCCATGGCTGACAGGAGTCTGGGTGACATAGAGGAAGCGGGAAAGTACTTAGATGACTAGTGCCACCCTACAGGGCATCCCAATTTGGGGACATATTTTAAAGCTGACTCACCCTTGAGCTGTTTTGTGGGTTCTTGGGAGGTTCCATTAGGAATGCTTAGCATCATATCCTGTGAAGCAGTTGAAGCAATTTCTTCTCAGTGACGTCCTCTGCAGCCCACTTTCTAGTAGCTCTCTCCATCAAGACAAGTGGTCCTATTGGGCAGATCTCAAGATGACTCCAGGCCACCCTCACTCCTACACAATCCACTTCAGCTTCATGAGAAATGCCCTCACATTCTTTGCCCCCACAAACTGCGTGTGCAGGCCACCCAGTGCAACCACTCTTCTGACCGTCAGGACAGCTGGCCAGCCTGTCATTACCTTGTGTATTCTTCAGACAGGAGTCAGATACTAGTCTGTAACGCCTTCTCTCTTAGTCTATCTTCTGTTGCTGTAACAAAATGCCTGAGGCCAGATGGGCACATTATAAAGAAAAGTAGTTAATTTTGCTTACAGTTTTGAAGGTTGAAAGTCCAAAACTGGGTAGCCCCATGTGTTCAGTTTCTGGTGAGCCTCATGGTAGGTGATATGATGGGAGCAAGTACAGAAGAGATCACATGGTAAGACAGAAAAACAGAGAGATTCAGGGGCCAAGTTCATTCTTTTTCTAGCAATCTGATCTCAGGGGAACCAATGGGATTCCATGAGAAGTACATTAATCCCTCATAAGGGCAGCACCCTGTTTTCCTCTCTACCTCTTACTAGGCCCTACCCCAAAAGATTCCACCATCTCCCAGCACTGCCAGATTGGGGATTAAGCTTCTAGCACATAAACTTTTGGGGGATACACTCAAACCATATCTAAACTACAGCAACCCCCTACCTTCTGGTCCCATGTATCAAACTCTTCAAATGACCCTCTGAGGCCCTCTCTTGTGACTTGTGGTCTTTTACCACAAGTCCTACCCTCCCGTGGGAGGGATGGCATTCACAACCATTCCACGCATCGTCCTTGCCACAAATCCCTCAATCTCCCTTCTGAGCTCTTCATTATTATAGATGTGGAATCTTCTTGAAAGTCCAAGAATCTTCTTGGTCACTGCCTTTGAAATTTTTGCATGGTAATGTGTTTCATATGTAGTACTCAGCCAGGTATAGTGACTCACACCTGTAATCCAAGATACTTGGGAAACAGAGATTGGGAGAATTTTGGTTTGAGGCCAGCCAGGGCAAACAGTCAGTGAGACCTCATCTCAACCAATAAAAGATGTTATCTCAGCAACTTGGGAATGTAAATAGGAGGCTCCTGGTCCAGGCAGTCCTGGGCATAAAAATGAGACCCTATCCGAAAAATAACTGAAGCCAAAAAAAGGCTGGTAGAGTGCCTTCCTGACAAGCACAAGGGCCTGAGTTCAAACTCCAGTACTGTCAAAAGAATAAAATAAATAAAATAGTAGTAGAGTCCGTTGTCTGCTTCCCTTAGCAAAACTGAGACAGGGTCTGATTTTAGTCTTCTATTGGACACATGTCCCCAGTACCCAGCACAGTGCCTGGCCCTCAGTGATTAGTGACTGGCACACCAGGAAGATGGATCTAGTTATTTGTGATGACAGACGGGTATGTGTAGAAGGAAAAGCAGTTGGAATCTGCCAGGATCCGGAAATGAGAAACAATTGGAGTAAATTAATCATAAAAGAGGACACTTCAAGTGATATATTCGTTCTCCTCAACGTAGGTAAAGAGAGGACTGTCATGGAAGGAAATACAATTCACTTTGTTGAAAGGGAAAAATTCGAATGAGCGGGTAACTTTGCAGAGATTCAGATTGAAATCAGATTGACCTTTTTAGTAGCAGTAGCATGATGGACTGTCCTTGGAGTGAGTGCCCCATCATTAGGCATGTGTAAGAAAAAATTAGATTCTCTCTATCCGCCAATTTACCCCACCCCAGACTTCCCCACCTCAGGAAATGACATCACTGGCCACCCATTGCTTGAGCCAAAACCTAGGAGTCATCCTAGATTCCTCCTTTTCCTTTATCCCCAGATCTAATCCATCAACACATCCCATCATTTCTGACTCCAAAGTATTTGAACATGCATTTGTCCACTTGTCTCCATCTGCACTGCCCTCACCCATTCCAGCCGCCATTAGCTCCCAGATGGACTCCCAATTGCTCTTCCTGTGTCTCCTTGGGAGCTGCCCAATCCACTCTCCATGCATTAAGTAGCTATAGTGATCTTATAAAAATGCAAAATAAATCATATCATTGCCTTGCTTACCTCCCCCCACCCCCACCCCCTACCATGGCTTTCTTTGAATTTAGAATGAAGCTCCAATCCCTGGAGAACCTTAAAAGCCCCTGTGGTCTGGCCACAGCTGCCTCTCCATACTCATCCTTCACAGCTCTCCTCTTAGCTCACTGCATTCACGCCTCATCAGCCTTTTTTTGTTTCCCAAACAAAGCCAGGTTCATTCCCACATAAGGACCATCGTGCCAGATGCCCCTGTCGAGGTTGCCCTTGGACTTGACTTAGCATGCTTGTGTTGATCTGGGTGCAAACTGAAATGTCACTTTCTAGGAAGGACTTCTCCAATCGCTCATTGAGGAATTCCATCCTACCTCCTTCACCATAACTTTCCACCATGTTACGTGGTCGTGCCTACTGGTTACCACCTGGAAACAATTTCACTTATGTACTTATCTACCGTCTGGCTGTCTGAGTATAACATACCGTGTGATAGCAAGGACTGCCTTCTGTGCCCAGTGCCACATCCCCAGGCTACACAGTAGATGCTCAGTAAGTATTTGCTGAAGGAATGAGTGATTAGATGATCTTGGTCAAGGATATTAGAATTAAACTTTTTGTTTGGCAGTATTTTTGTTTTGTTTTGTTTTGTTTTGTTTAGGAATTATTAATAGTACAGGGAGTTGAGTTGATGGTGAAGATTTCATAGACACATTCAATGCACTTTGAACAAGTTCACCCCTCCATTATATTTCCTTTGACCCTTTTCTTCCTTCCCTCTCCCCATTTTCAAACAGTGTTTGTGTGTTTCATTATGTCATCTTCATACATAAACATGTAATATACTTCAAACTTTTTTACCTCCCGGTACCCTGTCTTATCCCCTTCCTCAAGCCTGCTGATTGCACCCCACTCCCCTCTTCCCCCATAGTCCTCCTTTTACATTCATGTCCCATTTTCATCATCATCATTATATAAGAAAAATGATCTTTTCTATCAAAGCATATGTCTCCCTCTTAGATTACCTAAAATTCCTCAGGTCGCCATCTTAGGTGACTTGCATTGTTAAAAGGGTTCCTGTTTCTTCTTCTGAATTCTTGTACAGCCCACTGCCTGAGAAAATTGCCTGCCAAATTATGTGCTCTAACTCATCCCCCAAGCCTTTTAGCCAATTGAGAAAGACTGTGAACCTTTGACCTACACAAATCCCAGGTGAAGGGCAGGTACAACTGCATCAGGGATGTAAGGTGGAGCCACTGTCAGTCATTTTGTGCTTGTGTGTCTGCTCAGCTGGAGTGAGTACATGCTTGCACAATTTGATCAAAAGAAATTGCCTTGTCAAGATTTTCTCTGTCTCTCATGTGTCTGTTTTTGGCACTGGAGGGTCTTTATTTCCAACAATTATTATTATCATTTTTTGGGGTGGTACTGGAGTTTGAACTCAGGGCCTCATGCTTGCTAGGCTGGTGCCCTACCACTTGAGCCACTCTGCCAGCCTTTTTTTGTGTTGGGTGTTTTCAAGATAGGGTCTCCCTAATTATTTGCCTGAGCTGGCTTCACACCTTGATGCTCCTGATCTCTGCCTCTGGGGTAACTAGGAGTGCAGGCGTGAGCCTCCAGCACCCAGCTATTATCATTTCAGACCTAGATCCCACATAGGTATTGGAGTTTGAACTCACGACCTTACACTTGCCAGGCAAGCACGTGATACCACTTGAACCACACCCCCAGTTCAGCCAAGGGCATTGGAGAGAAAATTCCAGTCATAGGAAGAAGGCCACTTAAATTCTGTATCTTGGGTAGATGAATCAATAGGATGAAGAAGAAGGGCTAGGTGTGAGATGTGCTTGGAGGACAAAAGTGACCTGTGGAGGAAGAGGACAGGGGACAGGAAAATTTGGACATATGGAAGACTCAAGAATGGAAATACTGGCAGAAGTTTAGAAACCGAAAAGGGATTTTTTTGCAGGAAAGCATTTGAGCTTCTATTTAGACATGATGGTTTTAGGTCGGGAGTATGACAACAGTTTGGGGAGAGAAGTTTGGGCTAAAGGTGTGACTTGAGAATCATAAACTAAGAGCTGACCATTAGGCTGGGAGACCACGTCTATTTGGGGATAACTGATGGCGGGATAAGTGGATAGACTTCAGGAGGACTGGGCCAAGCAACGAGCAGGGGCCGAGTTTCAGTTGGTGTGAATGATGAGGGATGGAGAGAGGAGAGAGAAATGCAGAGAAGATAAAGAGCATCGGAGAGAGGGGAAAAGAGTTTTGGGAGCCAGTATCCTGCAAATTCACAACAAGAGCTGCACGTGAGAGGTGACGACAAAGTAAGGAAGAAACATTCATAGGTTAAACACACACAGGGTCTAGGACAACAATGGGGAGAAATCATGGGTGACCTTTAAGGGAAATTTCACTAACATAATGGAATAAAAGTCCTACGGCAAGAAATTATGGGGGTAATGAGTGGTAAGAATATGGATGAGCAGTTGAATAAAGTGCCAATCATTCAAAGATATAAATACAGGAGGGGCCAGGGGTAGGACTCAAAGTGGTAGAGCACCTGCCTAGCAAGCATGAGGCCCTGAGTTCAAAACTCCAGTACCACCCCCTGTGGTATATATATATATATATATATATACACACACACATATACACACAAGAGAAGAGAAGGGACATCAGAAAACGGCTGGAATGGGGTGTGTCACAGGGTTTAAAAATGGAGATCTGGGCTGGGGTGTAGCTTAGCGGTACAGCACTTGCCCAGCACTTGCCCAGCACATGCAAGGCCCTGGGTTCCACCTGTGCATTTAAGGGGAGCAGGAAGGAGAACAGGACTCAGTTTGGAAGATTCTTCAGGAAAGGGCAAAGAAAGAATGGGATCCCTAACTTAGACGAGGAGGTTACTTTTAGAAAGAAGGGCTCCTCCACACCCCAACAGCTATGTGTGTAGCCAGAACCCTTCCCTGGTCTTGTCGCTAGGCAGCTATCTCCTGCCCCTCTCTTCCCTCCTCAGATAACCACTCTCATCCTTAGCACATGGCCTTGCTTCTCATTCCATTGAGGTGGACAAAGGCCTTGGACTTTTCCCGTTGCACCATCTGTTTCCCCCAGCTTAACCCCAGGCCTCACCCTTCCACTTGGCCTCCCTCACTCCTGCCTCTTCCCTTCTTGCGGCATCTGTGCTCATGCCTGTCACTGCCTTCATTCAGGGCCACCCAGCCTGACAAGAAGAGGGAATGAGAGCAAGTGAATACATTGATAAATTAGAAATACTTCTCACTCTCTCCACAAAACAGCCTTTAAAAGTGTAACTCAAACTCTCCCATGGTTTCCATGTAGATAAGCAGGCAATCTCCTGCTGGTGACCTGCACAGCACGCCTGATCTGGCCCCAGTTTGGCTCCAGCCTCCTCTCCCATGGCCACCCACTTGCTGGCAGGGGTCCAGGGCTCTAGCTACCCCACTTTCATTCAACACACAGAGCTGGTTCCAGCCCCAGGGCCTCGGCACCGACATCTCCTCTGCCAAAGTGCTGACACCCAATCTTCCTCCACTCAGGTCTGCTCCCTTGTGCACTCCTCAGAAGGACAAGGTCAGCTCCATAATTTACAGGGTCCAATGCACAATGAAAACACAAGGCAGGCCCCTGTGTTCAGGAAGCAGGAAGAAAGCAGTTCCCTTTCTTCTGCAGTGTCTCTCAGTCCATAACACATGTTATTTGTCATTAATGTCATGTTCCATTGCTCTGTTATCTGAATCCATTTGGTTTTCCTGTAGCTCATATAGCTATTCAACACAGTATCTGTTTCTTACCTGTCCCCTACTGGACTGCAGGCTCCATGAGGTCAAGGACCTTGCCTAACTCACACTACTGTATGCCAAGCGGGCAGCATTGCTCCATAAATAGTTGTTGAATGAATGCATGAGAGTTCATAGAATCAGTTTACCCATTTGGCCTCATTTCAGCCACACTTCATAAACTCACTGTGCTTTTCTTCATAATATTCGTTCTGGCATCTTTTGCTGCACTTGAGCTAAGAAGGATTTTTTTAAAAATTCAGATCTAAAATACGTGCATCCCTGCCAAGTCATCATTTTCATCTTTCAAAAGAGAGATTAAAAACAAAAGTCCCTATCCAAGAGAGGAAATAATAACAAGAATGGTCGTATTATCTTCTGTTTATTGAGCATCAGAAGCCAACAAGAATAATTCTGTGTCCTGCTCTTGTTCCATTTTTGCTGTCATGTGACAGCTGGGGACACGGGGACAGTTCAGGAAGACTCAGGCTGCTGGAGTCCACTTACAGACCCCCGCACACCGCATCCCCACTGGAGCACTTAGCAGCCTACAGAGGGCCAGTGCTGCCCCGTCCTGTTCCTGGCTCCAGCTCCACTGGGAGACAGAGACCATGGCTACCTTTTCCCTCCCAGCACAACCCCTTCCTTACTTAATCAACTCCTCTCATCTGCACATCACTTCCTCCAGGAAGTCTTCCCTGCTCTCAGACCCTCATCCAGTTTTCTGTCCATCTCAGATAATTTCCACAATTTCAATGAATGTCATCATTGCTACCAAGTGCTCTGCTCTGCTCTGTAAGGGAAGGATTGTCTTCTCTGAGTACCCAGCCCACTGCCCAACAAAGCAGCACTCAGGAGAGATTGCAGAGTGAACGTGCACCCTAGTGCTTAGTGCTAGTGTTCTGCAGAAACTCCACAGGCATTTGTTGAATTGTATTGGAGAAATATTTTTTATCTCACCAATGATGACTTGCTTACAATGAGTTGTTTTTCCTTGTTAGCAAAATAAAAGACAGCTTGAATAATTAAGCCATTTCCCAAAGAATGGGCTTTCCTAACTGGAAGACCAGGCTATTAAACCATCTGGAAATGCAAACATACAGACTGAAGGGTCCAGCAGGAGAGGACTTCTCTACTGTTTTTATTCTTCCTTCACAGGCCAGGCCTAGCTGCTTGTATACTGTGTTCAAACCTATTGTCTCTGGCCATGCTTTCTTTCCTTTAAAACCATTTTGTTCTGGTTTTTGGAGCCATTTGATACTAGAAGTAATTACAGGCAGACTTCCGAGACAAAAACTAATTCCTTTATGGCTTCTTCTATCAGAATAAAGACTCCAGAGGTGAGGGTTCAGATGAGACTGAAGGCTGTGGATCGCATTGTGAGGGAGGAGAAATCCTTCTTTGTCCAGGCCCAGGAGCTCCTCCTCTCTCCCCAGCAGAATCAATAGTGACAAATGACAAGGCCGGAAACGAATGCTTTGCTCCAGTGACCAGCAAGTCGGTCATGGTAAACCCTACTAGAAGATTTACCTTTATTTGGTGATTGTTATTTCTGTGGGTCTTTTGTGTTTAATCTATCGATTGTCGATGCAGCCCTGATAAATAATGTGTGTCCTCAGCAATATCCAGCACAGAGGTTAACACTCCCCAAGCATTGACTCGCTTTTCATTTCTCAAAAAATCAGCAAAGCGGGTGTTGTTCACCAGTCATGAAGTCGGAGGGTCCCCATCCCTCAGGCCAACTGCTGCATATGCTGTTGTCACCATTGTCCCTCTGCCTCATTTGCTTCTACCCGCTCCTTCCCTGTCTCACCTCTGCCATGTCGCCCCAGTGTGACATTAATCACAGCATGCCATGCCAAGTGGCTTTGTGGAGAGACCACACTCTAGGAAATGTAATTTATGGCCTTAATATTGTTGACCATGTGTCATCCTTTACGTTTTTCCAACTGATTAGGCAGTAGCCATAAATACGAGTGTTTTATAGAGAGAGAGTATGAGTATATACATTTATGTGTTCTATTCCTACACATATGAATGGAATAACTTCTCATTTGCATCTCCATTTACCATGGGAAAGCACCTCCCTCATGTAACACAATTCTGTCCTGTGTCTTCCTCTGAGACATATAACCAAGTGTCCTTCCTTTTGCAAGGCCCATTGAACAGTTTTTCTCTGATTCAGTATCTACATAGTGGATTCATCGCTGAAAGGCTGAAGGGCTTTGGTGATGGTGATGGTGGTGGTGATGGTGGTGGTGGTGGTTGTTGACGGAGACAGCAGTGATATCAGCTGACAAGAGCATAATACAACATGGGCTGAAATGTGGTCCTAAGTGAAAAGCATTGATGCAAAAACAGGTGACAGTAAGCTCGTTTAGGACTGAAGTTCAAGGTTAAACTCTGGCTTGCAGACCGGGCTGGGGCACCATTTCACTGGTGCAGGGAATGGACCATTCCTCCGTTACAGGAAATCCTGTTAGTACCTACCATCTTCTTTTTTTCTTTTTGTTTTTAATCTGGTAGGGTTGCTTTGGTATTTTGGTGGTACTGGGATTTGAATTCAGGACATTCCACTTACTAGGCAGCTGCTCTACCACTTGAGCCATACCTCCAGCCCTGTATTTAATTTTTTTTCTCTGTTCCTACTAGTCTTTGATCTCTGGGAAAGTGCAGTCTCTATATAGCCTCATACAGTGCCTGGTACACAGGTTTCTCAGTTGAAAGTCACGTGCATTATTGACAAGGGGATAATTATTTTGGCAGGTTTTCTTTGGAGATTCAGCCTTCTTTTTAATTTTTTCCTCATTAAAAAAACTCAACATTTTATTATGAAAATTTTTGAAAGTACACCACATAAATAATTACAATGCATACCAACTTACACATCCACCCATGGCTGAGCCTGGCCAACCCACACCCTCCCCTCTGACCCACAAGCATGTGCAGATATCAGATGGCTTTATTTCTAAATATTTTGGTTTGAATCACTAAAAGATAAGGATTCGTTTTTTTTAAACAACCACAAAACCATCATCATATCTGTATACTAATTACAATTCCTTAATGGCATCAACTAACCAGCCAATGTTTAACTTGGCATTACAAATGTCACATTTTTATAGTTTGAATAAGGATCCAAATGGATAGCAATTGATCTCTCTCTCTACCCCCAACCCTCCACCTTTTTTGGGACTGGGACTTGAACTCAGGAATTTGCACTTGCAAGGCAGGTACTCTACTGCTTGAGCTACACCTCCAGCTCATTTTGCTCTGGCTATTTTGGAGATGGGGGTCTCATGAACTATTTGCCTGGTCTAGCCTCAAACCATAATCCTCCCAATCTCAGCCTCTCCAAGTATCTAGGATTACAGGTGTGAGCCACTGGCACTTGATTGATAATACCCCTTAAATCTCAATTTATAGGCTCCTGCCAATCTCTTTTAACTACGTGTTTTCTTGTTTGCTTATCTATTTATTTGCTTATCACAGGGCTGGGGAAGGAACCCAGAGCCTCATACATGTTAGGCAAGTGCTCTACCATGAGCTACATCCCCAGCAACCCCCTCTCTATAATTTTGTAGTTCAAGAATATCATATTGAAATCTGTAGGATCATAGTTCCAGGCTAGCTCAGGCAAAAAAAAAGTCTGAAACCCCATCTCAGTGGACAAAAGCTGGATATGGTGGCATGTGCCTGTCATCCCAGTGACAGCTGGAAGCTTAAAATAAGAAGATGGCTGTCCAGGCAGGCTTGGACAAAAAAAGTAAAACCCTATGTCCAAAAATAACCAGAGCAAAAACGCCTGGAGGTATGGCTCAAGTGATAGTCATTTGCCTTGCAAGCATAAAGCCCTGAGTTCAAACCCCAGTACTGCACAACAAACAAACAAACAGAATATCGAATAAGCCTGGGCACAGTGGCACACGCCTGGCATTCTCTCTACATGGGAGAGCACAAACAGGACCGCAGTCCAGGGTAGCCTGGGCATAAAGCGAGACCCATCTCAAAAATACCATTGCAAAAAAGGGCTAGGGAAGTGACTCAAGTGATAGAGCACCTGCCTAGCAAGCAGTACCTAGTACCCAGTACCACCAAAATATATATATATATATGTATATAAAACATACCATCTCATATATAAATAGAGTCACACAGTACCTGTCTTTTGAGATTGGTCCTTTTCCCCCCATTCAGCATAATCTCCTTGAGACCTGAGCAATCTGTCATGTGTGCTGACAGTCTGCTCCTTTCCAGTGCTGAGCAGTGTCCCATGGAACTGAGGCTGTGCAGCTTGTTGAGCCTTTCCGACACTGGAGGACCCCTGGCTTGTTTCCAGTTTGAGTCTATTGTGAGTAAAGGTCTGTGAACACTCATGGACAGGTTTTGTATAAGCATAAGTTGTTATGTTATGTCCTAGAGTATAGTTCCTAAATCATTCTGTAAACCCGTGTTTTGTGAAGTTACCATCTTTTTTCTGAATGAGTGTATCATTTTACATTCCTGCCAGTAATGTAGGAATGATTGAGTCTCTCTCTGTCCTCACCAGCACGTGGTGTAGTTTTTTATTTTGCAAATTTGATAGTTGTGGAGTAATATCTCATTGTAGTTCTTTTTATTTATTTATTTTTTTGTCTTTTGTAGTTTTGATGGTACTGGGTTTGAACTCAGGGCTTCACAGTTGCTAAGCAGGCACTCTACCACTTGAGCCACTCTGCCAGCCATAATTTTTTTAATCTTGGTATAATAGCTTATTTTTGTCCTAGTATAAAAGCTTATTTATGGAAAGTAAGACACAGCTTATATGTTAGTATGTATCTTTCAAATATTTTTTCTTAATACATGTGTGTCTAATATTTTATAAAATCGGAAACACAATTTTTAATCATACACTTTCTAAAAATATTATATGAGAAACATATTCCCATCTATCCTATGAAATATTCTTTGCAAACATGTTTTTAACAGGTGTGTAATATTCTATCTTATACAGTTATATTTGAAACTATTCGTTTACTTTTGGACATTTATGTTATCTTCAACTTTTAATATTATAGCTATTTCTTTGAATGTCATACTTATACACATATTTTAAACTATATTTTTAGTTGTTTCTTTATAGTTGATCATAGAACTGGAATTGTTAGGACAAGGTAAACGAGCATTTTTAAGACTTTTGCTATATATACACATGTCCAAGTGACTAAGATCCAAATACAATCCATGAAGACTCTTTTTACTCCCAAGAGTGGCTATCTCACCAGACCATCAACAGCAGTGACTATGATATTTTTATCTTTGCTAAGTTGATGGAGAAAAAAAGCTCTCTCTTTTAATTTGCAATGCTTTGGTAAAAAGTAAAATTGAAGATGTTCTTATGTTTTATTAGCTTTTTGTATTCCTTTCTATTAATGTGCTCAAGATTTTATTACTAATTTGAATAATATATTGTGGTTTCGTGTTGCTTTGTTTTGTTTGGGTCCTGGATTTGGGTAGACTTGGAAGATGGATAGTGGGAAGGTGGAGAGGTTTGTTCTCTGATAGCCCTGCTCTTGGCCATGCATCTGACCTTAACACAGGCTGAAAACCCCAGAGATCTTCACAAAAGCACTTTCCCTGGTGACAGTGGAGAGCTTAGGGAGCTGAGCCATTGCGAGCCTCATTCCACAGTCAAGCATTCTGGAGGAAGGCAGGACATCTGAGGGGTGGCGGTGCAGAGCCTCCTTCCTCTGCTTGTTTTCTCTGCCCTGTGTGTATGCTGTAGCTTGCACAGGTATTGGACGTCAGTGTTTCCTCTTCCTTCCTTAGTTCCTTTATAAATCAACCTACAGCACGTCCACAAATGGCAAAAAAAAAAAAATTAAAAACTGCCTACCCAAGCTTGTTATTCTATGTGGTCAAGAATCAAGAGTACATTGAAAGTATGCAATGAATGCAGTGTCTATTTCTGCTCATTTCCTACCTTTGTCTTCACTCAAAGATGCCAGTGCTGATGGTATTCATGGTATTAGTGAAGAAAGCCTGAGAGGAGACGGGAGGGCAGACCAGCAGCTCCATGCCATCTGCTCTCCACAGTCCATACGTCAGAAGCCACAACCCTTCCCTGGCGTACTTGTCCCAACCGTCTTTTTAAAACTTCCAGGATTTGCCACTGTCCCCAGTTTGCAGGGTTTTGTAAGAAAAAAATTCACTTTTAAATTGTTCTTTTTATGCTTTTTAGACATCCAGGTAGCTGTAATTTCAAATCTTGGTGATTTATTTCTGTAGCAGTGGTCACACACTGAAGATTGGCCTGAGACTGGGTAGAGATCTGAGTGGATGATTCTATTTGGTATCACATCTCTTGGAATCCTGGAACTCAGCATCCCTATCAGTGAAATAGGGGTCAGGATCAGGGTCAGGGTCAACTCCATAATGTCTAAACGCCCCACCCCCAGCTCTAACCATTCAACTGAATCTCACTGGGGGCTTTTGGTTAGATTTTCAGGGACAGAAAGCTACCTCATCAAAGCACTCAGGAATGCCTACTTGGGCTCCTTGACATCAAAGGAGAGGTCGTTGGTCATTTTGACAGCACAGTGTGCAAAACACATACCCAACAGTCTGAAGCTTAGAGTTCTTAGAGAGCTATCCTAGTTAAGAATTTAAAATCAGGACGTCAACTGCAAAACAGTGGAATGGAATGAAGGCTGCATTGAAATCTGGGTTGGAAAAAAATAATCTAAGGTTTTCTCTTTCCCTTCCTTCCTTCCTTCGTTCCTCCCTCCCTCTCTCTTTCTTTTCTTTTCTTTCCTTTTCTTTCAACTTCAGTTTCCCTCTGAGACCTCCTTGGCTAAAGATAGGACCTCCTCCCCTGGAAATGCTGTTTCACAGTGGGAATCAGCCTTTAGGATTTTCAGTGAAAACATGGAAAGTTTACAGTACAACTCAACAGCTCTGAGTTGAAAACAATAATTCATTGTGTTGAGATTCTAGAAGTCTATGAGAAAGAAAACCTAAGTCTAAGGAAAAAGAGAAAATGAGCTGGAAACAGTGTAAAGATTGAGGGACAAGCTATCATCCAGGCCCTTCACACCAATTATTTCGGTTTCCCTCACAACCCTAGGGGGCAGAAGTAGTCCCCACTTCAGAGGAAGAAACCAAGGTTCCAAGAGCACAAATCACTTGTTCAGTGTCACATAGCTATAAAGAGTTGGAGGACGCCTGGAACCAGATGTAATCAATCCCACATACTCTTTCCAGTACTCTCTGCTGTCTGTTTAACCCCACCACACACAAAACTGAGATCTGAGGAGAGCTATTTTTGTACACATGGCTGGGAAGCCCCTGGAGTGCGCTCTCTCTCTCTCTCTCTCTCTCTCTCTCTGACTTCACTTTGAAGTCATGGTCAGGTTATCCTGGGATGGGGAAAGGGTGCTGTGAATGTGTGACACTGCTTTTATTTTTCTTTAGATTCCCTGGTTTTCTTACCCTGATGGAGACAAGTTATTTCCTTTCTGTTCCTCTCAACAACAATAACAAATCCTAAAACAAGCAAGAAGAGAGTCCTATCATTTCTCCACCAACTGCAGTGTCAGTGATATAAGGGAAGTTCCCTGTCAAAGCTAAGCCACCTTCATTTGCCCTCAGCTATTTTGGGGACAGTATGGTTTATAAAATCTTAGCTTTAACCTGTATTTCTTTAAAGAGGACTTTTAACTGTGGGTATTTATAATTTTCTTTGCATCTTCAAAGCCTTCTACAATATTAACTAATTAAACGTCAGCAACACCTTTGATTAACTCCTTTTTATAGATGTGGGAAAAGAAGCATGGAAATAAGAAATGCCCTTGGCCATGATGGAATCAGTCTTCCAAGGTAGTATTAGAATTTCAAATTTCCTGTTTCCACCTCTCACAAACCAACAGACCAGTCTCCTACCTTGATGGCTTGGTGGAAGGACACAATTTGACCATCTCATTCCTTCCATTACTAATAGAGCTTTCTCAGAGGTGCCTGTCACCTCTCCAGTGCTGTTTACTATTAATTTTACATGGCTTTATGCTATAACTTTATTCACTTCTTAAATCAAAGGAGTCATTGGAAAAGGTAAGCAAAATGCCCAATTCTTTTGGTTCCATTCAGCTGTCTTATACCTCCTCTCAGAGTCCATTCGGGAATCCAAGGTAAGCCAGCTTTATCTGGCAACATCCCCAAAGATTTCTCCTTTCCATATGTCCAGACAGAAAGCTAAGCAGTAATTCAAAGACAGAAAGGGGTCAGCAATAACCGTTTTCACAGCTACCAGGCAGAAACTCATTGTCAATTTCATCTTCAGCACAACTTCCCAATCTTTTTAATGTTGGAGGAATTGCTTGAGATGTGAAATTTATGGGCAGCTGTTCCAGCCGGGTGAGATTCTTGCTGATAGGTATGAGACTGTTATTAGCATCCTGTGTTCTAAATTAAAGGAGAAGGCCTAGCTCTGACTTATCCCAGAGCCTTGGAGGTTGGCAGTACCCAAGCTTAACAAACCCTTGGCAAAGACTGAATCATCTTTAAAGACCTCCTTCTCTAACAACTTATTATTCTTTGCTGAACTCAATAGCTCTGGTATATTCTAGCAAAATTATTGTTGTGACAATAAAGACCTGACATCAAGACCCAGTCCTGAAATTTGGTGGTGCTTAGAGGTTGTGTGACTGACACCTTTGTCCCCTGATACAAATCAGACCGGAAAGGCTCAGAGTAATAGCATAGGAGAGTTGGCATAGAAACCTGGATTTGAGTTTTGGTTACATGCTAGTTATATATGGTCATTAACTTTGGTGAGCTATGGTTTCCTCACTCTGAAATGTAGTGATAGTAATAACACTTGCGTTTCTTAATTATTGGGAAAATTAAATGAAAGTATTTTCTGCATGCCAGAGAATTTAATCAATTTTGATTATTAGTGATAATGGCCAATTGTTATTGAGCCCTTACACTGTATGTAAAAGGTGCTTTTTTATTTTTATTTCTCTTTAAAAATTTTTTACCATATTGTTGTTGTACTGGGGGTACATTGTGACATTTACAAAAGTTCTTACAATATATCATAGTTAAATTCACCCCTGCATTATTTTCCTTTATCCTTTTCTCCCCCAAAAAGGTGCTTTTATAAATAGCATTTTTATCAGCATATACTAGTTGTATATGAAAGTTTCATAGTGATATTTCCACATGTGCTTACAATCTGTCTTGATTAGTTTCACCTCCATCGTCATTCTCCCTCGCCCCTCCACTTAAAATGATTTCAACAGGTTTCATTGATCTGTTTTCATACGAGTTTGTAAAGTACGTTGACCAGATTTACTCTCCTTCAACCTCTCTGTTCACCCAAAACAGGTCCCATTTTACATTCCTGACCTTCATTTTTTAAAGTGTGTATTTGTCAGGCGCTGGTGGCTCATGCCTGTAATCCTCGTTACTCCAGAGGCAGTGATCAGAAGGATCTCAGTTCAAGACCAGCCCAGGGAAATAGTTGAGAGACCCTATCTGAAAAATACCCAACAGACACACACACACAAAAAAGGGCTGGTGGAGTGGCTCAAGAGCACCTGCCTAACAAACATGAAGCCCTGAGTTCAAACTCCAGTATCACCAAAAAATAAAGTATATTCCATTGTATTTCATCCATGAGTATATTGCAATTTATTCAGATTAACCCCCTCTATCACTCTCCCTTATCCTTTTCCCACTACCCTCCATTATTCATCATCTTTCAGTGTGTTTCACTGTGCCTTCTTCTCACACAGATGCAATGTGTTTCAATAGTATTCTCTATCCTTCCCTTTTCCTCCCTCCTCTTCCTCCTCCCTTTAGTCTCCTCACATAATGACACTCCTGCAAACATGCAGTGTACATATATATATACATATGTGTGTGTGTACATGTGTATATATATGATTACGCTTGTGTATACATTTGTCTTTTGGATCTATTTTCCACATATGACAGAAGTGACAGGTGCTATGTATCATTATTTTATTTATTCCCCCAATATCCCTATGAGTCAACGAGGATAATTATGCCCCTCTTTAGATAAGGAAACCGAGGTCTTAATTCACCCATCAAATATTGATAACAACCACACAATATTGTCCTAGCCCCCAATTGTCTGCTGGCCAGCTCCTTTCAGCTAAACCTATAGTTCCCCTGAATACAACCAGACTCAAATAAAACTCTCAACCTATAGTTTTTCTATAACTTTCCCATTTGCCAAACTTGCCATTTTGTTCTCCCTGGCTTGTGCTCTCCGAAAATACCATTTTCAGCAGTTACTTCCGTGGTCACAATCCTCCAGCTGCCTATGGGAGAAAGTTCATGTTCTTGACCCTGACAGCCTGGCTCTACCCTACCTTCCAGCCCTATCTCTTTCCAGCCCCAAGCATGTCCTGTGCTTCCGCCTTTGTACTTTAGCTCGTGAAGTTTTTCTTTTCCTTTGTGTCATTTCTCTTCCCCCCTCTCTACTTAATAAATAGTAACTCCCCAAGATCCAAATCAATTCTTGCTTTGACTTCCTTATTTCCTCAAAATATGTTCTTCCAAATCAGTAGGACTCTATCTCTGACTGGCCTCTGTTCACTACAACATATTGCTAGTTAACTACTCACAAACAATGTGTCATTTTATCTTACCTTTGAGATGGGAGGGGTCGGTAGGGAATGTACCTTGTTTTCTTTCCATTCTACACAACATTGAGCAACCAAGCCCTATGCCACATACTGGGAACACTGCGGTGAACAAGATACATTAAGGAACTCACAGGTTAGTAGTATAGATCAATATGCAAGTAAATGCTGAGATCAGATAGCAATCAAGCTAGTAAAAGCCATTCCCTGAGGATTCTGGGAGTATGGAGAAGAGCACTAACAACAAACTGGAGCAAGGTAAGACCCCATCAAGGGCACCTTGAGCTCACACTTTTTGCTTTTGTTTGCTGTTTGTTTGTTTTACTTTTTATTATCATGTTGCTGTATTGGGGTACATTGTGACATTTACAAAAGTTCTTATAATATGTCATAGCTGATTTCATCCCCTCCATCATGCTCCTTTATTCTCCTCCCTCCATTCCTCTAATAGTTTCAACAGGTCTCATTTTTCCATTTTCATACATGAGTACACAACATTTCTACCACATTCACCCTCCTACACCCTTTCCTTAGATCTTCCCAGCCCCCAGACAGGACCTCTTTCCCTTCTTGCTCTCTATTTTTGTAAAAAAGAAAAAAATGATGTTTTTGTTTGTTTAAGATAGGTCTACAAGGTGTTTCATTGTGATATTTCCATGTATGTATGTATTATAACTTGAATTGGTTCATCCCCTCCATTTTTCTCCTTTCTACCTTAGTCCCCTTCTTATGGTGATTTCAACAGGTTTAAAAATTCTATTTTCATTCTTGTCTAGAAAGTACATCAACCATATTTACCTTCTTCACTTCCTTCTTTTATCCTCCCACTCCCGCTAATGACCTCACCTTAGCATGATCAATTTTTTATAATATTGCTTGTATTTGTATTGGGTCTATTTTCCACACATGAGAGAAAACATGCGGCCTTTGGCTTTCTGAACCTGGCTAATTTCACTTATGATGATGTTCTCCAGTTCCATCCATTTACCTGCAAACAACAAATTTTATTCTTATGACTGAATAAAATTCCACTGAATATAAATATCACATTTTCTTAATCCATTCATCAGTTGTGGGGCATCTCAGCTGTTTCCACAGTTGAGCTCACTCTTGAAGGATATGTAAAAAATAGAGTCTCTCTAGACAGAGAAGGTAGAGAAAGGCTTTTGCCATGTAGAGAGCACCACATCGAAAGGCCCAGAGGCACATATGATATGTACAGAAGAACCTAGAGAGGAGGTCGGAAATATAGGCAGAATCCAGATTATAGGGACCTGATCAAGTAAAAAAATAATAAGAAGAAGATAGAAATTGATCCTATAAGGTAGGTAGGAAGCCACGGGGGATTTGTAAGCAAACAAGCGTCATGGCCAGATTTGCATTGGAGAAAATTAACTCTGGCGGCAACGTGTAAATAAATTGTGATTGGAGACACTAGAGGGAAAGATGCTAAGAAAATGTGAGGATCTGTACAAAAGCTAGGATGATGGGAACAGAGAACCGTCGGTTTGAGATATATTAAGGAAGAGAATAAATAATTGAACTCAGTAGACCATTGGATATTGCAAGTGAGAGAGAGAAGGAGAAGCAGGATCAGTTTCCCTTACCTTGAGAGACTAGTATGAGAGGGACCCTGTTCACCCAGGTAGAGCAGTTACTGTCGCTCCTATTGTTCGGGTGAGGTAGGGAATGAGATGGGGTAGTGGCAGAGCTGATAAATGAAAAACACTTGGAGGGCATTGATAAGGAGGTATTGCAAAACTAAATATTTCTAGTGCCTATCTCAGAGCCTGGTACATAGTGGGTACTTAACAATGTTTGTGGAGGAATAAATGACCTTACAGGGTAGACACACCAGCAACATGGGAATAATTACATTCCCAAGCAAAACCATGATGATGAATACAATATGTACTAGAGCTTTTAGTGACATGATATTGTAAGAAAGGCACACTGAGGGTCCTCAGGTAGGTCAATGCTGTGCCTGGCTAGCATAGACACTCTGACAGACATCATCTGAAGGACAGTATGAACAGGGAGCCTCAGAGTGCAGCTCTCTGATGTGACATTGATGTATGACTGCACAAAGTCTTGCACATGGCCTAAGAAGTTTCTCTCAAAGACATTGAAAACAATGGATTTCAAGGTCAATAAATGTTAGGTTAATGTGAATATTTTACGAGACAAGGATGTTTGGTTCATTTGGGTTTTCTTAACCTAAGAAATATGAAATTCATCTTGATAAATCATAACCTAGAATGTATAATCCTTTTTTGACCTCTTATAAATATCCTCAATTAATCCCAGGAAACTGGAGGGTAGGGGTAGAGAGAAAGAAGGGAGAGAGGGAAAAAAATAGAAGAGGAAGAGAGAGTATAACAAACACCCAACAAGAGAGACTTCAAAAATGGCTTGGTTCACCCAGCAGATTCCTGGCCTTTCAGCTTAACTCAGCAGACATGAGTGATGTCTTAGGACATGGAACTTTAAATATTAGTGGACAAGTTTCAGTGGAACAGCAAAAGCCATTAATTTCTTTGGCATTTTTCAGCACTTCATTGCTGTTAAGAATTCCCACTATGTTCAAGTTAATAGAAAATTTGCAAGCCCAGGATATTTTATGCCTGCATAACTCTATTTAAAAACACAGTATTGGGCAATATTTATAAAAGGTGTAGACTATGTTTACACAGATCTAACAAGTGCTATTTGAAAGAAGATAGTGCACTCTTCTCACTTTAATTGCTTTTTTTGCTACAGGACTCCAATCATGATAGCAATAGCACGCTTAAGAGTATATTTCTACGTATGAGATAAATGGCATTCAATGTCATTATATACATTTACCTTCCATAATGATGCACAAAGGACAAAAATAACGTGTGCTTCAAGTATAGAGGGCAGTCAGTAAACTTTATTTTATTGATTCCAAGGATAAGAGGCAGTTTTCTAGAAGTACCTGTTTTGCTTTTGAATATTATAAGAGTCCTCCTTCCCTCACTTCTCTCTTACAATCAGAATTACAGGCTGCAAACAGATGTTACCTTCTAGCAGAATGTTCCCATTCTTATAGGTAAAAAAAATCTGATAAGGGATGCATAGTTAGTACTTTCTTGGTAGCAAGTGAAAAAACAAACTAATACAAATTGACTTAAGCAAAAATGGAATTTATTTTTGCTATGAAAATGTAAATGAAGTATCCAGGAGGGCAAGCATGGTTTCAGATGTGGCTGGATTCAGAGCTGAAATGACGTTCCATCTTTATGGCTGTCTTCCACCATTGTCATGTGGAAAAATGGTGGCCCAAGCCTTCTGTTTCTGGAAGAGCAGAAACACCTTCAGTTCAAGAAGCCTTTGGGTATTTCGTTGGCTCTACTGGGGCCACGTGACCCTCTTTAGACAGGCTGGTGGCTTGAAGAAGGTCAGCCAGTGTTGATGGGAAAATAATAGTGGCCTTGCTACCTTAAGTAATATTTAAATTAAAAATTTTAAATAGCCTTCCCCCCCCTCTCAAGGAGGAATCCCCAGTAGTGGGGGTGAAGATATTAATTTGTGATTGAGGAAAACTGAAGGAAGTCAGAGAGTTTCCCCATTTATGTCTCTTCATCCACTTTCCATTTTTGTCTTTGTACCACGAACACGGTTTAAATCCCTGCAGTGTCTTCTCCTCCAGAGCAAAGCATTTAACAAATATTTCTTTTAGATTCCTGGGAGGAATGTTTAATGGAGTCTGGGCTGCTTTACTTCATCCTGAAATTGTGACTTACATCTCTACATCCCTCACACACAATTCTGACAATTTTGGTGTCACCTTAAATTAAGAACTCAACTCACTCTCAAGTCTGCCTGTGTTTTTGTTTGTTCATTTGATATTTGTTTGGGAAAGTTGAGTATTGTCAATTACTCATTTTCTACCTATATGTTGGCCATATCCACACAGAAGCTGAAGTAGCTAGTACACTCTGCTCTGAATGCAGCCATTTCTTCTGCTTCTCATTATTTCAAGTCCTTGACTCTTTCAAAGTTAATTCCCATTCACTTCCTTGTCATAAATGTAAGTTATGCACCCATCTTCCTCAATGGTGTCCCTAGATTTTACTCCACCACTTGGCTGCCTGCATTTGCCAAATGAAAATCTATGTTCTTCAGAAACTGCTGAAAACGCCTGTGTAATCATGCATGGTAAGTGTCAGGAGGAAGAACTGGTGCTATGACACACAGTCTGATGCCAGGGAGTTATTCCCAGGAGCATGGCTGCCCTTGCTGCCAGCAATTCTCTCTCCTGCCATTCAGAAATTCTCACTTTGTGTAGGTGAAGATTCTGATACTGCTCTTCTTGAAAGTTGCACAGAGCCCACTTCTATTTTTATTTATCCAAAATCAACTAACATGAATAAACAGGTTCTCTGGATTTGCCACCAGGGAATCTTTATCTTTTATCATACAATAAAATTCCTTTGCTAGAAACACAGAAAAGAGGACAAGAATAACCTCCAGTGTCTTTGTAAATTTTAATTTAAGTTGTACCAGCATCTACTGCCTTAACAACCACCCCAGCACACGGTAGCTTAAGAACAACCTTCACTTTATAAGCTCATTATTTGTTATTTGGTAGGTCCGAAGTGAGGGCTGGCCTCAGTGGTCCCTTCTGGGGCTAGTTTCATCAGTGCAGATTATATGACTAAAGTTTATGATGGCCTCACTCATATGAGAGCGCCGGGGGGATGCTGTCTCTTGACTAGGTCATTGTCTCCAGCAAGTTGGCGCCATTCTTCACATGATGCCAGAAAAGTTCTTAGCAACAAGCGAGTCAAGCCCAATTGGCAGGTAGGCTTCAAGCTCTTGCTTCTGTCAAATTTGCAAATATCTGTCAGCCAAAGCAAGTCAGGTGGCCAAGCCAAAGTCAGTGTGGGAAGGCACTATTCAAATGCTGTGTTGGGAGGAAGGACCCATTGATAACCATCGCTATAAAAACCTATTGATCGTCTGTAAAACTGGGGTTAAAAAAAAGTCTGTTGATGCCTTAAACATCTGAATCATTTCTTTTCTGAAAAATGAGATTTACCTGCGAGGGTATTAGGGCAATCCCATTACCAGGAAGAGTATCTGTCAGAGATTTCCAGATATGCAGCAAACATAACCATTTTATAGATTTATTAGTATCTAAGGAACATAGTGTATGCATTGAGGCGTTACCCCAATTTTGAAATCAAACTCACTTCAAAAATGGGAGTCTGTAGTTAGACAGAAACAGAAAGCTCTGCCATGTGGTTGCACCATAGGGTGATTATAGATGACAACTTCAAAAAGCTTAAGAAGCTGGGCATGGTGGTTCTCACCTGTAATCCTAGCACTTGGAAGCTGAGGCAGGAGGACCATGGGCTGGAGGCCAGCCTGGGCCACATAATAAGACCCTATCTCCAAAAAAACAAACAAACAAAAAAAGCTAGAGGAAAGGATATTGAATGTTTTCACTGTAAACAAATGATCAGTGCTTGAGGAGATAGGAATGTTTACCTTGATTTAAACCTTACACAATTCTATACATCTCAAAATCTTCCATGGTACCCCACAAGTGTGTACGACTTTTATGTTTTGTCTATCAGTTGAAAATAAATTTATATTAAAAATGGAAGTCTAGGCATGTACATGGACCCTGGGCAGATATTTAATGCAACTGCATTTAGGTCCCTTGCCAAGGACTTGTAAGGAGAAAGGGAGCCGTTGGTTAGGTAAGTCAGGCTGGTCATTACAGTCCTGGTAAGCAGAGAGAAAATAATGCTACTCTGCTAGTTAATAGTAACTAGCATTTCCTGAGCACTTGTTCCCAGCCTCTGTATGTGGTTTAAGTCTTGAACAACTCCATGAGGTGGGCAGTGCTCTGTCTACAAAACCTCAGTTTTTGTTCACTAAGCCATGTTTACTTATTCCATCATCCAGGACAAAGGAGTAGAGTCCATGCAGTGATGTCTCTCTGGCCCAACGTTCCAAATGTGCAGTCCTGTTGCATGCTGCATCTTCTTTGGAAACAGCTTCCTTCTGGTAGACTCCTGGATTTCAAAGTCATACAGGGGATTCCAGAGAGATGGCGTCCATAGTTGTCACATGACTTGATGATGATCAGGTTGATCACTTCCTAATTGGGCTCTGGAACCCTGTCCCAGTAAAATGACCGCTGCAGAACACTTTCACAAAACACTCCTGCAACGATTGCGTGAGAGAAGTCAAACCTCTTCCTGCCTTTGTCCAGCTCGAGGGTCACGGCCTTTGTTTCTCGGTGAAGTAGCAGATGAGCTCAGCCTGTTTGAGCATAAGGATGGAAATGATCCTCTGTCTATGCCAACTCCTGCACACCACAGTGTAATTGAACACCAGAGATGTACACTGACTGCCCTCCAACACATCCCATCATTGAGTTCGCGCAGTAATACCAATAGGTGCAGGTGACACTTAGAGTGTAATGGGAGATAAGAAATGCTAAATGCTATTCTGGAATTAAATCAATTTCTCATAAACATTTTAAAAAGTCATGGCAACATAAGTAAATGAGTCTCTGTACTTCTATGCTTTGTTCCAAACCCCCTACCTTTCCCTCCAGAAAACTTGGCCTCAATTCTTTATTCTTTCCTTCCACACACCTTGAACATCATCCAGATTTTAAATTAGGTTTTTGTGAAATGAAACCCTACAGATTTTTTTTAACCATTGTCCAGTCATACACTTTTTGGCAAAGAAGATCTAATAAGCAAAAGCACATGTCAGATAACTCTCCTTACACCTGTCTTTGCAGAAGAGAAGGCAGTGTTGCTAATTTTGAAGAAGAATAAATGCATTAGATGGTCTTCAGTGGAACATGATTTGCATAGCTTGTGAATTACATAGAATCGTAATGCAGAAAACTCAGAGCTTTCCAATGGTGAGTGGGTCTAATTTATAGCTAGTCTAAAACATGCTGAAATAATAACTGGAAGATTTACATTCCATCTGACAATTTGTAGAAAGCGAAAAATAGGTTAAGGTTGTCTTTTTTTTTTTAAAGTAAATCTCTTGACTAATGAATTATATTTCAAGAACGCATAATGCACTGTTTTTCCTGATTCGCACTGAAGTTGTATACCTATCGTTTGCTTCAATTTCTAAGCTCTCGGTTAATATTTATATACTTATGATATTTGCTGTTCTCAAAGTGGAAGAAATCCTAGAAAAATTAATTATTTAATGAGTTCCAATATTCAGATTTGTGGTTATTCGCTTAGAAACAGAATATAAATTTGGAAGCACATTTAAAATTTAACCAGAGTTTAATGCAAATTAATATCCACCTCAGCAGTGTGTAGACAGATGAAAAGAATGTCTTCAAGGCAGACAGGACAGCGTCTCCGATTCACCGGGCAGTTGTTCTTTTGCCTTGATGAGGTACCCCATAGAAGAAAGTCTAGATTCTGACTCCAAATCCAGACTTTCAAGTGCTGCTCAGAGGAAGATATAGGGAAGGACGTATCTGAAAGTCCACTCAAGTAGTATTGCTGGAGCATCTTAGGAATGTTTGTAAGACTATGAAGATGAAATAGACACAGGTGTTGGCCTTAAGAAAGGAATTCTCTAGTGTGGTCCATAAACACCTATCCAACATGAGGCAAAATGTGCTGTAGGTTTGGCACTTGGTAGAGATGATGGCTCTACAGATGATGAATGCTACTGAATTGTACACTTTGAAATGGCTTCATTTCATGTAATGTGAATTTCACCTCAATATTTTAAAAAAATGTGTGGAGGCACAAAAGGAGAAAGATGCAACCTCATCACCTCGGAAATGTTTGCCCACTATCTAAAGAAAAAAAGGTTAACATCTGGAAAGGGAGGGACACTTGAGGGCCAGAAGTACCTAAGAATCATGTCTCTTTCTGTTTTGTGGACATCTGGTGTTTTGAAGACTCTGCCATTGTCTGGTCACTTTGGATTAGGACACAAGTCCTGTGAAAGGCAGGTATGGTTTATGCCTGTAATCCTAGCACTTGGGAGGCTGAGGCAGGAGGATAATAAGTTTGAGGCCTTTCTAGGTTACCTAATGAGACCCCGCCTCAAAAAAAAAAAAAAACAGTCTGTGAAGCACTTACTAATTAGAAAGCTATTTGCCTACGTCGGTGAGAGTTGGAGACCACAGAAGGTTCATCTGACCAAAATAACCAGTGTACTGAGGGAGGACATTAGATTTATAAAAATCTGCCCATATTTGCTGTGTGGCCTTGGGAAAGTGAATTCTGTTTCCTCTCATTAAATTGGGAGTCATAAAAACTACCTTACATGGTTTGGGAAACACTAGTACCACATGCAAAGCATATTGTACAAAGGCGACACTAATAAAACTGCCTGCAGATGTGTCGTGATCCTAACCCAGAGCAGCAGTCCCACCTAACTAACCTGTAGACTTGTGAATGGCGATCAAAGGTTGCTGAGTCTCTTAAGTTTTAGAATGGTTTGTTATTCAGCAATAGCTAACTGATATACCTACTTAAAACTCTTCAATGTCTCCAGTTGCCTCTATAAAAGAATGAAATTCCTTAACAATATAGAAGGCTTTTCATCATCTTCCTGAGCTACCCAACTCACTTCAGTGATGTGTACCTGTAGAGGTGCTTAAACTGCTTTTGCTGAAAGGCACTGACTCCTTACTTGGGCCCACAAATTAACTAAAAACAGGAGAAACCCTTGGCACCTCTGTTTCCATTTTGTACCTGTTGTCCTTTGCTCTGAGCCATTCTCTCCTGCAGCCACCTTGGACTCAAGGAAGGACAGGATTGCTGGATAAGATCTTTATGACAAGGGGCTGAAACTACCCATAAGGAACAGCAGAGCCTTGCAGGACAGACCACCCCTGTAATAGGACAATTACCTATAATGACAAGGCTGCTCCCTGGAGCAGGAGTAGTCATGTCTTGGGAACCAGATCGCTCACCTCAAGTGATGCCAGTGATAACAACTTCTCTGGAACCCTTGAAGAATAAGAACTGAGATAATGGTCAACCAGGCTCACTCGGTCACTGGAACGCACCTGTGATTATGACTGTTTAACTATGCGTACCTTTTGTCCCTTGCTCTAATTCTTTGTCTATTTAAAACTAAAGCTCATGTGTGTACCCTGAAGATAGCTGAAGATGGCTGAGTGCTGGCTTTGCCTCTTTCTACAGCTTGTCTTTTGCTGGGGAATAAACCTTCTTTCTCTGCCCTTCACCATGTCTCTTTATCTGGCATATAGAGACAAATGGCTGGACCTGATATGTGGAAGCCCAGAAGTTTGGGCTTTGGGTCCAAAACTCCTGTTCCATAGCCATCATCCTAAAACATGTTCCCAGCACCCTTACCCGGTTAATCGACCGTATCCTATACTCTGTGCCCTGTTCTTTTTTTTCTTCTCATCAGTTCCTGTTTTCCCTGCTCCTTAACTTACACCTGCCTTTAGATCAGTTCCAAAGTTTGAGTCTTGGCCCACTGAGTCTCGAGGCAAGTTTTGAGAGTCATGACTAGCATTTTTCAAGGATGAAATAGAAAAAAAAAATATGAGAAGGTAAAGCAGAAACTCTCAGAGTGAATCATGCTAGAAGAGTAAATTTTCAATGTGTGTGCATGGATTGGTTTGCTTTGTAAAATATCTTTGTGAGCTGTAGTCAAAAAGTTTGAAAACACATTGCTTCCGAACATATGTTTTTCTGGTTATTTTGAGTGAATATTTTGAAATCTTCCTGGTCTTCACATCTACCCCTGACTGGGCCCTTCTAGATAGCTGTACCCCAAGGCCTACCCATTGTCACCTGCCCTCATCCACCTCTACCACTCCCCCTACCCCCACAGCAGCTCACCCTGAAGCAGAAACTTCAACAAACATCACTCCCTTGTGCCTCCATGCCTTTGTAATTTGCTTTTTCCTCCATCAAAGGAAAATTCCTACTTATTGGGGCTGCTTTTAGTGCATCCACCATTATTCTGTCTTTAAGACTTAGTTCAAATAGTTCCTCTAGGAAGCCTCTCCCTCCCTTCCCTTTGCCCCACTTCCCTTCCCGCCTATACCCCAAAGTCTACATGTCATCAAACCTTATGAGTGTTACTTCTAAATGGCTTAACTTCTATCTTCTGTTGTTTGTTTTTGTTTGGGAGATACTGGGGTTTGAACTCTGGGCACCCTGCTTACTCTGTCATTACAGTCATGCTCCCCTGGGGCTGGCCTCAAGCCAAAATCTTCCCAATTAACACCTCCTGCATAGCTGGCATTACAGAGATGCCACAACTTGTTGGCTGAGATGGGGGGGGGTCTGACTAAGTTTTTACTAGGGCTGGCCTTGAACCGCAACCCTCCCGAAAAATCATCTGTGTTCCTGTGTGCTCCCATGGTCCTGTGCAGACCCTTGGCAATGACAGAATGATAGCAGTTGACTCTGTGTGGATATTTTTCACCCAAGATTGGGAGCTTCTAGAATTTAAGGACTGAGTCTTCTTGGGTATATATCCATAGGGATGTAAGTCAACACACAATAGCTGTGATATTTGTTGCAGCTTTATTCACAATAACCAAGTTATGGAAGCAGCCTAGGTGCCCATCAACTGATGAATGGGTAAAGAAAATGTGGTATTTACTCACAATAGAGTATTAGTCAGCCATAAAAAAAGAATGAAATTATGTTATTCACAGGAAAATTGATATAACCAGAGATTATCATATTAAGTGAAATAAGCCAGACTCAAAAAAACAAATGCTACATGTTTCCTTTCATATGTGGAATCTAGCTCTACAAAACAAAAAAGATATGAACATAAAAGGGATGAAGGGGAACTATTTGGAGAACAAGCGAAACCAGCAGGGGGTGGGTGGGGGAAAGAGGGAAAGGAGAGGGAAGAGTATGATTGAAGTACATTGTATGCACATATGAAAAGGTCAAAATGAAACCCATTTAAAAAATGTGCAAGAAAGCTAAAAAAGGGGGAGTTGGGAGGGGAAGGATAAGAAAGAGTGATGGGGTGTTATGACCAAAATACATCAATACATATGGAAATATGACAATGAAACCCCTCACTTTGTAGAATTAATATACACTAATAAAAGTAATTTTTTTTAAAGAAGGGATTGAATCTGTGACAGGTGCTTAAAAGCTGATTTTGCTGAGGAGCACTGACACCTTTCTCGGGCCCACAAATTAACTAAAAGCAGGAGAAAAGCTTGGCATCCCAGTCTATCTTGTATCTGTCATTTGAGCCATTCTGTCCTGTAACTACCTTGGAGTCAAGGAAGCACAGTTGGTCAATAACATCTTTATGACAAAGGACTGAAACTACCCTTAAGGAACAGAAAATCCTGCAGGACATTCTCCCTACACATACCCCCAGGCAACAGTGTCTTGTTTATCCTGACTAGTAATGACAGAAGTAGTAATTTCTCTTGAATTCCTCCCAAAACGAGGACTAAGATAATGGTCTGCTTGAACACACTCATGATTAGGACTATTTAACTCCACATACCTCTCCCCTACTGCCCCAAAATCTTTGTCCATTTGAACCTAAAGCTCATGTTTGTACACCAAAAATGGCTGAAGATGGGCCTCTTCCCATGGTGCCTTGCTGTATAACAATAGCCCTCCTTTCTCTGCCCTTCACCACTGCCACCTCTTTATTTGGTGTACAGGGGCTGGTGGCTGGTCCTGATTTGCGCAACCCATGCAGTATCTTGTTTATCTTCATGTCACCAGCACCTTAAGCAGAGTCTGGCATGGATAGGATCTGGCATTTGAATCAAAATTATCCCCTATATACTTTGGGGAGTACAGGTGGCCTGTGGGGATGAACTGCAAGGCCATGTCAGTGGAAAGACAGTGACACAAAGAACCAGGAGAGAACAAGCTCCCGTGCTGGGGCCTTCAGAGGCAAAAGGTAACAGCAGCAAAGCCCACCCAGGCTCCTTAGCATCCTAAACAGCCATGATTGGAGCACTTGAAAAACAAAAGTCAAATCCACATAAGGGGAAGCGGCAGGAAGCCACTCCCGCAGCCTGTTCTAGAGGGTTTTGTGTGTGAGTGACACTGGAGATGAATAAGGGGACACACAAAGTAATCAGAGATAAGAGAAAGCACCCTTCAGGGCTGGGGAGGAGAGAGAAGATAGAGATGCAAAGAAGTCAGAAGCACTGCATTTTTCACAGATTAGACCTAGGAACAGAAGTGAGCAGGGAATCAACGACAGCTTCAGAGAAGCCCACGGAGTAATTTAGCCCCACCGAGCACACTCTGTGGAAAACACCCATAGGTGTTTTTTAGTGAATTTCCATGCTGCACTCACAGGTACCATTGTGGAATTTTCCCAGATACCATGCATCCCAGTTACCAGTTTCCCACTAAAGCTTCTTTTGTGGCCGTCCTTAATTAATTACAGGTTCAATGAATGGCTGCTGAGTGGAGTCCCACATGGGAGAAGTTAGTCCAGAAGACTTTGAAAATTTCACTCTCACTTCTACAAGTCCTAAAAGGAGAATGGATTTACTCTTGAGTGTGTATAAACATTTCCTGTATCTAGCACAGGACCTGGCACTCCCATAGGAGGGAACTGCTGAAAAGGAGTCAATAGTTTTTTTTTTTTTTTTTTTTCCTTCTTCTTAGTTCTTTTGTCCTTTCTAAAGCAGCTGATCCATTTTGGTTTGTAAGAATAGCAGTTCCTGAAATAGTCTGCTGGTCTCTAGAAGACTGAACTAACCTACAATGAGGGGCAGAAAGTGGGGGTAGAGGGAGCAGAGAGAAATGAGAGAAATTGTCCATTTCACTTTCAGGCCAAGTTCAAGGAGCAAATTTCCTCTATGAATGAATGACACAACCAACTCAATCAAATTCAGAGGGAAATAAAGATGGCAGGCAAAACCCAAAGCCAGGAAGTATGGAAGTGATTTTGAACTCAGTGTTCAAGGTGAGATAAATCTAAAAGAACAAAAAGTCACTCAGTTTCCTGAGGCAGAGCCAGCTTCCTGCTTTTGTAATGACTTGTATCATTGACTCGGAAAATGAGGGGATTTGAGCCAGGTGATGAAGCGATCGCCTCAATGAGATAAAATGCCTGTGCTCTATAATTCATTGGTGTCTGCTTCTGCAGAGCAGGTGGAGTGAATTTCCTGACTAAGGTCTCCCAGGCCAAGTCAAGGATTACAAGCATTTTCCCCATCCTTAACTCGAGCAGTGCAGTGCTTGCTGGAAAAATAATAAAAATAAGAAAAGACATGGTGGGGGAGAACCACAGAGAGGACAAAGGGTCACTCGAGCGACCAGGGCTTAAGTAAGGCAACCAAGGAAGGAAGAAATGGAAGTAATAAGGAAAAAAAACTGAGTGTAGTAAATTGAGCCGTCACCTAGATGGGCTGCTGAAAGAAAAGTTGTCATTTTGTGTGAGTCATTTGTTGACTGCTGCCTTCAAAGGTGGGCCACAGTATCACCAGCCAGCCCCTAGGAAAAAAATCTCTTAAGCAATTCGGATGGCTGGAAAAAAGACTGGAGTACAATTTTATAATATGAAAGTATCTGTAGCAAGAGAAGAAGGAATCTTTATATTCTGAGTCACAATCTTTGTACCTTTCACACAGTTTGATATATAAAAATAACTCATATGAGTTATGTTGCTATATAGGACACACATATATACTGGTGTATACAATGCACTCTAGAGTCTGAGCCTGGGTCCTAACTCTGCTGTCATTCCCTATCCAAATAGCTAGGCCATTTGGATCATATCTATAAACTAAGCCCTTGCTTTCATTTTGATGGGTTTCAGACAGTAGGGATTTCTGAAGCTGTAATCCAGTCCTATGGAGCAATGGTCAGGTAACCTGACTATGAGTCCAGCCTTGGCCTGGGTCCTATTTGGATAACTAGCTCTCTGTATCATTTACAGCGCTTTGAGCTACTTGTATTTCAGGATTACTAATGGGTTTCTACTTTGGTGACTTTTTGCCTGAGACCTAGTTTAGATAACTTGTCCACTACAGTGTTTGTACTGATCCCCAACAAGCTCCCATCACCCATTCTGTCCTAACTATAAACACACATGGGGTGCAAAGCATTACAGACCTTAGCAACAAGGGACAGAACCTACAGGAAGGAAGAACTGGGCAACAGCCACAGGACTCTTACCAACCAGGACAAGAAGGGGCCAGAACAGAGAGCCAGGGATGAGTGTATAGGAGGAGGCTGGGTGACCCAATTAGTGACACAGGCCTCATGTCAGAAGTCTCAGAGAATGGAGGTAGAGAGCAATGTAAGGGAGGTGGCCATTCTTGAGAGATTGACTCACGTGTACCCTAGACAGCAAGCTGGGAACCTCAGGGGCAAAAACTCGTCCCAAAGCTTGGGTCAGCAAGATATGTGAGGTGTCAGTATAAGGGGTTTTGTCCTAGGAAGAGGAGTCGTGTCCTAGCCAGCATAACTTTGTCCCTGAGAAGATGTGGATCAGGAAATGTCTGGGGGTGGGGCAGGACCTGTGAGGATCAGCTGGGTGCAGTTGTCTTCAAGATTTTCCCTGCTTCCAATCTTGCCCGTTCCTGTCTGCCCTGCCTCTACACAGATCTGGTGTTCTAAAACACAGATTTTTCAGGTCACTCCCTGTTTAGGCTCTTGGCAAAATGACTTGAACATAACCAGCATATGTGTCTTTGGCTGTCCAACCTGGTAATTGTCACAAATCCCCCAGGACAGGACAGCAACATGCTGGTGAACCCAAGGATGAGAATCCTCTGCAGAGAGGCTTGGGACGTGAGAATTGAAAGTAGATGGCTATACTTTGTGCCTGAGAAGCTACTGGAGACTTCTAAGGGGAGTGAGTGTTTCTGGTGTCATTGGAGACCAGAATGGATGATTGCCTCTGTGGTATAGACAGAAAGAAGATAGAAGGAGCTAGATATTTGATCAGTTGAAGAGAAAGAGACTGACACTCAGCGTTTGGTGAAGGTGTGTGGGATCAGTGTATTTTTTTCTACACTCTGCCCAATATTTATTCCTTTATTCCACACATATGTGTTAGGTACCTGCTCAACACCAGGCCCTAGGCAGAGGAGACACAAGCATGAGCAAGAGACACCTGGTTCTGCCTCCAAGCAATGACAGAAGACCAAGTGTGTGATGAGAGGGGAAGCACAGCCTGTCATAGAAATAGGAGCAAGGGATATCTAGCCCTGGCTTTGGGATCCCCTAGCTCCTGCCTGCTGTTTTCTCTGGCCAAATCCATTGTTTCCCGTTTCCCTGTATGTGATCTATGCATTCCTGACTTTGGCTCTGGGACTGTTATACTTCCCCAGCTTACTCAGGGCTCACTAGTTCTTTAAGGCCTACCTAGGGTCACAGATTCCTCCTAAAGAGACTTCCATTGAAGGTGGATGTAAGTTTACACTTTCATGTCCACACTCTATCCCTGGGCTCCAAACACATAATAATGGCAGATAAAAATATTTAAAAAGAAACCCAAACACAAATGGCCATGCTCAAAAATGAAGTTAAACTTTTTATGGATCAGAAATAAGACAAAATCCCAATACTATAAGCAAGGCTGAAGCCAAGGACTGGTAGGTGTGATGTAGCATGTGCAGGTGTGGTCACAGGTACCAATGAGTCCTAATGTATAGGACAGAGCAGAGAGAACCAGGACTTTTATGGATTCCCAACCTTGAAAGGATGAGAAGAGGTTGCAACAGATCCCTGCCTGGAGCCCAGAAAATACCCAGCTGAGTATCTTGAAAGGTGATAAATAATGGATCTCACACTGAAGCAGGGATAGGGGTCAAGTGGCCCACTGGTGTGATGACTGGATCTTTTTCAATTTCAGTGGGACAGGAAGTTTCTGAACTGCTATGGATGATCTCTACACACTGGGACCTGAGGTGCCAGGATAAAGCAGCCACAAAATTGTCAGAATCTGGGGGAATAAAGAGAGAGAAAACCGTAAGACCTCCTGCTTATAATAAGCCTTCAACTTAAAGTTCCAAAATACATGGAGAAAATGAGACAAAAGAGAAATAACTAGCTCAGTGCTGGTGGCTCATACCTCTAATCCTAGCTACTTGGGAGGCTGAGATTGTGAGGATCCCAGTTTGAGATCAGCCCAGATAAATAGTTTGAGAGACCCTATCTCCAAAATGACCAGAACAAAATAGATTGGAGGTGTGACTCAAGCAGTAGAGCACCTGCTTTGCAAGTGCAAAGCCCTGAGTTCAAACCCTAGTCCCACCCCCAAAAAAGAAATAACTAGGAGACATACTTAGTCCAGGTGAAATGAAAATAACAGATCAGTAAGTTTCAGATAAGGTGTTCAGATTCAGGAAGGACCAGCGCTCATAAAAAGAACAAGAAATACTGAAACAAAATAATCTCATGAAGCAAGAACATGTGGATAGAAGAAGAACTGACTGGAAATGCTAGGAAAGAGAAACTGCAATCATTGAACTAAAAATCACAATGGATAGGGAAAATCTTACACTGGACAGATTTGAACAGATTAATTAAGGAATTGGAAAATAGTATTGAGAAACTCACTCAGAATGTGGGATAGAATGACAAAGAGATTAAACTGTGAAACGTCAGTTAGGAAACAGAGAAAATAGATTGAACAACTCCAGCATGGCTCTACTAGGAATTCTTAACAACAACAAAAAAAGAGGATAGAGAGTGGCAGACAGATGTGTAGGGATGATGCTGGGACTTTTCTGGACTTGAAGACAGAAGGGCACAGCTTGTGCTGACAATGGGTAAATGTGTTGTGCCTTCTATGACTTAGCTCTCATGACCTCTATGACATCACCCATGCCTTCCTCCTGGCTCACTTTGCTTTAGCTCTCCTTGCCTCCTTGAACAAAACAGGCCTCCTCCTACCTCAGAACCTTTGACTTGCCTGTCCTCTGTGGAAATGCCTTTCTCCAAGGTAATCTGTATGACTCACCTCTTGCTCTCTTTAGATTTCTCTTCATATTTTACCTTCTTGTTAGGAGTAAATAAATATTTGCTTAGGAAATGAGTGACTGAACAAGTGACTGTATGTATACTCCCCTTTCTCCACTTCAACCTTACCATCGTACTTGGTACCTAGTTTGGCATTGGGCATATGTCCAATTTAGTTTTACTAAATTCCATGGAAAGTTCTGTGTCCTAAAAACGACCATCATTATGTGTACATATGCATTAATGCCTAACAAGAGATGTGCTCAACCTATTTTTCCCTAAAGGCTTAGCATTCTTTAGAACAAAATAATGAAATCATGGAGTTATAAAGTTAAAAGATGAGTTTAGAGTGTATTAATTTCATCCCCCACATTTTACATGAGAAAGACAGGCCAAGAAAGGCAAAGTGGACTCACAGCCAAACAGTCCAGCCTGTCAGAGCCAGGACTGGAACTCACTCTCTTGACTCTTGAGTCTAGCATTCATTTTACAATTCTACATGTCTTCTTTAAGCTACTTGCGTTCCCAGAGAAATAGGTCATAAATAATTCTATCCCCCAAAAAGCATCCTCCTAACCCCATGTACACGTGCATTGTTCCTAGGTAACAATGGATCTCCCTGACTTTCTTGGAGAAGTCAAGACTTCCAGGTGCCGCTTCATTAAAAATGTAATTTTAATGTGTTTTTATTTCTACAGCTTCTTGTCATTAAGAGCCTATAATTAAAATAATTAGAAGAAGAATCTTGCCTGTTAATCAGTCTACATTTCAATAAAACATTAAAAAATTCACAGTCCAAAGCTGTTACCTTATTATTTAAGCATGAGTTCTATTATATAAATCGTCAGCACAGTACTGCCAACCAGTTATATATAGAAAAAAATCTGTTAGCTTTCCCTTGGTAAACCAATGTCACTCTACGCTGAAGTTATTGAAGGAATTACAGAAGATGGAAGATGGGTGCATTTGCACCCCCACGCTCACCCCTCATAGCCAGGCTCTGGAAGATTTCCAAAGCTTCTTTTGGATGCAGTATACGTCAAGAAGGTTGAGAAGGAACGTAGTTTTGCAGCAGCAGTGAGAATTCATGGTGCTAAATTTTGGGTGTCATGCATACATATATACACACACAGACATATGCATGTGGTAGTAGTGAGGAAAAGATTTTTTAAGTTGCTATAATTCAGGCAGCTACATTCTACTCGTAGAGTGGGATTTGAGCCACTAAAAAGCCACCAAAATCATCTTTTTAACCAGTTCTCATTGTGAATATTCTGTTTCCTATAGGCCTGCACCCCCAGAAAGCCTGTGCTGGAGTTTCTTAGTTTTTCTCAGCTTGTATCTTCCCCAGAGGTAACCCCTGTTTGGCCCACAAGTTCTGGCTAGATGGCCACTAGGCACGTGCACAAGATTTGGAAATGATGTTGCATATGAATCTCAGGACCTGCCGGTCCATCAAAGACACACTTCCCTGGGATTCTACATACAATGAACTTCCTTCCCAGAAACGGCAATAGTGCAACTAATAAGAATTAAGGCCCAAGTCTTAAGATATAATAAATAATATTATTTTAAAAAATTAGTATGAGATAAATTTTCCAGTTGGATTTTTCAATATTTTTTTAAAAAATAATTATAACCTTTCTCTTGTCCTGGACAAGGAAATTTATGGAAATTTTGTGAAATTAGTAGAAATACAAAGGAAAATCTGGGACATTTGCCTTAACTCCCTGTGGAAGATAAACTCTGGAAGCCCCCTCTCCTCATACCCCCATTCTGGGATGATCCCTTCCCTAAAAGAGTGGGCAGAACCTGTGACGTGCATGTAATAGAATACACTGAAGGTGGTAAGAGTGTCATTATCATGATTTTGTGACTTCCATCTTGCTATCAGACTCCTAGTTGAATCTCTCCCTTGATGTCTTTAATGAAATAAGCTGCCATGGGGAGAAACCCACGCAGCAAAGAGCTGAGGGCAACTTGTGGATGACAGAGAGCAAGGAGCTAAAGTGCTGTGTCCAACAAACTGTAAGAAACTGAATGTTGCCAACAGCCACATGAGTTTGGAAGCAGATCCTTCCCCATTCGAGCCTCAAATGAGATCCCAGTCCTGGCAGCATCCTGGGGAGGGAGTGGGAGGCAGGGCACACAGCTAAGCTGTGCCCAGCTCTCTGGCCCATGGATAATACAGGTGTGTTTGCTTTAAGCCACTGAGTTTGGGACACTTTGTTATGGACTAAGAGTTAACTACTATACTCCTCAATAATAAAAGTGGGATCACATCCCTAAAGAAAAAGAAAGTTGTAAAAAATTGAAAAGAGAATTTAGGCACCAGTGGCTCACACTTGTAATCCTAGCTACTTGGGAGGCTGAGATCAGGAAGATTGAGGTTCCAGGCCAGCCCTGGCAGAGAGTTCAAGACACCCCATCTCAACCAATAGCTGGGCACAGTGGCGTGTGCCTCCCATGCGGGAGGCTGAAATCAAGAGGCTTGCAGTTCCAGGCCTGCCAGCCCAGAAGACCTCATCCCGAGAGACCCCTTCTGAATGTAGTGGTGCATGCCTGTCATCCCAGCTACTGCAGGAAATAGGATTGTGGGCAAAAAGCGAGATATTATCTCTAAAACAACCAGAGCACAAAGTGCTGGAGGCATGGCTCAAGCAGTAGAGTGACAGCCTCACAAACACAAGGCCCTGAGTTCAAACCCCAGTACTGCCAAAAAACTGAAAAAAGCATCAGCTTAGCTAACAGTGGGCCCTGGCGTACCAGTTAGCATCCTGTGTGACTTGGGCGTCATGCCACGTCTTGTCTAAATCTCAGTTTCTATAGTGCTCATATGAAGATAAAGTTTCCTACTTCATGGTGTGTGTGCAGGAGTAAATCAGATATAATATTTCATAGGATGTCTATCCTATGAAATATTTAATAAATGCCATTTACTGCTACGAGATTACATAGACTTAACCTCCTGGAATAATTACAGCCCTTACTTAGGGACCTTTTGGCATGAAATAGGAAGCCAGGCTGGATTTGCAAGCTGTTTTGTTTCCCTCCAATCAGGACTTTCTGGTTCAGGGGAACTGAGTGACCTTGCATTCAGTCCTGAAGGTTTTGCTCTCACGGGTGTCACAAGTGTTCTCTTCTTGGTATCTGACAGGATTATCTAATTCTTTCTGTCTGAAGCAAAACTAGGGAAATATTGGAGTGCTGAGTTATTAAGAGTCGTTTTTCAAATAAGGATACAGATGAAATTCCCTCACTGACATGAATATATGACCTCGGTATTCGTAGAGTGTCTCCGCATGCAGGACAGACCTCATTATCTAGCTGAGGACACTGAGCTGTCACTCACAAAATTGTAGCAGCCTTTTGCTTTCTTCATTGCCATTAACACCTGTGGAACTGGGGAATTTTTATCTTCCCCTTGAATGGGGTGGGTGATGATACAACCTATGTAGCCTGCAAAGCAAAGGGTTCTTAGACTCTGATCAAGCTACACCTACAAGTTAAAAAGAGAATCATTTTTATTTGGGTGTCCTTCCTCTGCAACTCACAAAACCAGGGGAGTTTTATATTTAAGACTGGTCCGGTTTGGAAACTCAGATCTGTTTTGCACTCACGGGATGGACGTCTGCATGACAGGAGGGCTGAGATGACTCTTCTTCAAGGAGAACGTGTTCTTTTCCTTCACAGGGAGTTATAGCTCCCTCCTTCCCAAATGTGCCTTCCCATTTCTTAAGCGAGAAAACAAAGCCAGACACATTTCTGACATTGCTTTGTGTATATATTGATTGGTTGGAAGATCCAGGTCCAAATCTTAGCTCTGTTGTTTAGTAGTTTTGTGCTCTTGGACAAATCATTGCATCTCTCATGGTCTTGATTTCCTCACCAATAAAATGAAGAAATGATAATAACCTCAAAGGGTGGGGACAGAAAATATCCTGAGATAAGAAGTGTGAAATGGTCAAACTCAATGATCTGGTTCATATATACATACCAAATTAGTTTTAGGGGAAAAAAAAATGAATGCTTCTGTTTTTCTGTATGTGCTAAATTTTTCTCATGTCTGGTACACTGTTCAGAGATGTATATTCTGTTGTAAGATGCATTGTAAGCTAAAAGATTTGTTTACAATTTCTTTTCATGAAGATACATAATTTAATGTCTAACTTATATAATAGTTAATATTTGATTGAGCACTTGCCAATATCAAGTGCTTCACATGTATTAATGCTTGCAATTGAAGATCAGAGAGGGTAAATAACTTGCTAAGGGTCACACTTTGATGCAGTTATCAATCAAACCCACTTTTTTGTTTTTGTTGTTGTTTTTTAAGTACTGGAGGTTGAATTGAGGGCCCTCACTCTTGCTCTACCACTTGTCTTTTACTTAAAAAAAAAAAAAAGTGGGCTGGGGATATAGCTTAGTGGTTTAGTGTTTGCCTTGCATGCATGAGGCCCTGAGTTCAATCCCCCGTACCACATAAAAGAAAAAAAAAACGTTTTGAGATAGGGACTAATTAACTTTCCCTGGGCTAGCCTCAAACTCTCAATCCTCCTGCCTCTGCCTTCCCAGTAGCTGGGATTACAGGTGTTCTGAGTTAGTGATCCACACTACAACTGCCTCCCCAACACTTCCCTGCCCCTTACACAAGTGTCCCCCATGTGGGTACTTACGCTCTAAACCCACAGCCCCAAAGAAACGGGGAGAAAACATTTGCTTTGGTTGATATGGTACACACCCTCAGCTCTGGCTCCCAGGACAAGTGTTCTGACTTTGGGGGAAGGGCACCTTGTATTGGTCCTGGGTGAGTGGGTTGTTAGTAGAAGGTGGTAATTTGAACTCCTGTTTCCTAAAAATAGATGCTTGTCAGACGTGTAATCAATGCTAAAAGTGTTTAAGTGGCATTGCCTCCAGATAGCTTGCCCTCCATCAGCATCTGACAAATGGCATCACCCATTCGAGCAGCACAATGAATAAGCAGCTCTGTGTAGTTTTATTTTCCCTTAGAATCATTGTGCTCCATGAGACTTCCAAAGCCTATCCTATCCCAAGCATCAGTAATAAATCATAAATATTTATAGCATTTAATCATGGAGCAGCCCAAGAACTAAGGAAGTGTTATATTATTCAGCAACTCATTAAGCACACAGCATGCTGAAAGCTCAGTGGCCAGGCCTGAGATTGGTTTTCTCTCTCAACTTTTGTCTGTCTCTTTTTCTAAAGCCAAACAATTCACTACTTCTCACTTTAAGTTACGGCAGGCATGGACCAAAGTTGGTCAGAGCAGCATCCCTGGTGTCCTAAAAATGAATCCTCCCTGCCATCCCAGGCTAGAGGACAGAGGAAGAGGGAGTGGGGGCAGGAGGGAGGGGGACCATCAGCACTGAGCTGGCCTGTGAGCCAGGCAATAACAACTGAGAGTCACATTTGCATCATTAATGACTCCACTTCCTTGCCAGTCCCCCATTCCCTTTGTTTTATTATGTCAGGAGGGAAAATGCTAGCCAGGAAGCACTAACAAAGGAACTCTTAAAGGAGCAGGCTCTTTTAAAAGATAAGAGCCCTACTGCTGGCAGTGTTCAAGCAGGATGCTCCCTGGTGGGGTTTTCTTCCTTTCTCTGTGTGTGTGAGACAGGGCCTCTCCATGTTGCCCAGGCTGGCCTAGAACCCCAGGGCTCATGTGATACCCCTCCCCGCCCCCCAGCCTCTTTATGCAGCACGTCTGCATGCAGCAGGGAGGGAGAGGGGCTGGTTTTCCAGGGTCACATCCTCAGCAGCTGCAAACCTCTACCTTCTGCTACCCTAGAGGCCAACCGCCCTCACGAGTAACCATGTGACCCAGTTCTGGCCAATGAGATGCTGGGAGGAGAGGTGGGGAAGGACTTTGAGAGAAGGTTCTAGAAGAGACAGGCTCATTAGACCCCATACACATGGCTGGTAGGATTGTGAAATGGGGCACCTGCTTTGAATGCTCTTTGACCATTCCTCAAAAAGTCAAAAGGGAGAGTTACCATGCAACCGAGCACTTCCACTCATAGCTATACTCCCAAGAGAACTGAAAACATATGCTCACATAAAAACTTACAGTAGCATTATTCTTAATAGCCTAGAAGTAGAAACAAACCAAGTGGCCATGCACCAATGGATTATATTCATACAACAAAATATTATTCAGTCATAAAAAGGAACAAATTACTGAAATTTCCACTCAGTGGTGAACCTTGAAAATATATGCTAAGTGAAAGATGCCAGACGTAAAAGATCACAAGCATATTGTATAATTCTACTTATATGAAATATCCAAAATAGGTGGTTCCATAGAAACAGAAAGGAAATAGTTGTTGCCAGGGTTTGGGGAGGAGGGTAAGGGGATGTGGGAACTGTTGGCAATAATGGCACCTATGGGTTTCGGTTCTTACTGCACCCTTAAGCTTCTGTTTTCCAGGGTCACGGTCCTGCCTCAAGTCTAGCCTGAATCCTCCTTCTGCCCCAACCTCCAATCAGCATGAACCATAAGATCCTAACCAATCAGATCATGCCGAGTCCCACTGAGGGGTATTTAAGCCCCTGCCCCTCTCTCCCTCCCTCTCTTGGCTCTCTGCTCTCTCCCTCTCCACCCAGCAATAAAGAATCTCTTGGCCAGATCACTCCTCTCCACGTGGTCACTTTGGGGCCTATATTTCCTTACAGGAACTGGCAGCTAATAGGTGTGGGTTTCTTTTGGGATAATGGAATGTTCTAGAATTAGATAGTGGTGATGATTGTACTCGTGAATCACTAAAAGCCATTGGATTGTGTACTTTAAGTGGATTTTATGGTATGTGAATTATATCTGTTTAAAAAAAAGTGCCCAGTGTCCCTCACTATGACCTTTTCCTCTTTCCTGGAATGCAGATGAAAGGTAGGAAGTATGGCAGCCACTGTGTGATCCTGAAAGCAAAGGCTGTTGGGTAAGGTGAATGAAGACAGGTTGCCCTTACTCATGAACCCCTTACTTGTTTAGACTGCTGCTGAGTTTCCTGCTGCTGGTAGCTGAATGCAATCTTAATTAATGTATCCCCCAATTTTAAGATTTTATGAAAAGCCAGTTACTGTTAAAATTGAGAAGAATGGAGTTATGAAATGCAGTACCTAGAGAAGTGTAGAAAAATAGTTCTTCAGAAGGTGCAATTGAAAGGAGATTTCTCATTTCTAGAGATATTTAGTACTGGTGCTGTAGCAAGAAGCAGTTTGGTGTTTAAGTTTATGGTATTATTATGACACAGTAATGAAATGTAAAATATGTATTTTAAGGACATCTTTAAGAAAAATACAATAAATCTGAATAATTTCCATTTTAACTGTTCTATTAAGACATGCCAGGCAGTCAGAGATGAAGAGACTTTTTGGATTGTTTCCAAAATGCCTGAAACAAAAACTCATAATGGTAGATCCTCGTTACAGCTCTAGATAAGACTGAAGACATTTTAAAACTACAATTTGTTAAGTAATAAATAGCCCATAATTTGAGTATAAGGGAAGCCATTATGAGTGAAGACAGTATGAAATGCGCTGACATTTATGGTTTTGTCTGAGATATGAGCAGGTGCCAGTACCATTTTAAACCAAACTTTCTGAAATTTGTGTCCATAAATTCTCCATCTAATTTTATGAATTTTTATTTAAGAGACAGCTATCTTAATATCCCTCTGTTACTGATTTTTCTTCCCTGGCCCAATGTTATCCAGTTTGGGGATTCTGAATTTTAATGTGGGTGGTGAAATAACTAAGTGGTTAAACTTACCTATATTGACTCTAGAAAACTGAAATACAGTCTGGTGTTTCATGCATGAGCATTGCCCGGAATGATCCATTCAGTTGGAAGAAAGGTGGTGCCAAGGTCTTTCACTCATTAGGCATTTTAAATTACCAAAGATTTTGTTCAAAGACTGAAAAATCAAATTAACCACATAGTTGTCTGAGCACGTAACTGACTATTATATCATGAATTCAAACAACTCAGGTCCATTCAACAATAACACGAAATTTAACACAGGAAACAATTTTGGGAAGACAGAGTACCACAGTCCGGTTAATATCTGTCCCCCAAAAATTCTGCTGCACTTTGCTTCTTGAATACCCCATGTTAGAATTTCCTTTTAAGGTAGTAGAGATGATTCAAAATTCAGAAAACTGGACTAATCTTCAGAGGTCACGTTTTGAGCAACATACTTCCCATGTTTCAAATCTAACTGGCGTACCACCCCTGGGCACACAAAAAGCAAACAAGAATGTGTGTGTGTGTGTGTGTGTGTGTGTGTGTGTGAAAGCTCCTTGCAAAGTATATGGAATTAGAGACATTTAAGGAATTATTTTTATATCACACATTTATTACACACTCATCTTTTATTCTTCTATCATATTGGGTTTGGAAGCTCCAACCCTTGTCTGCATCTTCTTTGGATAAATGGTCCCTTGTGGGGAGCCACACATGATATAAAACTATGAAACTGTGGACAATAATTTTTTAGGGACTAATTTTTTGTGTGTGTTTGGTACTAAGGTTTGAGCTCAGAGTCTTGTGCTTGCTAGGCAGGTTCTCAACCACATAAGCTTTAGTTATTTTGGGGATAGGGTCTTTCTTTTTGCCCTACCCACCCGAACTGAGATCCTTCTATTATTCTTCCCAAGTAGCTGGGATAACATGTGCACCACACCCAGCTATTGGTTGAGAAGGGGGGGTCTTGTATACTTTTTTGCCCAGGCTGGCCTTGAACCATGATCCTCTCTAGCTGCCTTCTGAGTAGCTAGGATTACAGGCATGAGCTACCACACCTGGCTTAAAATACACATCTTAAACTGATAGTTTCTACACTTATTCCTTTTCTATGGAAATGTGGTGTCAGTTCACTAAGTTCCAGCTTTTTAGCTACCAGGTGTATTCAGTTATTTGACAGAAACCAATAACTTGGAAGCCCAGGAGAAAATACTGTGTTTTATGGAGATGTGCTGGGCTTCACTGAGCTGATCCATAGAAGAGGGAAATGATACCACAGAAAGTAGTAGAGTGGGAAACGAGGTAACTCACCATTTGTGGAGACACAGAGAGCATACTTCCTAAGTAGAGGGAGGAGACATATGGAATTCCTCTAAAGCTTGAAATACTTTTTAGGGAGGAAAAGAGAAAATAAATATGGCTCTCCAGGAGCCTTTGCTGATGAAAATAATCACAATAATTAGTCATCACATCAAAAACTCATTGTGGAGCATTGCTCAGCTGAAACAATGACTCTCCCCCAGCCCACTGCCCTTTTAAGAAGCTCGTCTGTGTCATGTTGCATTTCACGTTCGTCCCCCACACCCTAACCTAAACTACTTTCAAGGATCGGTGGTGACGCACGTTTCTGGGCTCCGTTTATAAATACACACAGATGTGATCCCAGGAAAGTCCTTGGATTCACATACAAATGCTGCAGCTACCTAAAATAGCTGTGAGTTTTTATTACGTCCTCGCTAATGAGGGTGATGTGTTTTTATTTCCTTATTTTTGTGTAATGTGTAAGCTTCTCTAGGAAGCTATGACAATATGATGGCACTGGGGACATTGTGGTCTCTCCAATGCCCGGAAAGCCAGTGACTTCCAGATGATAGTAGACAGTAGGATCTGAAGCCTGGGAATGCTAAAGACAGAACACTGTCTCCTCACTTTTGTGTCCTTCAATCCCAGTCACCCAAAGGGGACGACTTCCTGCTACAGACAACTCCAGGCTCTTTAGACTAAAAGGCCACCAAAGCAATATTAGCAAAAGCCAGAATGATAATGGCTACTTTAATAACAAGTCAAACTTTAGTATTTTAAAGAAATTACCTTTATGTTGAGATTATTAAGATATAAGGCCACATTAAGAAGTAGAACTGTTAGGAACTTCTGAAAGGAACTGAATCTTCAGAAGAAAAGATCACCATCGAAAAATGCCACCAGACTTCCATGTTCCTTTCTCATTGGTCATGGGATTTTACTATGTTTGTGTTGTCATGAAAAACACTTTTCTTCCACCTTGTTAAATCCTGAAGAATTAGTCACCTTTCATCACAGAGTGACTACAAAACATCTAAAGCTTCCACAGCTAGGACTTGGTACGTCTTTCCTAAGATGCTAACTTCAAAGGAACTTTGAAATCTCAGGATGTTCAAGAAAGAACAGCAGAACAGGTAGTAAAACGAAAGAGCTACCACAAATCCCACTTTGATATGCGGAATGCCAGGGTGGGAAGCACCTCTTCCTTGCTGAAAAAGACATGAGTAATGGCAGCATGGTTGTGACCTCTCTGGGGCCGTGCTCTGGCTCACATACCCTTTGCAGGTATGAGTGGACAGGGATGTAGTTGGTGGCATAGGTGTGTGTGTGTGTGTGTGTGTGTGTGTGTGTGTGTGTGTGTGAGAGAAAGATTCTGTCTTTCCTATCCTGCATGAAAGATCCAGTCTCTAAATACTCAGTTCTCAGACATATGTAAAGTCTCCTAACTGGAAAATATCATCTGTTAAATTGCTCAAGTTCCTTGGTTCCAAAAGCTGTGTGGCAAATTATTTTCAGAGCTCAGTGTCAGGAAAGGTTTGTCTTTCTTAAATTATTGGCCTGTTTTCTTCTACTGGAAAAACAAAACAAAACAAAAAAACAAAGCTATATAACTCATCTTATTTTCCTCTTTGCCTTAGTTACTAGGAAGCTAAATTTTGAATGGAAATGCTATAGCTTTCTTGTTTTTGTTAGAATGTAATTTTCACCTCTCTTTCCCCTTTTTTTGCTTTTAGTGCTACTAAATCTGACAGACTTAAGGGGCTAGAGGCAAGGTTAAAGTGGCAGAGTGCCTGCCTAGCAAGTGCAAGGCCATGAGTTCAAACCCCACCACTGCTAAATCTGGTAGACTTCAATTGTATTCAAACCAAAATCTGAAGTGATCCGGAGGAGGTTCCTTCAAGCTGAAAGTATTCCCATGAACTGTTTGATAACAATCTGTGTATTTTTCAGTACAGACCTCTTACCTTTTTTGTAATTCCTGCCCTGTCCCCTTCTCACCTCCCACTCCAGCACTCTTTTTGTAAACTACAAGAGATCAGAAGAGGACAGGATGCCTTCTCTGGCTCACAGGAGCCAGAAGGGGTCCTTTGAAGGAAATTCTGAGACCTACTTGATGATAAAGAGATAGTTCTTCTCCCTCCTCGTTCTCTTTTTAATTTACTGGATAAAAGGCACATTTGCCTCATTAAAATTTGTATTTTCTCACTAATACCCAAGCCACAGATCATTTTTCTGCATTTGAAGTTGGACTCTGTTCTTAAAATTGGGTGTCTGGGGACTGTCATATGTATCCTGTCCATAAATCCTTGCTTATCTGGGACTTTCCCATGCAATAGATTCCCCAAATATTTCAGTAATTTGGTATCCTCAATACATCTTACAAAATGTTATATACTTGGTCAGAGGTCAAAGTCTCAGGCCTAGCTGTGTATCCTCATTTGGTGCTGAAAAAATGTGGTCACCGGAATTGCAGATTTGGGGGGAGGGTGCAGAATGCAAACTGCTTTGAGAAAATTAATAGGACTTGCTGTAGGGTCTCCTGAGTTAATAGTGGAATCTGGGTAGTCATTGACTCCTAAGACTATTATGGGTAATGACCACATTCTTCCCTGGACATAGAATTGTTCTAAGGAAATCTGGGGTCCAAAACAAAGCAAGACATTGCATAATTATAATAACCCTCACTGTGTTATCCATTCATAATCAGTCAATTCACAATCATTATCTTAAAATGATTTCGTCTAGGAAGACATATATATATATATATATATATATATATATATATATATATATATATGTTCATATATCTGTGTATGCATATGCACATTTGCATTTTATAGATGGAAGAAACAGAAGTCCAGAGGTGTCCCGTGGCCTGTCCCAGGTTGTTTGGTAAGTTTTTACAATTCAGTCATCAGTGCTGTGCCTCTCCTAGGTAAAGAGTACAAGGTGGTATTTGTATTACCACTGGCTATGCAGCCACAGTGGTTAGATGGATTAATCAGTTTTAAGTGACTCAGAAACACTGAGTAAACATGGGTGTGTACATAGAACTGAACAGTCAGATACCAAATAGCTTTTAGCCTAAATGTATTTGAAGAAGGGTGTGCTAGGAAGAATTTTAAAAGTTAAGCTCCAGGAGTTAAGGTCTTTATGTGGTAGTCCAAACTATTTAAAATTGAGGAGATCACTAAAAATCCAGAGGAAACTCAGAATTTTGCAGCTACTGGTACTACCCAGAGTTGGGCCCAGAGAACTCCTACAGCAAACAGTGAACCTTGTTTTAAGATTTCCTTATAAGCATTAATGCATCTATACAAAAAACACAAAGTAGAGAAAGACTGCCCACAGACATGATCAGTATGGAAAGTCACAGGAGATAAAGACCTTCATGAGGAACAGGCTTAGGGATTTGTTTAAATTTTTGAATAATTGTCTCTAAGCTATTTTTTGAACACACACACACACACACACACACACACACACACACGTAATATATATACTTAGGTCTGTATAAGATAGATGCAAATGATCTAAAGAACTTCTATGTTAAGAAGTCCATTCCTCATCATTGGTCCTAATGAAAGCATTTTTTCAAAATAGGAGTTCCCCTGATGTTTTCATTAGTAAAGGCAAAAGGGAAAGAGAGACCCACTTTCTGGAAGTCAGCAGTGTTGAAAGTTGGTTCATCTTGAGTAAGAAAGACACACATTCCCCGTTCCTGATCCCTTTCCTTTTATAATTCGGTCCTTTGTAGGATCTTGAACTACTTTGTTAAGACTGCACCCCTTGTCCCTGGGAAGAATTTGTGCTTCTGCTCAGTCCTGTTGTGAGAAAATCAGGATTATTTGCATTTCAAATTCCAGCGGTTTGCTTGGTAGAGAGGAGGCTCCGGCAGTGGTTTGTATCTTGTACAAACATTCTTCTCATTCACTAAGAGAAATGGAATTGGTTGTTCAGGCATGGAATTCCTTCCGTTCTTCAAATGTAAGGTCCCCTTGGCCTCTTCAGAAGAAGCCAGAGAGGTAGCTGTCTCTTGGGACTGCTCAGTTACTTTTTTCCAGTACCCTTGACCTAGGTGTATTGCTAGGAGCAAGGTCTTCCTCTGTAGATTGCAGATATGTGCTACCTTTTTTCCCTTTCTCTCTCATTCTCTCTCCATCCCTCCCTACCTTCCTATCTCTCTAACTCCCTTTCTTCCTTTCCCTCCCTCTCTCTCTCCCTTCCTTCCTTCCTTTGTTCTTTCCTTGCTCCCTCCCTTCCTGCTTTCTTTCCTCCCCCTTTCCTTCCTTCCTCCCCCCTTTCCTTCCTTCCTCCCTCCCTCCCTCCCTTCCTCCCTCCCTCCCTTCCTTCCTCCCTCCCTCCCTTCCTTCCTCCCTCCCTCCCTTCCTTCCTTCTTCCCTCCCTTCCTTCTTTTTTTTCTGGTGGTACTGGAGATTAAACTCAAGGCTTTGCTTTTGCTAGGTAAGTGCTCTGCCACTTCAGCATCACCTCCCATTCCTTTGCTTTTTAGTTTGTTTTCAGACAGGGCCTTGCACTTTTGACCCGCCAGGCTCAGACAATGGTCCTCCTATCTCTGCTTTCTGGGTAGCTAGAATTATAGACTTGAGCAACTATACTTAGGCCTTCACATCATTTCTTGAAATGATCAGGATGACTTTATTAAACTATTGAGCTACTGCATGAGTATCATCAGCAGTGTAGACTTTTTTTTATAGGCAAATATTAGATAGTAATACAATCAGAATCTTAGAACAAATTTTTTTCTTCACATAGTGCTAACAACCACTATACTTGACTCCCAAAAGAGTGCATTTAAAAGAATCCATTTAATGTTTATAATTGGGTAACAGAAAGACATATTTGAGAAGTTGAAAACAAGCTTCACACCCATAAGCATTTATCAAGTAAACAGAACAAAGACAACATAAAAGTGTCAAGTGAGTAATTACATATGTAATCATAAAAACTCTGGAGGGAAGGGAGGACCTGAGGGATCCTCTAAACCAGAGGACAGCACAACTTTCTTATAAAGGGTCAGGCAGTACATATTTTAGATTTTGAAGACCATATGGAATTGTTGCCACTATTCAACTCAGCAGTGCACAAGCAGTCTTAGACAAAAACAAGTCTGACTTTGTTTCAATAAAACTTTAGTTACAAAAGTTAGCAGTGGGCCAGACTTGATGGCTGGTCCATGTTCTAGACCAAACTCCTCCCAATGCAGAACAGTCTTCAGTAGCAACCAAACTATTTGGGCAGCTATAAAAACTAGAGGCTTTTCTTATACAAAGCTATGCTCTGTCTCTATGAAAGTCTTACACTCTTACCACCACCATCTCCAACTGGATCAACGACAGTAGCCTCTTAACTGGTTTCTACCTTGCTCTTCCCACAATCTTCCACATAAAATAGTCGCTTGAATGATGTATCTATAATGAATCAAATTCATCTCGTGGTCCTCTGGTATAGCATAACATTCAGAATAAACTTTAACGTGGCCTCTAAGGCACTAAGACCTGGTTCACGACTCTTTCTTTAATCTCATTTCCTATTACTCATTGCTCTCTGACCACATTCACCTCTCAGCATTTTCCAAACATGCGCTGCACATTTCCACCTCAGGACCTTGGCACTGGTTTTCATTTCTAGGTAGAATTTCTTCTCCCAGACATCTTCAGGGCTTGCTCCCTCCCTTCATGAGGTGTCTTCCCAAATGTCACCATCTCAGAGAGGCCTTTCCCAACCACTTTAATCTGTCATGCTTCTTGCTTGATTGTATTTTTTACTGATTTACTTTATTTCATACCATGTAACACTAGCATTGTATTATAAAAATGTGAGTGTAGTTCTTTTTATCATTTGCTCCCCAAACACACACCAGTTTTATATCAGCAGGAATTTATGTGCCTTGTTCACAATTATATTTCTGATGCCTGGAGCAGTGACTCATGTGTATCAGATACACAATATTCGTTGAATGCATGATGAATGTGACTTTGTCCTCTGCTTCCAAAAATGCATATACTTTCTTCCATATGACAGTCCTAGATGTGCAGGCAAGCTCAACATCCTGGTTAAGTGTCCTAGTATCCAGGGGTCACACAGCACTTACACCTGTGGCATTTTGCATTATTTCTGTTGGCTCAAAGGCCAATCATACTCCTTGAGTTCTGACCTTGCCTTGACTTTCCCATCAGATTAGATCTGCCCCTGGCTGCTCGGAGGACCCATTTCCCAGGTCCAGTTTTGTTCTAGGGACCTTTATTCCCTGAGGTTGGCTTAGGCACTCATGAAAGAAACAAAACCACCTCAATGTGGGGACATTTGTTCTTCCTTTTACCTGTTTGGCATCTGACGCCCTTCTTGTATTTAAGGAATCTCCCCCAGCCACTATGAGACAAAGCGCCTTCTATTCAACACGGTTCCCTATACTCACTTTCCTGGCCACCTTTATAGCGAGACTAAGTCACAAGATTAAGGCTTCCCTCGTCAGCTGCCCTAGCCCTAAAATTGGCTGCAGAAACCAGTGAGGTTAGAAATGGCCACTGCCCCAATCCATTCTGGGGACACCACGACAAGGGCAGCCATGAGATTCTGTTTCAGAGGTGGCATTAATTTTTTTTTGGTAGTACTGGGATTTGAACTCAGGGCTTCATGCTTGCTAGCCAAGTGTTCTTTCCACTTGGGCCACTCCACCAGTCCAGAGATGGTATTTTTTATTGAAATCAGATTGACAAAAACTTAAGGTTTCTATCAGTGAAGATGTGGGGAAGTAAACACTTATGTTGATGAGCTGTAAATTGCCACAAACATTTTTAAATCCCAAATTTAGTATATTTTCAGATCTAGGAATTTATTCTGCATAGGAATGCTAATATCTTAATCCAAAGATGTTCATTGCAGCATTGCTTATGATAGCAAAATATTGAAAAGAAATTAAATGTCAATCCATAGAGAACTTGTTAAATACATTTTTATTTATTCATGGAGTAGAGCTGTATGTGTTGACATGGAAAGTGTCCAAGACTAAGAACAGTTTGATATAAATAGCACCAGTGCCAGTTTGCAAAGACTTAATAAAAAATTTTTTTGCAAAAGGATATAGGCAAGAAAGTTTAAAAAACAAAAAGTTTCTCCAACAGTTGCTATGGGGAAAGGATACAATTGGGGTTGGTGGAAGAAGGGAGATTTTTGCTTTTTTATGCCTTTCTATACTATTTGACTTTTTCCCCATACATGTGTATATTTTTTTAAAAAACAAAGAAAATTAAATGGTAAAGCATTTTTACTTATCAAGTTAGTAAAGATTAGTTTGTTTAATTGTTTTTTATAAAAATGATCTGCAGGAAAAGATCTTGTGAAATAGATGGCTGGATGTTACCATTATAAATTGTTACAATGCTTTTAGGCAGACATTTGACAATATGTAGCAAAAGTATCTAAATACTCATTTCTTCTGGTACCATAAATTTTTTTTTTGCCAATCTTTCCAAAGGGAGTCTGTCCCATATTTGGAAAGGGCTTATGTATAAAGGTATCAATTTTTCTTTTTTTACAGTACTGGGGTTTGAACTCAGGGCCTCACACATTCTAGGTGGGTGCTCTACCACTTGAGTCATTCCACCAGCATCAGTGAAATTACTTTTTTAAATGTTACAACAGGTAGGGGGATGGGGGGTGGCTAAGTGGTAGAGAGCCTGCCTAGCAAGCATGAGGCCCTGAGTTCAATCCCCAGTACCACCAAAAATAAATAAATGAATAAATAAATTTGTTTCCAACATTGGAAAGCAATATCCAATAATATTAAAGAACATCTAAGCTGGTTGTGTTGGCCCATGCCTGTAATCCTAGCATTTAGGAGGTGGAGACAGGAGGATCAGGAGTTTAAGGCCAGTCTGGACTACATTAGAGAGAACTTATCTCAAAGAAACAAAACCAATAAAACAAAACAAACGAACAAAAAGCACATTTATAGAAATCTAATATTGCCTGATTTTTTTTTTTTTAATTTTTTGTGGTACTGGGGTTTGAACTCAGGGCCTCATGCTTGCTAGGCAGGTGCTCTACCAATCGAGCCATACCCCTACCCTAATATTGCCTAATTATTTAAAGGAATATTCACAAAGATTTTGCTACAAAGTAAATATGTTTAAAGTATATTAAGTGAAGAAAGTAGCACACACTGTTGGGGACAGAGGACAGAATAATTACAGTCGTGTTAAAAGATATTCTTAGAAAAAATACTGGCAGTAAAACTCTTAGTGGGCAGTCAGACTTTTTCCTACCCACCCTAGCTTTCTATGTCTTCAAGTTTTCTAGAACAAGCATTTATTATTTTGTGATGGAAAAAAACTATTCTATAAAGAAGGAAATGAGACACATTTGGTATGATTTGTTCATAGTCAACTTACTGCAATGCTAAATTAATCTACCACTTCAATTTTTAAATTAAATGCTCACTTACCATTTCTAAACATCGCCTATAGCACTTGCCAAGGATCAGTCATTAAACTTGTCAATTTTTATTATCTAAAGACATTAATTACTCATCGTCAAGTGCTGCTAATCTTGTCTTTTAAATATTGGTTGACATCACCCTTCTCTACACCCCACTTTTTTCTCTCATGAAGGCCCTGATCCTCGTCATGGTCTCAGCTTCTCTCCATCTCATCCTCCACTCTGCCATGAGGGCAGTGCTTGTACAATCCCCATCTTCTGTAATATTCATTTGCCTAAATCCCTCTATTGCTCGGCTGACTCCAGAGCTATAACACTTCAGGCTTCTTGGTGAGGCCCTCTTCACCTGAGCCCCCACCATTTTCAGCCCTCAGAACACACAAGTGCTTGAGCTTTCCTGACATTTAACACCTCCTTGACCTTGTTAATACCACAGCCTCAGTCTGGAACCTTCTTTACCAGTAACTCTGCCTTCTTCAAGCCTCAGGTCCAACATCAGCTCTTCTAGGGAGACTTCTCTAGTGATGATTGGGGTATTAGGTGATTCCTGAAAAGGCTCACGTGTTGAGGGCTTGGTTCCCAATGAAGCAGGGTTCAGAGCTGGGCATTTTGGAAAGTGACTGGATCCTGAAGGCTCTGACTTCATCCGTGGATTAATCAATCCCTTGATGTATTTATAATTGATGGTATTATTCGAAGGTAGGGGTCAGGGGTATGACTCAAGTGGTAGAACACTAGCAAGCCTTAGTATTGAAAATAAATAAAAAGAGAAGTGGGGCCTAGTTTGAGGAAGTACATCACTGGGGACGTGTCCTGGAAAGATATACTTTGTCTCTGTCTCTTCCTGTCTCTCTCTGCTTCCTGGTCACCATAAGGTGAGAAAATTTGCTCCTGCCACCATGATGCTCTGCCTCACCACCAGCCCACAGCAATGGAGCAAGCTGCCCATGTCCTGACATCTCTGAAACCACGAGCCAAAATAAATCAATACCACTTGTTATGTTTTCAAGGTACTTGCATACATAATAACACATCTAACCCATATAATAACCGCGCCAAACAGGCAAGAGAGGCATACCCCCCATTGTAGGGCAAAAAAGGTAAGATTCAGAGACAGTTTACTTGGTCACAGTCACTTAACTGTACCCAGGTGTTCTGACTTCTAGTGGGTTTCTCTTCCAACCTCATTTCCTGAAACATTGAATTAGCTAGATGAACCTGGAGAGGCTGAGGAAGTCTTGAGAACTAGTCTGAATTACTTTATGCACTGTAACCAGTTACTGGGCCCCGGCTGTTTCAGAGTCAATGCTGGACGCTTAAAGTAAATCACCTCGCATGGCAGTTAAGAGCCAGCTCTGCCTCGTTTGAATCCCAGCTCTGACTCAGGTGGGCCTGTAGGCAACAGCTCCACGCTGCAGTGTCTCCTCTGTAAAAGGAAGCTAATGAAGACTCTTCGCTGTTATAACTGTGGTTAGTACTCCGACGGCCTAGAACCGTGCCCGAAGCATAAACTCAATCTGTGTTAGATATTTTCGTTATTATTACCTCATCCAGTCCTCAAAACATCCACATTTTTACCTTTCAAAAACCTTAGTTTGCTCAAAGCCACATACCTAGTGAGTAACAGAGGTACTTTAAGCCAAAGCCAGTGTGATGCTGAAGTCCATGCCCTTTCTACTGTGCACAGGGCCTCTTGGTTAAGAGGTGAGGCAGGGCTCTGAGGTCATAGGTCATTGGTCAGCACTTTCTGGGGGTGACGATGTCCTGAGCAAGTTGCCTCAGCTGCTTGGTGCTGGTTTCTGTATCTCCAAAATGGTAGAAACTAGCTCTGATTGGGCATGTGACATAGCACAAAACCTGCTTATTGCGTCATGGTGTTGCTGAGCCCATGAGGGATGGAATGAAAAGGATGTTTGTAGAATAGCTGTGGCTGCTGTGTAGAAGGCCTGGGATAAAGGCAGGAAGGAGCTGTTGCAACAACCTAGATATGGCAAGGGTAAGAAGGTAGAAGGTTGACAGGAAAACAGCGAAAGAGAGAAAGCAGTACGCTCACAAGTGACAGTTACATTTTTCATTGAGTATTTTAATATTGTATCTTTAAGCGTTATTCAATGAGCCTCAATAATGACAATGATTTCTACCACCTTTTTTTTTCATGGTGCAGACTTTGAACGTTTAATCCATGTTACAGATGAAATTAATATAAATGACGGCTATTTTCTAACCTGACTGGAGAAAGGGAATCACTACTAATTCAGTAAGGACTTTAAGACTTGTCAAATACTGTTATAACAACCATCAACCAGAAATCCTTGTCTATCAAGTGGAATCCACAGTGTGACAAAAACTCTGTTGAATACAACATTTTTAGTCTACAAGGGCCAAGCAGGGGGAAAATGTTGGCTGGATATTTAAGAATTGATGGCCAAAAGCAGTCTATTCCAAACATAGTCATGTCTCTATACCTTCTGGAAGGTCAGGAATCATACCATGGGAGCTTAGACAAGTTGGGAAGGAAAAGTGAAGGGTACATATTGTTTTCCTGGAAGCAGAACAGAAACATGTTAAAGCCTTGGCTAATAAGGGCCCTTGAGTAACACTATGTAAGAAGTGAATTCGCTGGTATATTTAGTATGAAAAATTGTCAACTAGACTGAGTGGGAAAAAAATTTGTTGGGTAGCAATCACAGGAAATGTGGTAATAAGATCAACAAAGCCCTGTTGTTTGGAGTACCTTGTGAGGACTGAATACATAAATGGACAATGCCCAGACCATAGATGGAAACAGAATTCTGACCTACAATCTGAGCCACTACCCAGGAGACTTACCTCATGTAGAGTAAGCAGCCTAGGAAACCAGCTTGCTGGAATTCAGAGTTGTAGGAAGTCAGCCTGTGCTCTCTGGGGACGATCCTGGAAGGAAAACAATAACTTCTGTAACAATCAGCCCAACATTCCAGGACCTGAATAATAACTGACAACTTCTCTAATTTTGGTTCCCACTTCTGACGTAGGACGAATCCAGAAAGAGGCCAAATGCGCACATCCTCAAATGATCACAAAGGATGCCCTTCTTCATCTTCCTCTTCTTTGCTGGGGATGGAGCCCAGGGCCTTGCACATGCTAGGCAGGTGCTGTACCATGGACCTACATCCCAGCCCCCTGGTGCACTGCCTCTAGTTAGTCAGCCTACAGCTTCCCCAGGCCAACAGCCTCCAGTCAGGGCACCAAAGTCTCCCTTTTCCTTTGAGAAAGAGTCCCACTCTGCCTGCCTGTGAGACTCTGCCAAAACACAAGTGATGGTGGCCAGCTCCCTTGCTATAGCAAGCTCAGAATAAACATCTGTTGCTTCTTTTTAATTTGGTCTACATTTATTTCCACATTTGAGATAGAAGTTTCTATTATTATAGAAATAATGGTAAGACTCTTGGTATTTAAAGTATCGGTGTAAGATATTTTAACTTGGATATCAGTAGCAATTGTGGATTTTATAAATTTGTAGAGTGTGTGTCCAAATGACTATCAGCACAGGGAGGGGGTAAAAAAGAAATGGAGAATTTGAATAAAAAGCAGCCATGTGGCATGTATTAAAATCATGCTATACCCCATCAAAATATACAATTATTAGATATCACTTAAAAAGATAACCAATAGATCTGGATGCTGGTGGTTCATGCCTATAGTCCTAGCACTTGGGAGGCTTAGATTGGGAGGATCGTGGTTCAAGGCCAGTCCAGGCAAATAGTTCTCGAAACCCCATCTCCAAAAATAACCAGAGCAAAATGAACTGGAGGTGTGGCTTAAGTGGTAGAGTGCCTGCTTTGCAAGTGTGAAGCTCTGAGTTCAAACCTCAGTCCTACCAAAAAAGAAAAAAAAAAAAAAGATGGCCAGTGGGCAGTGGTATCAAATATACAATTTCTCTTTGCAACTACATGTCTGTTTTCCTTGAGAACAGTGCATATTGATCACTGTTAGCCATGAAAAGGCTAACCTTGTGTTGAAATGTTTCCTGTTCCCCCCTCTTTGTTCAGCACTCTTTGGGTGCTGGTGTGGCTACATTTTGTCTGCCCAGCTCCATGCAATGAGCCTTTTGCTTTGAGAAAAATGAGCATTCATGTTGCCACATATTTCACTAAGCTGCAAGACCAGCTCCATTATTTGTACAAAGTGAAAATGCGAGACCTCTGGTTCAAAAGTCATCAGAGATTTCTAGACAGAACAGAGCATGAGGCCCTTCTTGGTTGCCTCTGAGGCCCACCCAGGTGACATACTGCAAAGCCAGCCCTGCTAGGCTATGAGGCAAGCACATTTTAGGAAACATTTCTCCCTTTTCTTGACTTCTTTTTTCTCTTTACTTTGCTAAGGAAATAATCTCTTAAAAATGTCATCCTTTTTATAAGAAGGAAGGAGAGGTTCTGCCTCCCTCTCTCTTTGGTCTTCACCCACAGCACCAACTGTGGGACTAGAGGTCCTAAAAGTCACGCATGTGGAAACTCAATGGACTTTTCTAGAAGGCTGAGGCTGGGAGAGTAGCGAAAGGCAAGACTTGTGTTCTTTTTAAGAAAGAACAGAAATCTGACAGTGATACTGGATACTGGAGGTTCATGAAGTGGGTTAAATGAATCATTAGGTAGTCTGTTATTTGCTAAAAATAATAAAAGTGCACAGCGAATGGCCATGAATATTTAACCACAGATTCCTTCTTTATGGGCGGTGTATTGCAGCTGTTATAATGTACAGCAAAGGAAGAGAGGAAAAACACTGTAGATAAAAGGAGATGCTTGCTGTTTCTTTACTATAAAGAATCAGCTACTTTTTTAATTAGGAAAAGAATGAAGCTATGTTGTTTCACGGCTTCAAAATACTAATCTTCAGCAAATAAGACTAGACGGTACCTGTAAATATGATTATCTGACCAGAAAAATCCATGATTCATCCTCCTCTGCAATATTTATTGGCATAGTTCAGGCAGTATAATTCCAATAAGAGACCTGAAAATTTTTCAGAACAAGATTAAACTAGGTCTATGTTCTATAAAACTAAACTCAAATTGCATAATGTAAGGAATAAGCAACTTGAACTCCAACATGACTTTTCTATCATCACAAAGAGTGGGATTCTGAAGAAGTTAGGCCCTTTTAGTTTGGTACTTATTTTATCTTTGGTTATAATCTCAGGCCACTAGAGATTAAGGTACTAATGGAACCAGACACCAGGTCTGGCCAAGTACCCCTTCAGTTGAATGTTCACACAGTGTTTATGTTGGAGGTCATTGGCAACAGTTCAGCCAGTGTTCAGCAATCCCATCCCCCAAGAGTCATCTAATTCCCTCCCCTCTTCCAACCCTCATGCCTTAGAAATGGTTATCTTCCCAAACCCAGTTACTGAAGTGAAGTCTTAATGTGGAGAACTAACTGTTCATTCCATTAGGCTTTGTGAATTAATTAAAATAATGCTTGGATTTCCTCCGTAGTAATATTAATGAAGGCTTATTTTGCCAGGCACTATTTATTCACATGGTGTCTATCATCATGTAGATTCCACAAAAAGTCTGTGATCTTCATGCTTACAGATAAGGAAACTGAGCTTTGGAGAGGTAAAGTAACCTGCTCAAGGTCACACAGCTATTGCCCAATTGACCATTCTCACAAAACTAGTTGGTGCCAAACCAGGACTAGAACTCACATCTTCTGGATTCTAGTTTTGTGGTCTTTTCTGTCTCAACAAATACTTATTGAGCTTCAATTACATTGTGCTAGACTCCAAGGGAATGCAAGGGTTGTAAAAGTTCTTTCAAAAATAATTTCTAAAATGCTCTCCAGCCTCAGATCCTTCTAATTCACACTGCTTGCTAACATGCCATAAAAATTATTTAAGTCTTTTTGGCTCAAAATAGTTTTAGTTATTCTCTATTTTGTAGAGAACCAAGTCCAAGTTCCTTTGAAAGGCACTTAAAGGAACAGATACAGTGGCAAGAGTCAGGCTGGTAGACTGGCTCAAGTGGTAGAGTGCCTGCCTAGCAAGTATGAGGCTCTGAGTTCAAATCCCTATAACTGACAAAAGAAAAGGAAAAAAAGAGTCAGGATGTGCTGAGTGTCTTGAGTTTGAATCCTGATGCTATCCACATCTTATCACCTTAGTCAAATCACATGATCTGTCTAAACCTCAGTTGTCTCATCTGTAAACTGGGGAATAGAGTTATTGAAAGTATTTGACCAGGTAAATTAAGGGCCTAACATAGAGTGAGGAGCAAGGAGTCCATTGCCTTCCCTATCCTTCCCCACAACAGCTAGGCTGTCTTTTGACCATCCCCTGAACACAGTTACACACTCCCGCCTTTCTTAAGAGCTCTCTTCAGGCTAGAGTGTCCTCTCTGTCACTCCCCATCTAGGCTAAGTCCTGCTCATCCTTAAATACTCCACTCAAGCCTCATTGCTTCTCTACAGCCCTCCTAAGACCCTTCTCTCTCACACTTCTGAAATACTACTGTCTTGTGTCATGAATTTAGTACCCCATGCTGTTATTAAACCTTTCATGCTTGTCTTATCTCCCCAAAGGTGCTGTAAGCTTCTTAGGGGGCTAAGATGAGGCCTTCTTTTCCCTTGTATCCCCCACAGAGATGACTGCAGTATGACACCAGTGACAAGTGTTCAATAATTACATGCTGTGTATATGAATGAATACTGCATTATATTACATTTTGCTAAATTATACTTGTATGCCTGGGGGGACTGAGATGTGAGAAAATAATACTGCTATTTCTCCTCCTTCTGATGCAGATTGCTTTTTAAAATATTATCTGTCCAAACCTGCTTTGTTTTTATAGGTATAGTATTTGTTCTCCAATATTTCAATATACCACTTAAAATCTGACCTGAAAAAATTATTAAAGTTTGTGTTTTAAGTGGGGGAGGGGAGTACCAGCTATGACTAATGTCTTCAATTTATAGTATATCCAATTTGAAGAAAACTGTGCTTTTTCATAAGGTTGCATAACTGCTAACAAAAACATTTTCAGCCCCAGGATGTGTTTCTTTGGAAAAAAAAAATGTGGCCTTCACTGAACTAGGGAAAATGTAAAAGCCAAGGGCATAGCTTTCCTTGATACACATCTTCCCCTACATAGAGGAGACACTCAAGTATATGTCAGATTGAATGTCCTCTCCTCATGTAATGTGTGATGGTAGGCAGAATGTAGGCTCGTATATTCTCAATAAAAAATAGTTCATTTTAATTCTGGATAGTGTAGATATGCCAACCATTGAGTATCAGCATCAAGGATGATTAAAGGGAATGAGTGAGAGATGATGTCATGGATTTCTATGTCTACCTGTTGTGGATTAAATAATCAAAACAAACAGCCCTGTATATTACCCACTTCCTACTATTTGTTGTTACTGCTCTTGAAGGTGGACTACTGGTGAATAGTCCTTCAAATGAATCATGACTCCAGTTAACTCATTGACTGCCTGTGGTCCTGAGTTCAATCCCCTCTACTGCATAAAAAGAAAGGAAAAGAAAATATATTTCAAAATAAAACTCTTTAAAATTCACTTATCAGTGGTTCAATAAAAAATTTTAAACTCTTGCATAACGATTTATATTTTTAAGTGTATTAAAAAATGAAAAGCAACATTTGACCTTGTTATCTATATCAAGCTAATGAAATCAGATTTTAAGTTTTAGACTTTTACTTTACTTCTTATCGTAAGGATTCATTTTGTTGCCGGAGTGGATGCAAGAATTAAGATCTATAAAACCATTTAGAATCAATCAGAAGCAAAAAATTGTTTTTAAGGACAGGAATGAATTCTGATATTTTAATTGATTGGCTGAGTTGAATTGGCTAAGTTTTATAAGCAGTTTATTTAGAAGTTCAAAATGTGGTCAGCATACCAGTGTTTAACCTCTGTATTCTAATTTGTATACATTTTGAAACTATATTGCAAAACTGTTGTTTGCTTCTTATATGTTTCATAGTGTTGTCTGAAATTAAAGCACATTTGATAAAATTAAAAAAAAAAAAAAAAAAAGGACAGGAATGAATTCTGATATTTTAATTAACCAATTTACTGGGAAGTTTGGTAGTAGAAGGTGAGCTCTGAAAATTATGATGTTGTCATTACGAATTAATGACTATTAAAAAATCAGTTTTGAGTGGCAGCAGTAAATTACATAGAAAACTATGTAATCTATCTCCTGATAGATTACATACTGCTATCTCCTGATGTAGGAAAAAATATTCATCATAATTTCCCTGATTAAAAAAATACAGAGGTAGAGATTTTTTAAATAGCATATAAATATAAGCAAGGTTTTTCTTAGAAATTCAGAACATGTTTATATCACCATTTGTAATCTCAAAAAATAAAAACTAGAAGCACCCTTTCCTGAGCTCTCTAAAGGTTGGCTCAGTTCCTGGAGGCTAACATAGAAGGGCAAAGGAAGTCTCCATAAAACCTAGAGAAGAACTTGTAAAACTCCTCTCTGGATCCTGTCTGGAGTTATAGCTGGGAGGAGAAAAAAAAAACCTACAAGCAACCTAAATTCTCAACAAATGGAATGAGTAAAGAAATTATAGTACATTCAGTTGGTGAATTTAGCAATTATTTAGACTTTGAAATACAAATATATCACAAATTAAAAATATAAGTGATACAAATTAAGTTTTATATATAAATATTTATTTTTGCTATGACTACAATCAGGTAAAAAGATGCACAAATGAAAGTAATGGGAGAGAATGTACAGAAAAGATTATGGAATTCGTCTTTGTGTGATGAGGTTAGGAACTTCCTTTTTTCCCAAATCTCCTATAATGTTTTAAAATCTATTTATAATCTTGAAAAATTAATTCTGATTTTTAAAGAAATATGCTGGAGTATAGCCATTAGTTTGAACTTATGAAATTGCTCATTTTTCATCTTTTTTTTGCCTACCAAAATTGCAACATACAGTTCAACCTAGTACTGTATTATTGTCCAACCTACAAAATTAATCCATTTTTGGAATAAGAGTTGCTAACTCCTGTTGTAAAATGTTCTTAAGCTTCAAAATGGAATCTAACTTTTTCAAAACCACCAGAAATCAATTACTTGAAAACCACATTGACTCTGAAATAATCAAGATCCAAGAGAGGATCTCGATTTTTAAGAAAATGAACTTAACTGGGTGTAGCGGTACACATCTGTAATCCCAGCACATGGGAAGGGGAGGCGAGAAGATTGAGAATTCACAGTCAGCTACATAGTGAGACCCTATCTCAAAAAAAAAAACAGAAAAAAAGAGAAAGAAAAGAAAATGAACTTAGTAAAGACTATTCTGAGTTGATGCAGAGCTATTATGTCCTTTTGTAGGTCTTTGATTAATTTCATGTCATGCTCATTTTTTAATTATCTAGTGGCCAGTAGAAAGTAAAACATTCATAATTTAATAAGTAAATTTGCTTCTAACCTGTGCTGGGAATGATATTTAAATTGCTTCGTGCTCTGTGATTACTCAGAGATAATTAGTCCTCTAAATATTACTGTAATGAAATCCATGGGTTTAATGAATCATACAAATTCAAACCAAATATAGAATCTTTACTGAACATTTAAGGCCAGTATAAAAATTGTTCAACAATTGGTTGGAGTTTAGAAACTTGTTTGGGGCTAGCCAGGCTGTGGAAATATAAAGTAAACATGTTCTCCGGAATTCATACAGTTGAATAGCAGTTGATCAGCCTGGGCTTGCTGCTGAAACTGGACTCCATCTTTGCTATTCAATTGTTACCATAAGTTTTTGACTCTGTGGATCAGGGTTTCTGGCTTTCAGTGAGGCATTTTATGATCTCTTATGATGCATTTGTTGGCAGAGTACAAAAATATGGGCTACTTGAAGGAGACAGTAGGGTTTCAATGAGTCTGTGCCAATGTGCGTGTTCACATTTCTAACAGTTGCACCAAGCATAGTGTCTGGCACATGCTAGATAACAATAAAAGGTGGATAAATCAAAGTTTGGGTTGATAGAACATGTGTATTAAAAACAGGAGTACAGGGCTGAAGGTGTGGCTCAAGTGGTAGATCACTTGTCTAGCAAGCGCAAGGCTCTGAGTTCAAACTCCAGTACTACAAAAACAAAGTAAAACAAAAAACACAGAAGTAAAAACGCAGTGATTGAAGGGAGAGCTTTTGTGGCCCTTCATGTTGTCTCAGTCCTGTTTTCAGTGATCTGGATAGAGAGATGTGGGACATATTAAACAACGTCCCAACCAATGCAAAGTGAGTGGCACTAGTCAGTGACATGAAGATGTTAAGTTATGGTAGACTTGGAATAATGAGTTGAAGCCTCTAAGGTGAATTTTTATAGTAATGAATGCAAAATCCTCCATTTAAGTTTGGAAACAGTAGCTGTTCTGGGTCTATAGCTCTTTATAAGCTTTTGTTGTCTTAGAGGGGAGCCTTGTCAGATGTTTTCTTCTTTTTCCCAGTTAGTCAAAGCCAAGTAGGCCTTTTCTTCTGAGATGGCCACTGTTTCTAACCATAGAGGCTGTTTGTTCTTATTATGAAACTCAATGAAGTAGTGTCACCTTGATACAAGCAGGTACTGTGTATCTCTGAAGACCTCTGTTCAGGATGTCACCTGTCTTTACCAAGGGCAGGGTCCATGTGAGGGCATTTCTACACTGTGACTACCCAGAACATTTGGGTTCTAGTCCCTTCTGTCCATTCAGTAAGTAGTGAGACCCATGTCGCCCCGCACACTGAGGTAGGCACTGGGAATGCAGTAGTGAGTAAAACTGGCAAAGGGTCACTCTCTCGTGGGGCCAGTTGTCCAGGCATGGAAAAACAACCTGTCATTGAGTCATTAAAGATGTACTCAGTGTTAGGAGACTAACTTAAAAGGTGGTGCCTTCTAGTATGAGTGACCAATGAATGAATATGCAACAAAGAAACTTGGTGAATATGCTCCCCCCAAAAAACACCTGGGATCTAGATTCTACTCAGCTGCCTTTATGACCTTAGGCACAAAACTAAACCCATCTTGACCTCACTTCACCTACAAAATGAAAGCATTAGACTAGGTAAACTCTAGGTAATTTCCATTTTTAATATAGGTTTTTAAAATCATTATTCCTACTAGCAAATTTATTGATGTATAATTTACACACCATAAAATTCACCTATCGTAAGTGTATAATTAAGATTCTTAGTATATTTACAAAATTGTGTAATCATCACTACAAGATGATTTTAGACCATTTCCACCATCCCCCAAAGAAATCTTGTGCCTAACTACAGTCCCTTCCCCTTTGCATCTCCAGTCCCAGGCAACCACTAGCCTGCTTCCTGTCTCTACAATGTGCTTTCTTGGACATTAATATGAAATGTATGTATTCTACAAGGTGTATTTTTTGTGAAGGTGATCTGTTGGAGATTTATTCATGTTGTAAGGATCATCATTGTCAAAACACGTGTGAGTTCTTTAATTCCTTTTCATTGATGAATTGTGTTCCATTGTTCCATTTCTTTAATCCATGGATGGGCATATGAACTGTTTACACTTCTGTTTGCTATCGTGAATAATGCTGCTGTGAATATTTGCACACGACTCTTTGGGAGGACATTTGTTTTTACTTTTTCTTGGTACATATCTTAGAATGGAATTGCTAAGTCACATAGGAATCTTCTATGTTAACATTTTAAGCAATTGCCAAACTGTTTTCCAAAGTGGTTGGACCATTCTACATTCCCAACAGTGATGTAGGAAAGGGCCTGATATCTCCATATCCTCATGTTACTAATTACAGTGGTCCTGGGGGGAAAATAGTGTATCATTGTGGTTTTGATTTGCATTTCTATAATGACTAATAATATTGACCATCTCTTCATGTGCTTATCATATGTATGTGTATATATATGTTTTGTTTTGGTTTTTTTGGTGGTACTAGGATTTGAACTCAGAGCCTCACACACTTGCTAGGCAGGTGCTCTACCACTTGAGTCACTTCACCAGTCCTTTTTTGTGATGGGTTTTTTCTAGATAGAATCTTGCGAACTATTTCCCTGGGCTGGCTTCAAATCATGATCCTCGTAATCTCTTCCTCCTGAGTAGCTAGGATTACAACATGAGCCACCAGCACTCAGTTTATGGATTTTATTTAGATAAATGTCTATTTAAGAATTTTGGCCATTTTTAAATTTGTGTTTTTAGTGAGTGTAAGACTTCTTTATATATTCTGTATATAATTCCTTTATTGGATATATAACTTGCAAATATTTTATCCAACTCTGAGTTGTCTTTTCACTTTCTTTTGTCTTTTCCTTCCTTCCTTCTTTCCTCTCTGCCTTCCTTCCTTTCTCCTCCCCTCCTTCCTTCCCCCCTTCCTGCCTTTTTTTCTTCTTTCTCCCCCCCCCCTTTTTTTTTCTTTTTGCATTGCTGGGATCAAACCCAGGTACTCACATGAGCTAGGCAAGTGTTCTACCACTGAGCCTCACCCACAGTGCCTCACTTTCTCAATAGTGTCGCTTGAACTTTTAAATTTAATTAAATCCAATTTATCATTTTTTCTTTCATCGCTTGTTTAGTATAAGCTCACAAAGATTTACTCCTATATGTTCTTCTAAGATGTCACAATTTTATCTCCTACACTTAAATTTTTAATACATTTTGTATTGTTTTGTGTGTGTATGGTGTGAGGTAGGGATCCAAATTTATTTCTTACATGTGCATATCCAATTGTCCTGGCACCTTTTGTTGAAAAGATCATTCTGATTGATTTTTTTTTGTTATCATTCTCAAAAATCAAGTGACCATAAATATTAGGGCTTAGGTAATTCCATCCACTTATCTTTTTTATTTTTTTCCCCCACCCCATGTTGTCTCCATTCAACAACACAGAGCAGGCACAGGGCCTGGTCTGAGATATATGTTTGTAGGTCTGCCTTGCCTTCTCTTTCTTCACAGTCAGTGTAAGAACACAGCCTGTGGTCAGCACCAAGAAGCCCCATTTCTCTTTCTGTTTGTTTTCATGGCAATATCACACTATCTTGATTACTGTATCTGTGTAGTTAGTTTTACAATTTTTTATTAGTATATATTGTACAAAATCATGGGTTTTATTATGACATTTTCATACATGTATATAATGTACTTTGATCATATTCACCTCACCCCAGCACCTTCTCTTGTCTCTCCTTCTCTCTCCTGCTGGTCCCCTTCCTCTTTCCAAATAGTCTCCTTTCTACTTTCATGTCTTTTTTAATCTAGATCTTGCATATAAGAGATAACATGCTGCTGTGGTTTGAATATGAAAACCTCCCCCCCATAGGCTCACATTTTTGTTTGTTCGTTTTGCAGTACTGAGTTTGAACTCAGGTCCTACACCTTGAGCCACTCCACCAGCCCTTTTTGTGTTAGGTATTTTCAAGATAGGGTCTCACAAACTATTTGCCCAGGCTGGCTTTGAATCTCAGTTCTGGTGATCTCTGCCTCGAGTAGCTAGGATTACAGTAGTGAGCAACTAGTGTCTGGCTAGGCTCATGTTTTTAATGCTTGGTCCCCAGTTGGTGGTGCTATTTTCGGAGGTTCTGGAGACTTGAGGAGGTGGGTCCTAGCTGGAGGAAGTAGGTCACAGGGGGCACATTCTTTGAGGTATCTGTTCCTGGCCCTTTCCAGTCTCCTCTGCTTCTGGTCTGCCATGACAGGAGTTGCTTTGCTGTGCCTTCCCTGCTGTGATGGACTGAACCCTCTGAAACTGTGAGGCAAAATGAATCTTTCCTCCTTTGAGTTGTCCTCTCTGGTATTTTGGTCACAGCAGTGATAAAACTGACTAATACACATGTATGTTTGTCTGAGTCTGGCTCATTTTGCTAGCTCAAGGATCTCTATTTCCATCCATTTGTCCGCAAATAACTAATTTCATTCTTCCTTATGACTGAATGATACTCCACTGTGTGTATATACCACATTTTCTTTTTCCATTCATCTGTTGATGGGCACCTAGGCTGATTACATAGCTTGGCTATTGTGACTAGTGCCACTGTAAACATGGGTGTGTAGGTGTCTCTATTGTACCTGACTTATATTCCTTCCAGTACATACTGGAAGGGTTTTGAGGAGTAAGTTTTGAAATTGGGAAGTATGAGTTCTCCAACCTTGTTTTCCCTTTTCAAGGTTATTTTGACTATTCTGAGCTTTAGTATTTCCATATGAATTTTGAGGTCAAATGATTGATTTGGGGGTAGAAAAAAAAAAGCAGCAGAGTTTTTTTTTTGTCAAAATATATTTTAATAACATTTTGAGGCATATTTTATATATATAAGTCACTCTTTTCAGGTATTCAATTCAATGAATTTATCAAGTTATGCAATTATTGCCATGAATCAGTGTTAGAACACTTTTTACCACCTCAACAATATTCCTCAAACAAATTTATTGTTAATCCATTTCTCCTCATTCTCAACCACTTTCTTTCTCAGATTTTGCCTTTTCTGGGTAGTTCACATAAATGGAATCATATAGTGTATGATCTCTGTCCCTTATGTCTGCTTTCTTATGCTTAATAAAGCCTGTGCGGTTCATCCGTATGGAAGCATGTGGCTTGTACTTTTTTATTTCTGGGTCGTATTCCATTGTATGGGCATACTACATTGTGCGTACCCATTCATCAGTTGATAGACACATACATTGTTTCCAGTTTTTGGCTGTCGTGAATAATGCTATTATGAGCCATCAGTGTTCAAGTATGAGTCTGCATATGTTTTCGTTTCTCTTGGGTAAGATCCCTAAGAGGGGAATTGCTGAGCAATGTAGTACATTTATAATAAACATTTTTGGAATTTGCTAAGCTCCTTCTCAAAGTAGCTTACCATTTTATGTTCCCATCAATAATGTATGTAGATTTCTGTCCTTTCCAATATTAATCACCTGTCTTTTAAATTATAACCATTCTGGTGGATGTGAGATAGTATCTCCTTGTGATTTTTATTTATTTATTTATTTATTTTAGTGGTACCAGGGTTTGAACTCAGGTCCTTATGCTTTCTAGGCAGGCACTCTACCACTTGAGCCATGCCTCCAGCCTTTTTTGCTCTGGTTATTTTGGAAATAGGGTCTTGCTCTTTGCCCAGGCCAGCCTGGACCATAATCCTCTTACTTTATGCATCCAACTGTCACTGGGATGACAGATATGCACCACCAGGCCCAGCTTTTTTTCATTGAGATGGGGTTACACAAACTTTTTTGCTTGGACTGGCCTAGAACTGTAACCCTCCCCATCTCAGCTTCCCTCGTAGCTGGGTTGACAGGCATGAACCACTGCACCCAGCTATTGGTTGAAGGGTGAGGTGGGATCTCAAGAACTTTTTGCCTGGGTTGACCTGGAACCATGATCCTCTTGATCTTAGCCTTCCAAGTAGCTAGAATTACAGGCACAAGCCACTGGCCCCTGGCTGATTGGACATTTTTGATGTGCTTATTAGATATTCATATATTTTCTGCGGTAAAATATCTATTTAAGTTTTGGGGGGCATTCTGGGGTAGGTTGTTTGTCATCCCCTTATTGAGTTGTAAAAGTTTTTGTATGTCTTGGATATAAGTCCTTCATCAGATAAGAGATTTGCAAATATTTGTTCTCAATCTGTTGCTTATTTTTTTCATTATCATGATGGTGTCTTTTGAAGTCACCTCAGATTTTTACATGGACTGTGTTCCATCTGTAGACCAATTATACTGTGGGGCTTTTTCCTGATAATAAGATTCATTCATAAGCCTTTTGTTTGGACTTAACAATAAGTTAGTTTCCTTCCCATCTCAGAAGGTTGATGCTCTAATCAGATTGGGGAGTGGAGTTGCAGGAAATAGTAAAATACTTGTGTAAGTAGGAAGGAAGACACAATAGAAGTTCAAAGAATATTTTTGAATAAATGGATGAACAATCAAAGGTTGCTGTAATAACATCCTTTATTTCTCTGTTTTATAGCATAAATAGTTTATAAGTTCTCTAATATTTTAGGCCTTCCTCATCTGGTTTCCCTCTGTGACACACGGACACACGTTTCCAATAAAATGTGGAGATAGAATTTAGTACAGTGGACTCTGATATATGTGATCTAAAATACAGAAGAGAGTAATTCTTGTTTGCCAATACTTGAACACCACAGTCTCCTCAAAATAACCTAACACTGCAAATTTAAAAAAGCACCATTGCAACCAGAACCATCTTAAGAAATAAAAAAATTGACAGAACATACACAGTTCCACAGTAACATACCACAGTAACGAAAGCAGTCTTATACCAGCATAGAGACAGACATATGGGCCAATGGACCAGAACAGAGGGCCCAGGAATAAACCTCACCTAGGTGGCAAAATGACTTTTGACAAGCACTCCATGGCTACACAATGGGGAGAGGACAACCTTTTCAACAGATGACACGGGGAAACTCAAATATCTACATGCAAAAAATAAAGTTAGATTCTTACCTTATACCATATTCAAAACTCAACTCAAAATGGACTAATGGCCTAAGCTATAAGAAATAAAGGTATAAAACTCCCAGAGGAACACAGAGGGAAAAAGGTTCATGACACTGGGTTTGGCAATGATTTTTTTGGATATGACCTCAAAAGCACAGGCAACAAAATAAAAAGAGAAGATGGGACTGTAGCGAACTATGAGGCTTCTGTGCATGAAGGGAATAACAGAGTGAAAGGGCAGCTTATAGAATGGGCAGAAATATTGCAAACCATATATCTTAAAAGAGATTAATATCCAGGAGGTATAAAGAACCAGTACAACTCAACAACAAAAAACCTTAACCAGAGCAAAATGGACTGGAGGTGTGGTCTAAGCAGTAGAATGTCTGCTTTGCCAAGTGTGGAGTCCTTAGTTCAAACCCCAGTTCCACCAAAAAACAAAATGAAACATAACAAATAACCCAATTAAAAACAGGCAAAGGAGAGAGAGAGCCAGGTGCAGTGGCTCACACCTATCATCCCACCTACTCAGGAGGCTGAGATCAGGAAGATTGAACGTTGGGGTTGACCTGGGCGAAAAGCTAGTGAGACCCCCGTCTCAACCAATAACTGGTGTGGTGGTGCATGCCTATCATCCCAGCTATCCAGAAGGCAAAATACTAGATTGTGGTTGAGGCCTGGGCAAAAATGTGAGATGCTATCTGAAATATAATAAAAGCAAAAGGGCTAGCATGGCCTAAGTAGTAGAGTGCCTGCTTAGCAAGTTTGAGGCTCTGAGTTCAATCCCCAATACTGCAAAAGAAAAAAAAAAAGGGCAAAGGACTCTATGAATAGATATTTCTCCAAAGAAGATACACATATGGCCACAAGCATACAAAAGGATCTCAACTTCATTAACCATCAAGGGAATGCAAATCAAAGTCACAATGAAGTGCCACTCTCATTGGGATAGCCACTGTAAAAACCAAAATAACAACAACAGTAAGAACAGCGACAACAGAAAATAACAAGTGTTGGTGAGGATATGGAGAAATTTCGACACTGTGCACTGTAGATGAGAATGTCAAATGGTGTAGCCATTATGTAAAACAGTATAAGGTTTCCTTAGAAAATTTAACAGTAGAATAACCATGTGATCCGGCAACCTGACCCAGGATGAGACTGAAAGCAGGATGTGAAAGAGATGTTCAAATACTCATGTCTGTTGCAATGTTTTTCACCATAACCAAGAAGTGGAAGCAACCAAACTGTCCAACCACAAATGAATGCATAATGAAAATGTGGTCTGTACATAATAATGGACTCGTATTCAGCCTTAGAGAAGAAAGCAAGCATCCTGCTCCCCCCAACACACACACACAAAGATTCTGTCACATTCTACACGGATGAAGCTTGAGGACATTACACTAAGTGAACCACACGGATGAAGCTTGAGGACATTACACTAAGTGAACCCAGTCACAAAGAGCTAAACACTGCACGATTCCACTGATGTGAGGTGTGTAAAGAAATCAGACTCAGAAATCAAAACCAGAGTGGTGGTTGCCGAGCGTTGGGGCCTGATGGGAGGTAGTGGCCAGTTGTCCAAACGGATAGTTTTAGTTTTGCAAGATGAGAACTTTCTAGAGAGCTGTTGCATAGTATTGTGCGTGTAGTCAACACTACCAAACTGTACTGAAAAATGGCTAAGATGGAGAAGTGAATCTTAGGCAATCTGATTTTCTGAGAAGCAAACATCTTCAAATGTTATTACGGAAGGAAGTGATGCATCACTGCAGAGTGTGCCCTTGGTGTTGTCTCCAGGTGAAATGAATAAAAGAAAGAAGCATTCTCAAAGCCTGAAAAGACTAATGGACCAGATCAGAAGTGATCTAATCAGAAGTAGCTATTATGCATCGTTAGTGCCTTATTATAAACAGCTTTAAAATGGTCTAATAGCATGACTTTATCTATTGTATTGATACACAATGGCAATTTGCTTTCCTTTTTTACATACAGCCATAATAAAAATGTTGAATAATCGGCCTCTTTGGTCTCAGCCAAGATCTCACAGATTATTTTTTCCATAAGAAAGTTTTTTTTTTAATGAAGTTTAGAACTTCACACAGTTTGAAAGAGGAGCTCTTTCAATATTTAGTAAGCACATATCACCATTTGGATCATTTGCAGCTTGCTTTACCTCCTCAATTAAATTGCAGACACCTTCAACAGAGTGATGGCAAACTAATTAGCAATTCCTTTTCCTTTAAAAAATACTCCTAATCAAGGAAGATAATCATTTTTGATTAAACAACAGCCAGAGGTATCAAATGTAAATTTGCAATTGATTACAGAAAAAAAATATATAGTGTGTGCTTTCCCTCTTAATAACAGCAAGCATTATTTCTTTTCCACTCAGTTATATTTAGTTTCTCAGATTAATCTAGGTTGATCCATCTCTCTTGCTGGCGTGCTCACTAGAAATGCCTATATTATTTCTCAGGCGAATACTCCAATGCAAGCCAAATATCCAAATGCAAAGTATGCATTTGATAAAAAGAAATATGGCAGTTGCCCAAATGTTTTTAATAATTTGAATGTCAATGAACTTCTAGAATTCAGTCTTTCAAATATTTGGGGGAATAATAAGGTCATGAGGAATAATATTTAGTTCTAAAAGATACAAGTTGACTGTCTAAAATGACTGCCCCTTCTTAGGAAAGAGTTAATTCTTCCACCTATTTATTCATCCACCCAGTAAAGAAGGTAACAAGTACCTACAATGTTCCAAAACCAACTAAAGTCCTGGGAATCTCACAGTGGCTAAGATACAGGTCCCTGTCTGCAGGGTGTTTCCACATTGACTGGGGACATACATAAGCAAGCTGACAGGCAATTGCAAAGCAGTATGGCATGTGCTACCAACAGGAAATACATAGGATAGACTTTGGAGGTGTTAGGGAGGCAGGAAGGAGGTACAGCAAGAGGTTAGTCCTGAAGGACCAATAGGGTGAGGTAGGGAAAGTACAGAAGCAAAGACCACCACGTTCAGAGCTCCAGATGCGAGAAAAAACTTGTCTTTGGAAAGACTCACAGGAATTTCAGCATGTCTGGAATACAATTAAGAGGAGAAAATGGTGAGAAAAGAGGCTGATGTGAAAAAGAAAGACCATTTTATAAAGAATAGTGTGCACCTTCTGAAGAAATTCACATGCTATCGTAGAAGAAATGAAGATCTGTTTAAGGTCTGCTTTAATGATCTCTCATCAAAAAATACTGAATTTACCTTTTTTTCCATATGCATTATAGTGGATTGCAAACTGGATTGTGTCTGGCTCAGAAAATGCTATGAAGTCTGGTGTGGTGGTATACAGCTGTAATCCCAGCACTTGGGAGGCAGAGGTAGGAGGATTGCAAGTTTGAGGATAACCTGGACCACATAGCAAGACCCTGTCTAAAAAAAAAAGGAAGACAGTTAACCAGTTAACTATTATTTTTCATCCTTTAAGTTGCACATGAGCTTGATATGACTAGATACAGGAGGATAGAAGAGCAACCCTTCAAGCTTAGTAACTCAAACTTGAAGTTGCCTTTTGAAATGTAATGGGAAAAAAAGACAAATAATAGCATCAATTGTTTGCATTAATCCTTAACAGGAGTAGAGCCTAAAACACAGTCAAAAGAGATGCCCCTGGGACAAACGGGAGGTAGGACATTTTTCTATGTCAAAAACAAAACAAGAGCTTGGGACGTGGCTCAAGCAATAGAGTACCTGACCAGCAAGCATGAAACCCTGAGTCCAAACCCCAGTTTTGCCAAAAGGAAAAACAAAACAAAAAACAAAGAATCTCCCCACAAAAAGAACAAAGAATCCCTATCTTAAATTACCAATAAGCAGATAAATTGTTTACAGAAAGCATAAATTGTAATCCCAGTGAATAAGATGTATTGTAAAAACAGTACAACTATATTTTAGGCAACAAAATGGCCCGGCAATTGATTCGTGGTACTATGTAACTTATTTGTAAAGCACTGTGGCATTTGCTTCAAATATACCCAGATTTAAATCCTGATTCTGCCACTTACTGTCACTTTTGTCTCTCATTCCTCATACTTTGCACATACCCCTGTGCTGTTGAGCGAGAAACAAACTGTCTTCACATCAGATTCCTCAAGAAGTGGGACTTAAAATTAAAGCAACTGATGACACGGATCCTTTGATTATAACAAGAGAGATAAACAGTTCATTATTTTAGTTGAACAAAACATTTCTTGAGTATAGAGCATGCACAAAATGTAGATTTTTACATTTAAAAATGAAGTTCAGATGCCATGGTGGCTACATTAGTCCTCCACACAAATACCCTGAGGTATAGACAGATGGATAGATAGATAAATAGACTGATGGACAGACTGATAGACAGACCGATAGACTGACAGATAGGCTGATGAAGTGAGCTTTTTCTAGCTCCCTTGTTACTACTGAACCTAATTGGGCCTAACTGGGCAGCAACGAGAGATGCAGAAAGGACACAGGATAGACAGACAGACAGAAGTGGGGCCAGGTGTGCTGGGTGCTTGGATGAAGACACAAAGCAGCCTCATTGCTTCTTTTCTGTATTATCCTCTTCATTTACTTTGCTTTTTTTCTCTATTCTTTAAGGCCTTATTCCTTTACAGTTCTTTAAAACCTTGTTTCTAAAGTCTTCTTTAAAACCTTGCTTCACTATTCTTTAAAACCTCTTTCCTTAGGCACACTCATGTTTTCTCTTAGCTGTTCTTTAGCATAATCTCTCTTAAAGTCTTTGCCTTCAGACTTGCACTCTCCCATGCTCTCTCTTTAGCTGTAACAATTCCCCTTTAGCAATTCTCCTTCAGCAATTCTTTGTCCTTCAGAAATCCTTCCTTCAGCAATTTCCCTTTAGCAATTTATTTTGCCCCTTTAGCAATCTCCCTCCAGCAATCCTCCCTTCCAAAAGCCTCCCATATCCAAAAAGCCAAAACCCAACAACCCAAAAGCCAAAAGCAAAAGCCAAAAAAACCTCATGTCCTCCTTCAGCAAGTCTTTTATACCCAGTGGTAAACAAGGAGGTGAGCAACAGTTCTAGGGAGGGGTGTGACAGTGTAACAAGAGGAACCTGCGTTCTACCTCTCTGAATGTAAACAACTTAGGACAAGCAGCTGTTCTGCATTTTCCTCTTCTGCAGTCACAGCTGTGCCAATCTCAGCCTGCAGAAACATCTTAGGAAAAGCAGCTGCTCTGCATCTTTTTCTCACCTTATTCTGTGGCCAGGGCTGTGCCAAACTCAGCCTACAGAACGTTGGGTACAGCTGTATTAATGTCCAGTTCTCATAGGTCTCTCATAAACTGGTCTCCACAGGCTGATAAATAGATAGATAGATAGATAGATAGATAGATAGATAGATAGATGGATAGACAGATGAACAGTGGCTCATGCAAAATCCACATTCTAAGTGCCTACTATATTTAAAGGGAATATATCAGGCAACAAGGAACACACAGTACTTCAGCTCAGTAGGACTGCAGCCACATCTTATTCTCAATTTGGCTTTTGTAAAGTCTAAGCAAAGTATCAAAGGTACTGTGAGGATAAAGAGCAAAGCAGGTCCCATTTGGTCAGAGGGATGAAAACCGATTGTGTGAAGGAATGTGCATCTGAAGTGGTTTGGGGGATGCAAATGGTTTTGATGAGTAAAAAAAACCACATTTCAAACAAAGAAAGGAACATGGGTTTTGGAGACAGATGAGTGGTGTTCAAGTCTAAGCCTCCTACTTTTTTTTTTTTTTTTTTTTTTTTAGCTATGTGGCTTAGGAAACTCCTGTAAAGACTTTTTCATCTGTTAAAATGGGGAAATTTTTCCTGTTGTTTTTGAGTTGATTCTGTATGAAGTGTTTAATGTGATGCATGGGACATAGTGCTCAATAAATTGTAACTATTATCACAATCATCAAAAGCAGAGAGTTGGCTCAAGTGGTAGAGAGCTTGCCAAGCATGCAGCCCTGAGTTCAATCCCTAGTTCTGCAAAACAACCACCAACAGTAACACAATGAAAGAAAATCCCACTGTGCAGGAAAAACATAGCAGGCTGGTAGAAGAGGCCCCAAAAGGTAAGCTGGAGTTGTGTTGGAGCTACATTTCAGGGAGCCTAGGATGCCAATCTAAGGGCTTTGGCCCTTAGATTGCTTTATTCAATAAGCAAAGAAATTTTTGGTTTCTTTAAAAAAAAAACTATCACAATTGACTTTTTTTAGTGGGACTGGGGTTTGAACTCAGGGCCTCACACTTACAAAGCAGGCACTCTACCACTTGAGCCACACTTCCAGTCTACTTTGCTCTGGTTATTTTAAAGATGGGGTCTCACTATTTGCCTGGGCTGGCCTTGAACCACAATCCTCCTGATCCCAGCCTCCCAAGTAGCTAGGATTACAGGCATGAATCACTGGTGCCCAGCCATCATCGACTTTTTATATTAAATAAGCAGCCTGTAGAGCTTAAAAGTAAGAGAAGGAGAGACTGGCATCAAGGTGACTAGTTGGAATATCACAAAAATTGGGCCCAGTTTTTGCATGTTCATAGCAACAGCAGGAAAGCACATGCTATATAGAGGTATAACCCACAGACTGACACAGAAAAAGTGCTGCTTTGAGCCTGGGGAGTACTGAGCTTAGCAGGGCCATGAATGGAAATGAGAAGCACAAGTTGGAAAAAGAAAGAGCTAGAAAAGGAGGTGGGGAGCAGTGTATGCTGAGCTATCCTCTCAGCCAAGCAAGTCTACAGGAATAGAAGAAAGGAAATATAGGACCAAGAGATTTTTCCACAAAATAATGTTGGCTGCAGACAAAACAAAATAAATGACAGTGAAAGGTATGGAGGCTTAGGGAAGAGGGAACAAGTGTGGGGAGCCTGGACATGCTCAGTGTAGACCTAGAGATGGATGATTTAGAGGAAGGGGAGGATTGTGTCTACACCGTGCAGCACAAACACGAAAGCTGAGGTTCCTGGGGAAAGTGTGTTGGCATTGGGCAGAGGCATTGTTAACATAGTGGAATTCGGTTAATAGAGAAGTTTGCGATTAACCAGTGTTATGGTTCCAACTGGCTAATTTGCATCTTCATGATTCTGTCACGGTATATGTGACCTAATGGCCAAACTATCTAAAAACTACTATAGGTTTACTAAGTTGATCTACTCCTTCCACAAATGAAGTCAGAAATGGAAGCAACCAAACACCTCGACAACGTGAGACGTTAGAATAGAGCTGGCCCCTGGAAAAACAGGTCACTGGTTAACAGACACCAAGAGGTAATATATATTTGGTGTGGAATCAGGTCATTTGTGAGAACCTATGTCAAGCCAACCAAAAGGAAAGTCAGTAAATTGCTTATAGCTCCCCAGGACCTATTAAATGATGCAGTACCCTTGACACTACTCAGTTGGAGCAAAAGGTGAGCATTGCAGGCTGGTGCACACTGGGGTGTCACCCATCGGTGGAAAGAAACAAAGAGATAAGGAAATGATCTTCTGGGCATTTTAAATAATAGGAATGAAATCCATTTTATGGCTCAACACTGTGCTAGGCTTGGAAGATACATCAGTAAGTAAGAGTAGCTTCACTCTTGGCAGTTTCATTCTGGGAGGCTTCCTTGGCAATTGCTTAGCCAAGCAGGAAAAAAAAAAAAAGCAGCATAAATATGCCCAAAATTCCTTACAAAATCACCAGAAAGAAGATACCTGATAAATATGGAACCTGTGATGATCCATGTCTGCATCAAATACAGATCAAGGGAAACCAGCTTCACAGTGAAGCAAAACTGCTCTCTTAGAAGCAGAAATGTTTTTTGCTCTAAGAAAAATTATGTGGAAAGCTGCTTTTTTTTTTTTTAAGGTGACACAAATCATTTCTAATGTAAGAAAAATCATGTGTGCCTCGTTGGAGACAGTAATTTGGTGTTTGTAGTTTGGGCATGAGAATATCTAAAGTTCTTTCCTTGTGTGCTATAACAACACAAATATTGCAGTCCCCTGGGTTAAGCATAGATGTCCTACAGCCCATCCCAAGAAGAGGACCAGTGAGTTCAAGTGTTCGAGGTCAGTCTTCTGATGCAGTTTTGTCTGGATGGCCACAAGATAGGGGAAGAGGGAAGAAAATGAGGGAAGGATAAGGAGCCTCTTTGCCCTCATCCTGCTCTTCAGAAATGTCCTCTTCCTCCCACCAAGGTCCCTTTCTCATTGAACCCCTAAGAAAATAGCCTGGAGCCACCAAATGCAGTCACAGTCTTTCTGCAATTCAATTTCTGGACTCAGGTTCTGCAAATCCTACTGTTGTTCTTCTTTCTCACTGACACTGCCCTTCCTATCCCAAAGGAAGACTTTGCTCCCTCATCCTACCTTTATACCAGAAATCATATAACATTTGTTTCTGGAATGTACAGGAAACAATGGTTTGATACGGAGTATTTCAGCTAATAGCAAGCACTACCAGAAAAGAGTTTCCAGATTATAGGAGATACCTATAATCTTCCCAGCTCAGTGATGAATGGATTCTTCAATAATAGATTTGATGCAAAGGTATTCACCTTGATGCATCTGCAGAAAATGCAGTCATTTTTAAAATTTAAAATTTTCCCTTTCAAAGGAGCAAACAAGTAAACTGATACCATCAGTGTTTGCAAAAATATGACAAAGATTAAAATATATTAAGGGTAGTGATTAAGCTGGCGATAATGAGCCAAAATTGCTTATAGTATTATTAAGATGAATCAAGAAGAAATTTTAGTGATTTTATGAAAGCCAGTAATAAAATTAAACTACTGTGAATATTTAAGAACAGCTAGGTGTGGTCATCAAGAATATTCATCAGGGAAAATCGACCACCAAAAGAACAAAAGTAGGGTGTGAGGAATGTCACAGTATGGTCCACTTGTCTTTAGTTTGGGATTATGGTATATCAGTTTTAAAATGGTATCTCCCTTTGTTCACATTTAAAAGGCATCGGCAACCAAATTCTACTTTATTATTTTTTTAAGAACTTGGAATGCTCAGATACTCTCTTGGAGGGTGCATATAGGTTGCAACCTCATTACACACAATCCAACAAAACATAGATCTCCCCAGAGGGTAATAGCAGCTTAGAACTCCATGCTGCAATAGCAGAAGGACAGAGCCCTTCCTGAGAAAAGTATAACACAGAGATTATTTGGATTCTAATGGAATCACAATACAGTGCAAGTGAATTTTTATTACTTTGGCTCTTTTGTGGTTGTCCTTAGAAAGTAAAATATATTTCAAAAAATTTAATATTATACATTGCCTTCAAAGCTTTTGTATTTTATTTAAGCTTTCCTGTGTTCTTTTCTTAAATTGCTTTCTCCTATACATTTTCTTGTCCATTTCACTCAATGATGCTGTCAACCAAGTGCTACTAGGATGATAATAGCTTTAGATGATAATGGTATGCAGTGCATACGTGTCTGTTCTGTGTCAGAGGCAGAAAAATCAGCTATTTTTTAAAGTACATTTTTGAGCTGGGTGAGGTGGTACATGCCTATAATCCCAACTATTTGGGAGTCTGAGGGCAGTCTGAAGCCAGACCAGGCAAATGTATGAGATCTATCTGAAAAATAAACTAGAGCAAAAAAAAAAAAAGGTTGGGGGCCATGATTCAAGTGGTAGAGTGCTTGTTTAGCAAGTGCGAGACCCTGAGTTCAAACCCCCAGCACTGCCAAGAGAAATACACCTTTGTAATAACTTTAGATTAATAGAAAAGTTGCAAGCATACAACACAGTGTTCTCCTACCCTCACCTCATTACCCATTAACATCTCACCTTACCATAGTTCATAAACCAATGTCGGCACATTGCTATGAACTGAACTCTAGACGTTATTTGATTTTCACTGGTTTCTCCCTGTCCTCTTTCTGACTCAGGACCCAGTCTAAGCTACTACACTGCAAGTAGTCATCACATCTCCTTGTGACGACTCTGGTTGTGACTAATGCTCAGTCTTTCCTTGTTTCATGACATTGATGGTTCTGAGGATTAGTGACCATGTATTTTGCAATGTCCCTCAGTTTGGGTTTGTCTGATGTTTTTCTCATGCTTAGACTGGGATTGTGGGTTTTTCGAGGTGAAATGTCCTTTTCCCTATATACCAAAGGGCATGTGATGAGCACCACCGTGACTGGTGACGTTAACCTTTGTCACTTGGCTAAGGTGGCATGTGCCATGTTTCTTCCCCGTACAGTTACTATTTTTGCCTTTCCATACTCTATTCTTTGGAAGCACATCATTAAATGTAACCCACACTCAAAGTGTAGCTTGCCTTTAAAATACCTCATATGCAGAAATTTGAATGTATAATTAAGATTCCATCTTTCATTCAAATTCAATTCAATACACTTTAAGAATACCATGAAGAGAAGTGTTTTGGAGATTTATACAGCAACAATTGCAATCCCTAGAAGAACCTGTGAGTATTACCATCATAGGCTGAAAGATAATAAGATGGTTGTTTTTACCTACTGAGTTATTACTGAGATGGTTGCTTATTTTCCAAACTCTTTGTAACATCTAATAAAATCTCTGAATAAATTTTCTTTTGAGACCCAACATGTTGCAATGCAAATCATATACAAGCTAAAAATTCATCTTCATATAATTGTACTCAGGGGTCATACAACATTTAAACGTACATTACCAAGAATACTGTTGTCTGAAGAATGAATTACTCTCTTTCAGTGGCCATGGGTTTATAAATTCCCTCAAAGGCATCCAACCTACTACCTTACACCTGAAATACTCACTGCCTTACTACTTTACACACAAGGGCATTCTAGTTTATCATTTCCATTAGAGCCTCTACTGTCATGGTACCTTTTTAAATGTTATTTTCAGTTACTGTTTTTTTTTCCTTATTCTACTAGCTTTCCTTAACCTTTGACTATATTTTAATTGTCACAACTTATATAGTAAGTGACAAGATGAAAATATGTTCTTCTCAGTTTAAAAGAATAGTGTGACTGTCTTGAAGATCTATAATTAAGGTCTTGAATTAGTTACATTTTCTACTTTGGTAATTTGTATCTCTCTTTGTTCTGATCAAATTATTCATTATAAAGACATAGTTATGTAGTTATAAATGTACACCAATCTAATATTATGTTCTTCTAAGGTTTTATGTACTGATTTCTGGTTTTTTCAACATTCATTGATACCTTACAATAATATGCTAGGTGCTGTGGAGAAACAGTGCCGGGAATTTTCTAATAAAGAAGCGCAAATGAATACAAAATTTATTATAAGATATAAAACAATGATATAAAATATGTACAATAGGACTGGGAATGGTAATTCATGTTTTTAATGCCAGCTACTCAGGAGGTAGAGGTAGGAGGATCATGGTCTGAGACTGGCCAGGCAAAACACAAGACATAAAACAAGCTAAAAGCAAAGGGTCTGGGGGCATGGCTCGAGTGGTAGAGCACTTGCATATCGAGCTAGAAGCCCTGAGTTCAATCCCTAGTACCAAAAAAAAGGTAAAATAAAATAAAATGAAAGCAATAAGGAACCATAAAAGGTTTCTTTTTCAGCATGCAAATGACAAGTCCAGATATGTACTTTAGAAAAATTAATTCATTAGCCCTATATTGAATGGATAATAGTTTTGATGAGAAGGGAAGAGGATGGAAAGAGGAGAGATGAGGAGGAAATAGAAAATCATTAATATTGAAGAAGTGATATGAACTGGAGTATTGGCAGTAGAAAAAGAAAAGATTTGGATCCAAGAAATACTTCAAAGCTGGAATCAGTAAATCACAATTACGGATTGAATATGGGGTATAGGGAATAAGAAAGACTCAAATAAAACATTGATATTTCAAGAAAGGTAATGTTCCAGTAGTAAAAATGTAGAAGGAGCACATTCTACTCTTACTTATCTTTCTTTGCATCGGTTTTTATTATGTATTTTATAGGCATTGAGAGCTAGCCTATTACGTTAGGGCTTCTTTATGTTTCCCTGTGAGTCACTCATTATAGCAGCCTCTATTTCTTTCTGGAATAAGTTGCAGTATAAATAAATGAATATGCACTCATTATGCTTGATTATATAATTGTGCTTCCCTGTCAGCAAATGTGTAATGGCTTCTCTTTATAACTAAAATCTAGGTTTTGGTTTTTTTAGAGGGATATTTTCAAGCAGTATTGTGTTCCCTACACATTTTATAACATTTGTAATATTTCTTAGCAATAAAGAGTAGCTTTCTATAGAAAGGAACCTTCTTATTTTAATTTGGAATCAGGTAAACTAATAGCTATTCTGTTTTTCCCTTAAATAAATATTAATGAAATTTTCTGCAACCAAACCATTGCTAATGCTTATTCCTTTAGAAGCAAATTTCTTCTCAAATTCCTGCTAACATTATGTTGAACTTTTCAGTAATTACAATAACACAACTGCAGCTAATACTTATTGAGCATTTATTATGTTTAAGGTGTTGTTCTAAGTGTCTTTTACATGTGAACCTCAGAATAACATTTGGTGTAAGTGCTGTGAGAATCCATGTGACAGATGAGACAAAGAAGTTGGCTAAGCTACACAAAGTCACACAATTAGTAACTGTGAGAACCAGAAAGCAACTCATGTAGAACTCATGTGGTTGGCACCAGTGTCCCCTGGCCACTTTCCCTACATGAAAGGCAGTCAAGTTAGAAAGCCTTGTTTGGATGACCTATCTATTGATGATAATGGGGTGTTAAAGTCTCCCACGACCACTGTGTTGGAGTTAATATATGGGAAATATATTGGGAATATATTGGGAAATACACCAAAAGGAAACAACAGTTATCAACCTATATGCACCCAACGTCAACGCAACCAATTTCATCAAATATACTCTGAAGGACCTAAAAACATATATAGACTATTAGTATGGAATGTCCTTCTTTATCTCGTTTGATCAATGTAGGTTTGAAGTCTACTTTGTCAGAGATAAGTATTGCTACTCTTGCCTGTTTTCGGGGGCCATTGTCTTGGTAAATCTTCTTCCAGCCTTTCACACTAAGCCTATGCTTATTTCTGTCAGTGAGATGGGTCTCCTATAAGCAACAAATTGTTGGATCTTCCTTTTTTATCCATTTCGTCAAACGGTGCCTTTTGATGGGGGAATTAAGTCCATGTTAGAAAGCCTTGTGTTTGGTAGGGGAGCTCTCTGCTACAGAGCACAAATTTGCCTGAAGTTGGAGCTACTTCCATAGAGGAAAAAAAAAAAAATTGTGGAGCGTGTTGGCATTCTCAGAAGCCTGAATCATGAGGAGTCTGCAAAAACATAATTCCCTACCCACCAAGACATTTGATTTGGTAATTTAAAAATACTCACTTCCTGTGGATAGCTGTAGGAAAGAAGAGTTGTTTATTTGTATTTAAGCTGAAAGGAATACAAAGAGAGAGAGGAAATAAATGATACTGGGTTGATTTTCAGTCAAAACAGCATCCACAAGAATTAGAAAGGTAGACCAGATGTCTGCCCATTACAGCACTCCTGTACAGCTTAAGAATAGTATGAGTCCATGGCTTGAATGAGGGACTGGGGGGGCCAGAGAGGAAGCACTGTGGAGTCATTGATCTGTGTTCATAGTTTGTCAGGATGAAAAGTTGATAGCTTTCCTCATGGATGCCTATAAGAAACATAAATCCTTTATTTAATTTAAAAATCTGAAAGGACTGAATTATTTCTGAAGATACCAAAGTCTGGAAGTACATTTCGTCAAAAACTCATTTGCCAAATGCCTCTATGGAAAATATCTTCATAGATCACAAATGCTGAAAAGATTACCTAAGATATCACAAAAATTCATCAAGTGAATAAGCCCCGAATCACGGAATCTTCATCCTTTTGGCTGTTTGCTTACTTTGGACACTTAACGGAGTTTGGGCCACGCGACATCAAACAAGACAGACAGACATACGCGCACACACACACACACACACTTTCATCTTTCTGCATCTCGGCCAGCATTAGGGAACTTAAGACAAAATGTCTCTCCCAGAGGAATAGAATAAATTTAAAATTTGTAAGTCCTATTTTTTATTTCCATTGAAAACACCCTCCCAGGGCTGGCAGAGTGGCTCAAGTGATAGAGTGCCTGCCTAGCAAGGGTGAGGCCCTGAGTTCAAACCTTAGTGCCACCAGAAAAAAAAAAAAAGTAAAATAAAATATTAAATTGGATATGTCTGACACTTCATCTTCCAAGGTTCCCAAAGCTAAATCACTTTAAACACAAATTATATTTTATTAAATACATTCATAAATACTTGCACGAAGGGATATATATACTCTAAGATGTATTATATATTTGCTCATTAATATATAAATTTGTGACAGAAATGAATTTCCCTGAGTTGAATCATTAAAAAAAAAGGAAACTCTTGAGTCACTGTTTTCACTCTTCCATGTCTAAGACCAGGTCTACGCACAGCCTTGCAGCGTTCTGGAACTCTGCACCATCATTGTGCCATCTTGAGTGGGAGACTCTGTCAAACTGCTGAGGGCTTTCCTTCCAGGATGGTGCTCTCCAGGTTCCCAACTTTGCCATTGTCCCACAATTATCAAAGAGGTAGAGATGGAGAGAGAGAATGGAGGCAGGTATATTTTGAAAATGGCTTCAAAAGTGGTGGAATGAAGGAAAATTAATCCTTCATTCTCAGAGCCTTGACTTGTCCTAGGACAGTCAGGGGATCTCAAAGGCTGTCCATGAGTCACTCAAGAATTTGTTAGAAATGAGAATTCTAACAGTCCAAATCTTCTGAATCAGAAACTCTAGGGGCACGGCCACACGTGCTCCTAGAACACTGTGGGTGTTCAACCCCTGCAGGTGGTGCTGACAGTGCTGAAGTTTTGGGGCCACTGGAACTAGGAGAACCATCTGGGGTGGGGAGGCTTGTTTAAAATCACTGGTTAAAGGCCCTACCCACAGGGGTCCAATAATCCCAGCTACTCAGAGGCAGAGATAAGAGGATCCACATTTGAGGCCAATCTGGGCAAAATTAGTTAGACCCTATCTGAACAAAAAGATAAAAACAAAAGGGATGGGAGTGTGGCCCAAGTGGTAGAGCACCTGCCTAGCAAGTTAGAGGTTCTAAATTCAATCCCAGTGACACGGAAGGAAGGAAGGAAGGCAGGCACGCAAGCAAGCCTGGCCTACCCCACACAAAACCCAAGAATCTCTGGGAATTTAACAAACTTCCCAGGCGATTCTTGTGTACACTAAGCCACTTGATAGACCCACTGATCAGTTCGTGATGGAAGGAAGCAGTCTCGGTATGCCCTGAAGGCATCTTTGCACAGAGGGCACAAAGAACCCGGAGTCTTGTTGACCTGGGTTTCAGTTCCAGCCGCGCCTTAGACAGCCCATGTGATGTTCAACCACTACATCAACTCTCAGCCTCAGCTTCCTCATCTATAAAATAACACCTAGCCATTTCATAATGCCATCCCAGAAGATTCAGTAAGATGGGAGATGTACTCGGCATTGTGTCTGTTCCTCTTTGACAGACATTGACCTTCTTTCTTCTGATTTTCTCTTTAGAAGATGTCCTGGTCCACTCCTGTCACAATGCTTGGCACTTTGCACAATAAGTTTCTGCCAAATAAATATAGGGTCCAGTGTAAGTCTTTAAATTAGGGTCCTCCTCCTTTCTCATCTTATTACCTGGAACCCTGAGCACTTGAATTACTTGACTTCTCTGTGCCTCAGTTTTGGCATCTTTAAAATGGGTATAATAATATTTACTTGCTAGACTCCAGTGAGGATTAACTTTAAAACACTTTAAAAATGCCTACACTACTTAAAAAGCTGGACATCGATCTACCATTTGATCCAGCAATACCACTCTTGGGGATATACCCAAAAGACTGTTACTCCAGAGGCACCTGCACATCCATGTTTATTGCGGCACTATTCACAATAGCTAAGTTATGGAAACAGCCAAGATGCCCCACCACTGACGAATGGATTAAGAAAATGTGGTATCTATACACAATGGAATTTTATGCAGCCATGAAGAAGAACGAAATGTTATCATTCGCTGGTAAATGCATGGAATTGGAGAACATCATTCTGAGTGAGGTTAGCCTGGCTCAAAAGACCAAAAATCGTATGTTCTCCCTCATATGTGGACATTAGATCAAGGGCAAACACAACAAGGGGATTGGACTATGAGCACATGATAAAAGCGAGAGCACACAAGGGAGGGGTGAGGATAGGTAAGACACCTAAAAAACTAGCTAGCATTTGTTGCCCTTAACGCAGAGAAACTAAAGCAGATACCTTAAAGCAACTGAGGCCAATAGGAGAAGGGGACCAGGAACTAGAGAAAAGGTTAGATCAAAAAGAATTAACCTAGAAGGTAACACCCACGCGCAGGAAATCAATGTGAGTCAACTCCCTGTATAGCTATCCTTATCTCAACCAGCAAAAACCCTTGTTCCTTCCTATTATTGCTTATACTCTCTCTACAACAAAATTAGAAATAAGGGCAAAATAGTTTCTGCTGGGTATTGGGCGGGGAGAGGGAGGGGGTGGAGTGGGTGGTAAGGGAGGGGGTGGGGGCAGGGGGGGAGAAATGAACCAAGCCTTGTATGCACATATGAATAATAAAAGAAAAATGAAAAAAAATGCCTAGAACACTAATTCTTTTTTTTATTCATTTATTCACATGTGCATACATTGGGTCATTTCTCCTCCTCTGTCCCTACCCCACCCTCTTCCCTCCACCCTCCTTGCTTCCAGGCCCTTACCTCTAATTTTGTTGTAGAGAAGACATAAGCATAATAAAAAAAGACAAAGCGTTTTTGCTAGTTGAGATAAGGATAGCTATACAGAGAGATTCCTCGCATTGCTTCCATGTACAAATGTGTTACAACCCAAGCTGATTCATCTCTAACTGATCTTTACCCTGGTTCCTGATCCCCTTCTCATGGTGACCGCTGTCACTTTAAGGTTTCTGTATTAGTTCCTCTGGAGTGGGGACATCAAACGCTTTCATGTTTTGGGTTTTCTACCTATCCCCATAGCTCCTGTATATATTCTCCCCTTGTCATGTGACCCAAGGCCAACAACATTGCTGTATTTGCCCTAGATCTAAAGTCCACATATGAGGGAGAACATACAATTTTTGGTCTTCTGAGCCTGGCTAACCTCGCTCAGAATGATGTTCTCCAGTTCCATCCATTTACCTGCAAATGATAAGATTTCATTTTTCTTCATGGCTGAGTAAAATTCCATTGTGTATAAATGCCACATTTTCTTAATCCATTCGTCAGTAGTGGGGCATCTTGGTTGTTTCCATAATTTGACTATTGTGAATAGTGCTGCAATATACGTGGGTGTGCAGGTGCCTCTGGAGTAACCTGAGTCACATTCCTTTGGATATATCCCTAGGAGTGGGATTGCTGGATCATATGGCAGATCTATGTTTAGATTTTTAAGAAGCCTCCAATTTTTTTTTTCCAAAGTGGTTGCACCAGCTTGCATCCCACCAGCAGTGGACCTGGGTTCCTTTTTCCTCACATCCTCGCCAACACCTGTTGGTGGTGGTGTTTTTGATGATGGCTATTCTAACAGGGGTGAGGTGGAATCTTAGTGTGGTTTTGATTTGCATTTCCTTTATTGCTAGAGATGGTGAGCATTTTTTCATGGGTTTTTTGGCCATTTGAATTTCTTCTTTTGAAAAAGTTCTGTTTAGTTCACTTGCCCATTTCTTTATTGGTTCATTGATTTGGGGAGAGTTTAGTTTCTTAATTTCCCTATATATTCTGGTTATCAGTCCTTTGTCAGATGTATAGCTGGCAAATATTTTCTCCCACTCTGTGGGTGGTCTCTTCAGTTTAGAGACCATTTCTTTTGTTGAGCAGAAGCTTTTTAATTTGTCCCATTTGTCCATTCTTTCTCTTAGTTGCTGGGCTGCTGGGGTTCTACTGAGGAAGTCCTTGCCTATACCTATTACTTCCAGAGAGTTTCCTGCTCCTTCCTGTACTAACTTCAGAGTTTTGGGTCTGATATTAAGGTCTTTGATCCATTTTGAGTTGATACTAGTACAGGGTGATAAACATGGATCTAGTTTTAGTTTCTTGCAGACAGATAACCACTTTTCCCAGCAACATTTGTTGAAGAGGCTGTCTTTTCTCCATAGTATATTTTTGGCAACTTTGTCAAAAATAAGGTGAGTATAGTTGTGTGGATTCATATCCGGGTCCTCTATTCTGTCCCACTGGTCTTCATGTCTGTTTTTCTGCCAGTACCATGCTGTTTTATTGCTTTGTAATATAGTTTGAAGTCGGGTATTGTGATACTGACAGCATTGCTCTTTTTGCTGAGTATTGCCTTGGCTATTCGTGTTCTCTTGTGTTTCCAAATGGATTTTAGGGTAGATTTTTCAATCTCTGTGATGAAAGTCATTGGGATTTTAATGGGAATTGCATTAAACATGTAGATTGCTTTCAGTAGTATAGACATTTTTACTATGTTGATTCTACCAATCCATGAGCATGGGAGATCTTTCCATCTTCTGTAGTCTTCCTCAATCTCTTTCTTCAGGGGTTTGTAGTTCTCCCTGTAGAGGTCATTCACATCCTTTGTTAGGTTTACACCTAGGTATTTGATTTTTTTTGAGGCTATTGTAAATGGAATTGTTTCCATATATTCCTTCTCAGTTTGTTCATTGTTGGTGTATAGAAAAGCTAATGGTTTTTGTAAGTTGATTTTGTATCCTGCTACCTTGCTATAGCTGTTTATGGTGTCTAGGAGTTTTTGGGTAGAGTTTTTTTGGGTCTTTAAGGTATAGGATCATATCATCTGCAAATAGGGATATTTTGACAGTTTCTTTACCTATTCATATTCCTTTTATTTCTTCTTCTTGCCTAATTGCTCTGGCTAGGAATTCCAGTACTATGTTGAATAGGAGTGGAGATAGTGGGCATCCTTGTCTTGTTCCTGATTTTAGGGGAAATGGTTTCAGTTTTTCACCATTAAGTATAATGCTGGCTGTAGGTTTGTCATTTATAGCCTTTACAATTTTGAGGTACATTCCTTCTATTCCTAGTTTTCTTAGGGCTTTTATCATGAAGTGGTGTTGGATCTTGTCGAAGGCTTTTCCTGCATCTGTTGAGATGATTAAGTTGTTTTTGTCTTTGCTTCTATTGATGTGCTGTATTACATTTATAGATTTGTGTATGTTGTACCACCCTTGCATCCCTGGGATGAAGACGACTTGGTCATGGTAGATGACCTTTCTGATGTGTTGTTGAATTCGGTTTGCCATTATTTTATTGAGGATTTTTGCATTGATATTCATTAAGGAAATTGGCCTATAGTTCTCCTTTTTGGAGGTGTCTTTGTCTGGTTTTGGAATAAGTATAATACTGGCTTCATAAAATGAGTTAGGCAGTGTTCCTTCCCTTTCTATTTTGTGGAACAGTTTAAGGAGAGTTGGTATCAGTTCTTCTTTAAATGTCTGACAGAATTCAGCAGAGAATCCATCAGTTCCTGGACTTTTCTTTTTTGGGAGACTCTTAATTGCTGCTTCAATTTCATTTTGTGTTATAGATCTATTTAGGTGATTAATATCCTCTTGTTTCAGTTTTGGATGGTCATAAGTATCTAGAAATCTGTCCATTTCTTCAAGATTTTCAAATTTATTAGCATATAGGTTCTCAAAGTAGTCTCTGATGATGTCCTGGATTTCTGTGGTGTTTGTTGTAATCTCCCCTTTTGCATTTCTGATTTTACTGATTTGGGTTTTTTCTCTCCTCATTTTAGTCAGGTTTGCCAGGGGTCTGTCAATCTTATTTATTTTTTCAAAGAATCAGCTTTTTGTTTCATTGATTCTTTGTATTTTTGTTTGTTTGTTTGTTTCTAGTTCATTGATTTCAGCCCTTATTTTTATTATTTCTCTCATTCTGGTTGTTTGGGGATTTGCTTGTTCTTGTTTTTCTAGGAGTTTGAGATGTAGCATTAGGTCATTGACTTGAGATCTTTCTGGTCTTTTAATATATGCGCTCATGGCTATAAACTTTCCTCTTAGGACTGCCTTTGCTGTGTCCCATAGGTTCTGGTAGGTTGTGTTTTCATTTTCATTAACTTCCAGGAAACTTTTCATTTCCTCTTTTATTTCATCAATGACCCACTGATGATTGAGCAATGTGTTGTTCAGTTTCCAATTGTTTGCATGCTTTTTACTATTGTTTTTGTTGTTGATTTCTAGTTTTAATGCATTGTGATTAGATAGAATGCATGGTATCATTTCTATTTCTTATATTTGCTGAGGCTTGCTTTGTGCCCTAAGATATAGTCAATTTTGGAGAATGTTCCATGAGCTGCTGAGAAGAATGTATATTGTGCAGAAGTTGGATGAAATATTTTGTGGATGTCAGCTAGGTCTATGTGATCTATGGTGTGATTTAGTTCTGGCATTTCTTTATTGATTTTTTGTTTGGATGACCAATCTATTGGTCATAGGTGTATATTAAAGTCTCCCACTACCACTGTGTTGGAGTCTATATATGTTTTTAGGTCCTTCAGAGTATATTTGATGAAATTGGGTACATTGACGTTGGGTGCATATAGGTTGATAATTGTTATTTCCTTTTGGTGTATTTCCCCTTTTATTAGTATGGAGTGTCCTTCTTTATCTCATTTGATTAATGTAAGTTTGAAGTCTATTTTGTCCGAGATAAGTATTGCTACCCCTGCCTGTTTTCAGGGGCCACTGGCTTGATAAATCTTCTTCCAGCCTTTCACCCTCAGCCAGTGCTTGTTTCTATTGATGAGGTGAGTCTCCTGTAGGCAAAAGATTGATGGATCTTCCTTTTTAATCCAGTTTGCCAAATGGTGTCTTTTGATGGGGGAGTTAAGTCTGTCAACATTCAGTGTTAGTATTGATAGGTATGTGGTGATTCCTGTCATTTGTTGTTTAAGGGTTTGATTGTGTGCAGCTAAATCAATGTTATTCTCTAATTTCTTGCCTTTTCTTCTCCTGTGGTTTGGTACTAGAACACTAATTCTTAATAAACATTATTGAAAGAAAAAACCTTCACAAATATACTTCTAAACTTCAGAAGACTTAACTCTTAAAGAAATACATGTGATGTTTTTATTAATTTTTCCAAAAATACTTGTCTATGATACCACAGGTCCCGGGTGAGGCCTTGGGGACATGAAGTCCCTGTCCTCATGGAGCAGGGCACTGGGCATATTAAGAATGGTCCAAATGGGAGTTTCAAATGGTTGAACAGATAAGGTGCAATGCAGGGTCCCGGGCCAGAGAAACAAATCAGGGAGGCCACAGGCTTGTGAGTGTCAACTACACACAGGGAAGCAATGAGATTGCCTGGAGAGAATACTGAGTGAGGTCTAGGGGAGCCCCTACACTGGATGGCCAGAGGGCAGAAAAAGAGACTGATGTAGTTGGACAGTCTGTGGAAATATCAATTTTTGTTTTTTCTCTTATTTTAAGCTGGTAGCCTGTTTTTATTATTCCCAGCTTCAGGGATCTTAGCAGGGTCTAACATAAAAGGACTCTGAAGTTAAGAGTTTTGCAGCTTGGGTAAATGTCCGGAAGACAAAGAGAAACTCTGCAGTCAATGGAGAGACACCCCTACCCACCCATCCACACACATAGCTCAAGCTCCCAGCCTTAGCACCCAGGACTTTTCAGAGGCACTGGACACAGCAGAACCTCTGGGCCCAAAGGCTGAGAGCAGACCTATGAGCATGTTCTGGAAATAAGGGAGATCCATGGCCAAGGTTCAGAGGCCTCTCCCAATATCCTACCAATACGTATGACCTCTAGATCTTGGCCCAGCTCTAGATGGGACACCCAAAAGTAACAGATACATTTCTTACTAGGCTGATGGGACAGTAGCAAAACATCAACTTTGGTTTTTAAAAAGAGAATAATATAGAGTGTTCTTAACAGTTCCACAATGTGCCTTATTGGTGTCTGAAGCAAAAAGAATGTGCTCTGGCTTTACAGAATTATACTCATCAATAACATTTTCAAATCTACTTGGATTATCTCATATTCAGTTGAGATAACAGAATTGCCTTGCTTTAAATTTCTCTTGACCAAGTGATGATCCAAATAATTTTTAGTTAACAAAGTAAAATCATAATAAATTTCTTTCTAGTATAAATAAGACATATTTAAACTTAATATGCCAATGCACCTATGTTTCCATTTTCAACAGTTTTCCAATTAAATAACGTTCAGGAAACAAATTAACCATTAAAACTTGCATCAACACATAGAGACAAAGGCATGCTTTTTCTGTTTTTGCCTTAGGTTCCAATTTGAATCAGCACCACATTGTTTTTCATTTAAATTTTTGATATTTTGTTCAAAATGTTTGTATCAGTTGGATTTTTTAAAATATTGCATTAAAGATTAATTATTTTGTTTACTGAGATTTTTTGCACCACCTACAAGAAATAGTGGCTTCACTCAACTCAACCCTGGTTCTGGTTTTATTTTTTAAACATCTCACTATGGGCTAAGAATCATTTCCACTGTCTGAAGAAGTAGTCAGAGATGTAAGAGGAAGTCCAGAAGACTGTAGAGTCATCAAAGAGACTATTTCTAATGTGGAGAGAGTTGAAGTGTCACATGTTGCGTGGAACTGAAACTCAGGCTGAAATGTATACTTCATTTCAGGTGAAATGAAGGTGAGTGACCTGATGGTCACTGGCAGCTTATTGCAATAGGGATGAAATTGGACTGAAATGGACTGGGAGTGAGGAACAAGCAGGAAAATCAAATCTTTGACTGTGGGAACCTCTCCCAAGAAGTCTGTCTCTGAGTAAGAGGAGGGGAGTCTGGGGGAGTACCAGACAGAGAAAAAAGCCAGGAGAGGTGGTTGTACTTTTATGTAATCCTGTCCTAGGAAAGAATGGCTAGTATATAGGAGAGAAACCAGGGTCATGGTTGAATCAGGTCCTGAGCAGATGAAAAGGAGATAGAACTCCAACCAGAGATGAACTGATGGGCATTGAGCAGGAGGTGCAAAGTTACCTGACTGTAACCTGAGGGAAGAAGAGGGCAGGGGTTGATGCAGGTGGGTTTTTATATTTGGTAATGGAAAGTAGGACATTTCTTAAGAAGCCCTCCATGTTTGTTTCGTGAAAGAGAAAGCCCTAAAGAGACACAGGTGGTAATGGGAGATTGATATGTTCAGGGTCAGGAGGAGGCATCAGAGCTGTGGGTAAGAACCTGTGGTTGGTAGGCAAAGCCTCTCTACCAAGTGGGTAAATAGATCCACCTCCATTGTGGAATTCTATGCAGTTAGGAACAACACAGAAAGCTTTCATAGGAAGATGGAAGGCTCCCTAGGATTCGCCACTAGGTGGAAAAACATCAAGCTGTCTACATCTAGCATAATATCTGTTGTGTAAGAAAAAGGTAAAGTAGGAATATACAGTTATATTAGCTTGGGTTTATATAAAGAAACACGGGAACAATATATAAGCAACTATAAAATGATTAAAATTGGTACCATAGAAAGCTGAGGACAAGACACAAGGCGAATGGGACAGAGATGGGAAAGAGACCATCAGTGTGTACCTTTTCAGTTTTAGTTTTTGATTCTTGAATCATGTGAATGTATTGTCTATTAAAAATGAAATCTTTAATGCAGATCAGTGTTGTACTTGCCTAGCATATGTGAGGTCCTGAGTTCAATCCCCAGCATTGCAAAAAAAAATATATTAATAGGTGAAATTCCTACACAAGTAATTTAAATGAACTCAGAACCCATTTTCAAACCAAGTTGTGACGATATTTTTAACTGACTGCCCTGTCAATAAGATTATTACATTTCTAGATCTTTCTGAAAGGAAGTTGTTAGGAACATCTGGCTCATAGGCAAAGAGTTATTATTCCTTTCATCTTACGCTGTGTGTTCTTTCTCGCATGAAAGTGGATGGAAGTCCCCCAAGGGTCTGCCTCTCATGTGTCTTCCTCGCTCCTCCCTCTCTGTCAGCAACCTCATTCACTCCCTTTGCTTAAACTGATTTCTCTAATCTGTATTCCCAATCCTAATTTTATTTTATTTTTTTTGCAAATTCTAGACCTGAAATCCTGATGTCATAGTGTGTCAGTCATGGTCTTAGCAGGAAACAGATGGCATAGTCAAATTGGGATCATTCAAGGGTGTATTTATAAAGAGATGACTTACAAGGATTTGGTGATGAACAACCAGAAGGGCAAGTGGGAGCCAAACTTTCACAAACCCCAAATCCAAGGTATGGGGAGAGGGAGAGCTTGCCAGAACCTAAGGTACAGGGTCGTGGAGAGTGTAGGTTGCCTTGGGAGAACCGTGGTCTTCTATCAGGGTATGCAGGCAGCCTGAGGTGGCCTCATTGGCAAGAGACCAGATGAATAAATCCCTGGACCTCACTTCCACCTTCTGCTTATCTCCTACTGGGCTCCACATTGAACAAACTCAAACAGAAGCCAGAGGGCAGGGAAGGCTATGGATGGAGTCCTTCAGGTCAGCACCCCTGGAGCCAGGGCAGGGTGGAGAAGGCTGGAAAACAGATCTGCAGGGTAAACCAAGTATGTATGACACAGAGGGCTTCACCAATATCCTGCAGATACCTCAACCGCAACACTGCTAAACCCAACCACGTCTTTCCTTTGGCAACCTTAGTTACCTTGGTCAGTGGTGCCACTATCCTTCAGTGTGAGTCTCAACTCCATTTCCCTTGCCCTGCATGTGCGTGCACGCACACATGCATTGAATCTTTCCCGCTGGACTGTGAACACCTGAAGGTAGGGTATGGGAGACTGGATTCAGCCAGTGTCTTATAACAACATTTATTGGGCACTTGCCTTATCAGGCACAGTGTTAAGCACTTCATGTTGGTTGCCTCCATCTCTTGAAACCTCCATGAAGTAGGTGCTATACTACCCCCATTTTACAGATGAATAAACTGAGGCTTGAAGGGGTTAAGTAGCCCACCATCTCATTCTTAAAAGAGATGTGACAGCCCACACTCAATCATTATGACCCTCTGCCTTCTCTGTTCAAAGTTGACTAAGCCACTCATAGTGATTGTACAGTGATTTCCTTAGTGTATAAAGGTATCAAATGTTGGCCATTCAATAGGCAGTCATTCCTCAGTATCCTTGGGGGATTGGTACTGATGTTCAAGTCCCTTGTATAGAATGTCATAGTATTTGCATATAGCCCCTGTATACTTTAATCTCTAGATTACTTATAATATCAATACAATATAAATGCTATTTAAATAGTTGTTATCCGTGTTGCTTTGGAAATAATGACAAGAAAAATGTCTGTACATGTTCAGTACAGAGGCAATTTATTATATTTAAAAAAAATTTCTTTTCAAGACAGCCCAGGCTGGTATTGAGCTTGCAATTGTCCAGCCTCCTCCTCCCAAATGCTGGGATTAGAGGTGTGTGTCACCATTCCCAGGAGGATGACTATTTTTGATCTGGGTTGGTTGAATCTGCAGATGCTGAACCCACAAATTATAGAGGATCTCTGTAATTCAGGAAAAGCAAGGGTTAGAGTTAGGGCTTGAACTTGTCGAATTTTAATGGACAGAAGGAGAAAAGGGGCCAAGCCAGGTAAGCTAGCCAAAGAAAAGCTACAAGGGTTTATAGTTCATGGGCTTGTCTAGAGAAGGCCTTGACAAAATCAGAAATAAATATTCAGAACCAGTGGGATAAAACTGAGGAGGATGGAAAGGACTCAGATTATGGTGGGCCTTCAAGTCAATGTAGCTGCTGAGCCTCCCTGGAGAAGAAAATGAAAGTGGTGCTGTGAAAAGATTAATTTGTCACTCAAAAAGAATGTAGGAAGGATTGAAAGTAGACCATCATGCAAAGAAGTATAGTGAAGGTTGGACCAGCATGAGGCAGTGAACATAGAAACTAACATCAAACAAAAAAATCCTTCCACGCAAAAATCACCTACAGCACTTGCAGACTGACTGCTGTGGACTGGGGTTAAAATGACTTCAGTTTCTAATGTTTGCTGATCATACCTTTGACCAAGAAGTTGGAATTGGATGGGAGAGAGAGAGAAAGGAGAAAATAAGTTCAATTTCAGATCCATTGAGTTTGACCTTAGGGCCTTATGATGCTTTTCTAGATTCTTACCTAGAAGAAACTTGTTTCTTAACCTTTTGCCTTTTTAGTTTGTCTATTAATTTTCAGTACACATCTAGCTGCTGAGCACATCCTGTCCTGCTGTGATGTGTGTGCTGGGGCGGGGAGCAGGATAGAGTTTTGGGTACCATAACACACCAGGGTACCGAAGCCTGTGATTCAGGACCAACATACTGCGCCTCTAATTGATAATATTTTCTGCTTCACAGTAGCTGAGCTGAATTGCACAGACTTGGAGAAGTAAATGAAACAAGTGTTTTATGAAACAACAGGCAAACCATTTAAATCTATAACTACTACGCTTGTGTTCCCTGCTTTCTGGTCTACAATGGAACGTAAGTGGTATCTGAGCCACACACAGTCATTTCCTTTTATGTTTGCAAACAACATTGTGAGTGGGATTGTATCCTTGCTCTGGCTCACAGGAGACATAAAAGGCTGAGTTGACAAAACAGGAAAGCTAAATCATTTATAAGGATGTAAACACTCAGATTTTTTTTTTAACCACCACTACTATTCCTCAAATGCTAAGGTACAAATAAAGAGTTCACAGATATTATAAATACTGATCTTTTGGTCATGGAGACAAAGGTTGTTCAAAGACTAAGCACTTTTTTTTTAATTGGAAACAATAAATATTTCTCTAGCTTGCCTATAAAGCTTTGCCATTCCTAAAATAGGTAGATGATCCAAAAATTTAGAAAGCCTTAAATTTTGGAATTATATGTAAAAGTGCTCTTAAAGTTTGACTATGAAAATATTGCTTAGTATTTATGGTTTACTTTAAAATGTCAACTAAGAACAAAGACTAAATATTTAGGCAGACAGCTACAGAGATGTTATTTAGAACAGAAAAAGCTTAAAGAACTTGAAAGAGTGGGAAAAGTTTTCACTAAGGGATCATAAAAATAGGTAAAAGGGAAGGAACTGCAAGTCTACAAGTTTATACTTCAATATAGCATTTATTTTTCTAAAATATGGCCAAGTGACATTTTTGTAAATTGCCTTTCCCTGGGACTCAGTTGTTTTGGCTAAAGGCTGGTGGTTCTTGAAGCAAAACTGCTCAAATACAAGGATCTATTGGCCTAGCAACAATTAGTACTAAGTAGCCCCTTTCATTTTCAAAGTATGTCTTTATTTAGCCAACATATACGTGTGTGAATGAGTGTATGTGACACAGTATGACTTTTTAAAGATCCAGAGTTTTTATCAACTTTAATTCATACAAATATCATTTATTTAATATGCTGCTTATTGACCTCCTTCTTGCCAGGAAAGATTAGGACAGAAAGATGATGACATCCCTGCTCACATGGGGCTTACATACTACTATGAGAAAGCATCTCTGTAAACAATAAGGAGTGCTTTCATTCTTTCTCAAGTAATCACTATATAACTGTCAACTGAGCGTGCTATTATTGAGATAGTCAGCATAATGATGACAGTGGGCACTTTGAGTTCTTGCTTTTTAAAATGAAAGGCTCTGATAGTTCTTAAACAGAGTGATTTCTTTCCAGCTATGGTTTTCAGATTTAAGTTTTGAGTTTTTTCCATTTGTTTAGGGAGAAACAAAACCTAAGTGAGTTTGAGGGCTTCTCATGTCATAGATGAGTGGTCTTGGGCTCCTTATTTATTCATTTTACCTATAAAAATGAAGGTAATCAGGGTTTGTTTGGTAAGATTTTTGTCAGGAGTAAGAGCAGCCCAAGGTAAACACTCCTCACACCTTATGTTATTGTTATTACTTAAGCAGACGTATTTGCACTTTGTCTTAGTCAACTTCAGCTGCTATAACAAAAGACAATAAACAGTGTGGCTTAAACAATAGGCATTTATCTCTCCCAGTCCTGGAGATTAGAAGTTCAAGATCAGGATTCCAACAGGGTCCTGTTCTTGATGTGGCACTTTTCCTGGTATGCACCTGCTGTGTCCTCACATGGGGGAAAGTGAGAAAGCTCTTGAGGATTTCCTTTATAAGGGCACAAATCCTATTCATGAGGGTTCCACCCTTATGCACTAATTACCTCCCAAAGGCACCACTTCCAAATATCATTAAATTGCAGCATATGAATTTGGGAAAGGGGTCACACATTCATTCCATAATATACTGTGCCTCTAATTCTTTACTTCAAGCCCCCTAAACCCATGTTTCTCAAATGAAAGGACCACCCTTTCTTGCCCCAACCCTCCCTCCCCGCTGATTCAAATCCTAGAGGGTTCCTCCCTCCTCTACACACTGATGATCACTGTCATTGAAAATGGCTGTGACTGATGGACCTTTCTACCCTGCACCTATGATGAGGAGAAAAAAGCTAAACATCATTGATCAAATCCTTATTCATTTTTTGGCAGTACTGGGGTTTGAACTGAGGGCTTTGCACTTGCTAGGCAGGCATCCTACCTTGTGAGCAACACCCCCAGCCTCTTTGCTTTAGTTATTTTTGAGACCTGGAGCACAATCCTATTTATACTTCCTTTGTAGCTAGGATGACAGGTTGCTGGCTGGCCTCGAACTGTGATTTTCCCTATCTCCACCTCCTGAGAAGTTAGGATTACAGGTGTAAGCCACTGTTCCCTACACCAAATCTTTATTCTAACAGTGTGGAATGTAGCAATATTACTTTACCTGTTGAGGCTAAAGTTGAGAAGAAGGTGCAGGATGTCACGTAACATTTTGTTAAGGTTAATGAAAGTGAAATGAGGCTGCTAGTATGAAAGATGACAAATTCTATACAGTAAGAGTTGACATGAAAACTTCATTTAAAAGATCCCAAAGAGGATGAACATTTCCTAGATGGAAGAAAGCAATTCAGGAGGATTACCTACAGAGGCAAATTTCTATGCTGACAAATCTAGTCTTATTTATTTGATGCTATTTTTGTTGTTTTTCTACATCTGTCAGGATGGTAACATCCATAATTGTCCATGGATCACCTCCGTATAAAATTGCTGTTAGTTTACAGTTTTGTGCCTTAAAAAAATTTTCAACACACTGAAAGGAAACAGAGCACCTTGCAGGATAGGCTGATTCCAGGCCTGTAGCAGGAAATTAAAAGTCGGGTACATCTTGCTGTGCTGAAGAGCAGGGAAAACATCAAGGATGAATTAAGTCAGGTCAGAAGGATGCAGAGACCAAGGGCAAGACATTGGTGATGAAATGGAAAGCAAGAAAGGAAAAAAAAGAGGGAAAGATGAAGAAAATATGGCAAAATCTTGATAATTGTTTAATCCCAGTGACAGGCAAGTGGGGT